>NW_008795938.1:2128596-2154881 GCF_000699145.1 Aptenodytes forsteri
ACCCTGAGGATAACTGGTCTGCCTGTTAAAGACTGAGGCAAAGAAGGCATTAAGTACCTCAGCCTTTTCCTCATCCTCGGTGACAATGTTTCCCCCTGCATCCAGTAAAGGATGGAGATTCTCCTTGGCTCTCTTCTTGTCATTAATATATCTGTAAAAACATTTTTTGTTGTCTTTAACGACAGCGGCCAGATTGCGTTCTAGCTGGGCTTTTGCCTTTCTCATTTCCTTTCTGCATGACCTAACGAGATCCCTGTACTCTTCTTGAGTCGCCTGCCCCTTCTTCCACAGGTGGTAAATTCTCCTTTTTTTCCTGAGTCCCAGCAAAAGCTCCCTCTTCAGCCAGGCCAGTCATCTTCCCCGCCCGTTCTTCTTATGGCATATAACATACAGCATATTACCTCTCACATCTTTGTTGTTAGCAAGTAGACTCTCAGTGTTGTTCAGAGACTTTTCACAGCAGATTAAAAGATCCACCAGATTTGAACTGGTTCTGGATTGGGTGAGACAAGAAGATCTAGCATCTTAGAAACCTCACAGTGGATACACTGTTAGAGGCGGCCTTTATATCTGGGCATTCTGGGTCAACTGTCTGAATCAGATCTGTGATGATAATACTTACCTATGTTTCAGTAACTGTAAAGGATTGTGTGTTTGTGTGTTGTGGACTGAAAACAGTGAGATGGCACAATCTTTATGGATTTATGTAGAATATATCTGATTTGAGATTGTTCTTGTGGATTTTTTTCCAGATAATGGGATCCATGAGAGTGCTGTCCTTCATTGCAGATGGATTCTATATATATTACCCAATGCTTGTTGTCATTCTCTGTATTGCCACATACTTTAGGTAAGTGATTTGCAAGGCAGATCCTCCATGTTTCTTTACATTAATATTCGTTTCAGCAATCAGGAAGAGATTCACTTCTCCTCTTCCAGCAGTTGAGTTGTGAAATATTAATAAAAATGCAAAAACTAAAGCAATAAATTTCTATTTATGTATGTTAAATGTGTACATTTTAAGAATATCTATTGTATTAACTCATAACTGAGTTGTGGGGTTTTTTTCCCCATTAAACTTCATTCCTAGATTTTGAGGTCTGATCTGTTCAAACTTTGGAGCCCACAAACATTCAGATTCTGCTTTTGAGATTAAAATTACTATGAGGAAGCTATGTTTTCAGCAAGGTTTTCTAATAAACTAAGAAGCATTAGCAGAAACTTTAGGTAATGAACTTTCTAACAGACTCATAACAAATTTCTGATCAGTTACCAGACTTCAGTTTGAAAGCATAGTGGTTTAAATCATTTGATCTTGTTTCCTTAAGCCACAGGTTGCTGGAGGCTGGAAAGGTAATTGCAGAAAATACTGTTATATGCTTGCTTTATCTTTACGTTTCAAAATGTCTGCTTTTGACCACTGTAAGGGATGAGTTACTTTTGGTCTGACGTTGCTCGGCTACATTTATGTTCACTTCTTCAATTTTGCATTACCATTTAGTCAGAAGCAATGTATATGTTTTGAGTCATGTAGAATGTAGTTAAATGCCTTGAATGTCCATTAGTATCCTATGTGCATCCATAGATAGTAAGACAAGGATCCAGTCCTAGGTTTTCCCCGCTTACCTTTAGGTTAGGTGACAAAAGTGGTGGTGGAGGCAAAAAAAAAACCCACAAAAAGCAAACAGGAAAGCCAATGACAAGAAAATAGTTTGTGTGACTTCTTGTCCATGATGATCCTGGGTCTTGAATGCCATAGTGAAAAGGAAGAAAAGAAACTAAAGGAGAGGAAATTGCTTTGCTTGAACGTTAATGCCCTCTAATAATTCAGATACATGCAAAACTGAATGTTTAAAATCTATCAAGGAAAGCTGTCTCCCTTGTTTAATCCAGCAATCTTAAAGTTCAGATAGTACAGGAAAAAAACTTTTCAGCATAATATACAATGAAGTCAATTTTGAACATGATATTGATGCTCCAGTTTGGAGCATCAAATACAGTTTGATGCTCAGTAAAAAACAATAAACCATAACAAAAACGACAGTTGTGTTCTCTGGTGTGAAGTTGGAAAGGTGAAAGTGGTTTCATGCTATTTAGTTCCAGGACTAGCTTAAAGATGGAGCAAGCTTATTATCTGACTGCTGCCTAATGGCTATCCAAAATGGCAGCCAGCATCCCTGCAGCTTAAGAGTATGCCACACATTTCTCCTGAGTAAAACATGAAATGAAGGTGGCTTTCTTATGTTACTACTGTTTCAAAAACACAGAAATCATAATACACAAAATTTTTATAGTAATTGTCTTCTGTCAAAGAGGAGTCAGTAAGATATCATAGGTATAAATTCCGTTATATCTGAGAACATTTCAAGCAATTGTCTATCTTAAATCATTTGCACTACTCAGACTATAAATAGTCTTATCTCTCTGTTTCAGTAGGATTATTCCATCACTTTGAATTGGATTTAGGAACGTGTCACTGTTCTGAATGTTCTGATTTCTCAGCTAGTATAATAATCTATCTTTTCTTCTATATTGCTTTTTTACTTGAATTGTATATAAATATCTGAATAATTTGTTTTACATTTTGCAGTGTAATACATCTAAACTATTAATTGTAAATTAACAAAGGACATTGCTTCTCCTTCTGCTTTTACCAGTTTAGGAACTCGTTGTTTGAATCTTTTGGGATTCCAGCAGTTCATGGGGGATAGCGAAATGACCTCTGATTTGATTGATGAAGGAAAAGAGCTAATCAGAAGAGGTAAGATAGGTCCTCTATCCTAGTCTTCTTGTAAAATATAATCTGTTATTACATTAAACTTGTCTGAAATGTTACACAAAAAATAAAAGCATGTAGCTTGTCAATATTTTGAAAACTGTACTGAGGCAGTCTACTGCACAAAATGCAATAGACTTACCGCATTGTGGTTGCTATATAAACAGCACTGGACTTCATTGACATCTGAAGTAAAGTATCAGCTTTACTCATCCAGTATCTGAATTTTAGATATTTTTATATATTTTACAGTTCAGTTAAGTGGTGCTCCTCTGAAGTCATTACTGATCTAATAATACCTGAGCAGGTGCTTGTGTAGTCTCTCATAGGCATAACTATCAAAGGATAGTTAGCACTTAAATTGTCTTTATCATCAACAAACTCATTTTAATCTTTCTTTGTGTAAGTGTGTTGATTGAGCTGCCCAAATTCTGTCATTTCCTTTAGGATTTTTTGCTGTTTCAACTAACTGTGTTTTATCACACAAAGCATGTTGTTCTGTAGAGCTGTAATTATCTGCTGTTTTGGAGAGCTTTTTATGTTAATTTTTATTGAAAGTGTTTCTTGAAAGTTGTTAAAAGCTGTTGTGGTTCTTGAGTAAATGTTTAGAAATTAAAATCTCTGGATACAATGTTATATTATGGAATACTTTCATTGCCCTTTCATAGTTTATGAAAAACAAAAGCTAGATTTACTTAGAGTAGTAGTATTTCTTTTTTTGGAGAAAGAGTAATGTCTCATTCCCTTAAACAAGAGGTTACTGTTTCTTTGATACCGTGATGTTACACTTTCAGCTCAGTAGCAGATAAGGACACAAACTATTAGGGTCATACTTTTTGCCTCATAGAACTTCAGCAAGATTTTGATTCAATAATGCTCAAGTTTCTTCTTAATGCCATACTTCTTCCAACTATTTCTAAGAGGTTTGGGTTTTTTTGCTTTGCCAGCTGGTATCCAAATATTATGCCTTGACCCAAGATATCATTGTAATGAATTCATTTTAATAGGAAACTCTGTAACAAGCAGCTTTGTCTTTTGTCTTTATTTAATTGTATGAGCCATCTATTTCAATAAGAATCTTTGCTAGCTAACTTTGGATATTCATTGTTTGTTTAAAAAAAAATTGGTAATGATTTTTCTTGTATGGAGATACAGACAATTTTTTTTATTTATAGAGAAAAGAAAACGACAAAGGCAGGAGGAAGGTGAAAACAGAAGAAGGGTATGAGATTGTTTTAACTAATTATAATATTAATATGCTACAATATCTGATAGGATTTGCTATTGCTGTTTAATTCAGAATGATCTGTTTCACAAAAAAATAAGTCTCCAATAAGTGATGGAGACAGTTTAATCTTGCAGAATAGTCTTGGCTGGGGGGGGGGGGATAATTTAAATTTTAATTTTAAAGGATAAGAGAGCAATTGTGGTCACACTACTTGGAAATTTTTGTTACTCAGTGTGCTGTGAGAATGGTGTATGCCAATAGGTGTAACAAGCATTAAAAAGGGTCCTGATTTCTAGGATGCAGAATAATCTGAAATTGCTTATTATCAGTCTTTTATGTTGATACTGCTCTGCTTGAAATAACTTCAGTTGCAGTGTCATCATATTCACTGAGATGGGGACTGTATGCTCCTCCCAAACTTAGCCATTGCTTCATGTGCTCATTGGAAAGTAATTAGCACAGATTTATTTTTGTTTTTACAGAGGAGGGAATTACATTTAAGACAGAATTAATACTGTTACCACTGAGTAACAAACAGAATGTTTGATTCAGATCATACTTTGAGCGTATACTGAATTGAAAGATTTGTGAAGGCAGTCAATCTGAATAAAAAATAATTCAGGCAGCTTCATTTTAAGCAGCTTCAGTTAATAATAGCTTTAGTTTTTCATTAATTTATAACATTTGGAATTTAGCATAGAAAGTCACAGATAAATCGAAAGGATGCATGCAAAAAATGAACTGACTAAAGGAAGGGGAAAATACTTTCTGCACAAAGGCAAGATAATACTGGGACTAAAACTTCTCGGCTTTTCAAGCTCAGGGATACTTAAATTATGGATGACAGCCATCGGCTTTTCAAGCTCAGGGATACTTAAATTATGGATGACAGCCATCGGCTTTTCAAGATATTGCATAACCTTCTGATCCTCTCGCCCCCATCTCATAATTTTAGAACTTGAACTTACTGTGAAACCAAATAGTAGCAACTGCATGATACATTTAGTATACACTGAAATGATCTGACATTAAGCAACAATTTTAGTTCAACAGCAAACTCAATTTCAGATGTTACCTGCTTTTTGAGTTTGCATTAAATACCGTAGCACGTTCATTCTTGAAACTTTTGGGGCTTTTGAGAGTGGTATCTTTTACTGGATCGTGATTAGATGCTTGAATCCTTCTGCAGCTTGGAGCTGTAACATATGGCATAAATCAGCACAGTAACTTTGAGTATACCAGTTCCTACCAGTCCATAATCTGGGATCTAGATATGAAGCTGAAACATATTAAAGTTATTGCAGCAATTGGAAAAGTTTCTACTGACATGTTTAATAAGAGCATGAGACATTATCTTCTTTAATATTTCATTATACTTCATACTAAAATGTTTACATACTAAAACATGATGGAATGGGAACACAATAGAACAACAAGCTTAGTAAACATGGCCTATGCAAATGGTTATTTGTGCTATCAGCATCTCGTTATTTTACTATTCTACCCCTAGATGGAAGTAGAAATCAAAAAAAGCAACGTTCCCACTGTAACTTAGGGCAGTTGAGTGAACTTTGAGTGCAAATTTAACATGCAGTTTGTTTTCTGCAAGTCTTTTTTCTATAGAACAGCTATGGTAACCGGTTTAGTGAAGGGACATATCTTGAGTTTGAAACAAAACGAAAATTCTTCCTGTATCAAGATACTGAATGGGAACATTTTCAAAGTATTACTTTCGTAGTCTGATGTGATTGACCAATTAGCTCTAAATTGTGAGTCTGGAATATTTCTTGATCCTATGTATGCTTTTGCTGTGTTACTTTTTCCTCACAGCTTGTGTTTTCTTTTTATGTCTTTTTTCCAGGAATGGAAGGAGCGGTATGGAAATAGAGACGATTCCACTAGAAACAGAGCTGTCCACACAGACCAAAAAGAATCCAGCTTCTCAGAGACCAATACCAACAGATGTAAGCTTTGTGGGTTTTGGAGGGAGTTTGTTTTGTTTTGTTTTTTTAATATCTTGTCTGCACAATACTGGCTATGTGAGTAGCTTCAAATGGATTCCTTTTTTCTTATATGATGCGGTGATATATTCTCTTCTGTGGCACAGTGTCATCTTGCCCATTAAAGACACCTGAAAAGAGTGCTGTATTTCTTCCCATCTTCAACACTTCAACTAGTTGAGGTTGGAGATTGTGGCTAGTCTCAATTACTTGGTCTTCTTACGGGACAGGTGATTGCCATTAGAATAGCAGTTGTCAACAAAGAGACTTTATTTAGGATGTGTCTTGAAGTTGGGAGTTTTAAATCTTAAAATTTACCTCTTCTAGTTGCAAATGAACTCTCTCAGACTGGAATAATGGAATAATCAAATAAATGGCCAATGAATGTAAAGTCAGTAACATATCACACGAGTGTATACATGTTCATTTAATAATGTCTCTTAGCAAAAAACTTTTTTGTGGATGCACTAAACTTCCAAAAGGCTTATTTGTCACAGTGTTAATGTTTTTTATGTACTCTTGTAAGCTAACAAGAAGTGAGAAATGAAACTGAAAAAAAGAAGGAAAAAGGGGGAGGAGGGAAGCTTTGAACATGCTTTTGAAACAACTCTGGTAGATTTCCCCCTCCTCTTTACAAAGTTGGAAACCTGGATTTTCAGTGGGAGACTAACTGAAATTATATGTAATTATCTTTTAATGTTAAGCATATGAATATGGAATCATAGAATGGTTTGGGTTGGAAGGAAACTTAAAGATCATCTAGGTCCAACCCCCCGTCTAGGGGCAGGGACCCCGTCCGCTAGACCGGGTTGCTCAGAGCCCCATCCAACCTGGCCTTGAACACTTCCAGGGATGGGGCATCCACAGCTTCACAGGGCAACCTGTTCCAGTGCGTCACCACCCTACAGTGAAGAATTTCTTCCTTATATCTAATCTAAATGTACCCTCTTTCAGTTTAAAGCCATTACCCCTTGTCCTATCACTACATGCCTTCATAAAAAGTCCCTCTCCAGCTTTCTTGTAGGACCCTTTAGGTACTGGAAGGCTGCTGTAAGGTCTCCCCGGAGCCTTCTCTTCTCCAGGCTGAACCTCAACTCTCAGCCTGTTTTCGTAGGAGAGGTGCTCCAGCCCTCTGACCATCTTCGTGGCCCTCCTCTGGACTCACTCCGACAGGTCCATGTCATTCTTATGTTGGGGGCCCCAGAGCTGAACACAGTACTCCAGGTGGGGTCTCACCAGAGCAGAGTAGAGGGGCAGAATCACCTCCCTCAACCTGCTGGCCACGCTTCTTTTGATGCAGTCCAGGATATGGTTGGCTTTCTAGGCTGCAAGCATACATTGCCGGGTCATGTTGAGCTTCTCATCAACCAACACCCCCAAGTCCTTCTCCTCAGCATTCCATATGTAGCATTCCAACACCAAAACAAGCTGTAGGTGCTGGCCTAGTGAAGGTGGCAGAGTGAACTGCAAAACAACTATATTTCATTAACTCATGAGATTGCCCCTTTAAAAACAAACCAAACCAAAAAAACCCTCTAGCTAGCTTAGTTAAAGTAGGAAGTTGGGAAGATGAATGGATGATTTATTGATTTAAAAGTAAAGTTTGCATATAACTTCTCATTTTCTTTGATTCTTTGCAAAGTAGATCTCATCCTACTTGAGGGGCAAAAGAAAAGTTGTAGTTACATTGCTCTGGAGATACAAAAATGAAATACTACAAATTTGAGCATGTAGCCAGGTTTGGTTTAATATTGAATCTATTCTAAATCATTGCACTTACACTTTGGATGAGTTACTAGCAAATTACTATTCTGGTCGTTTAAGTTTGATGTCTCCACACACTCCAAGATGTTCATAGAGCAAATGAGTGTCTATCTTTCCTTTTACCTATTCAGCACTATCAAAGTATACCCGATCAAATGGCAGGACTGAAAGAGATAGAATAGAACTCCTCCAGGATGCAGAACCTTTGGATTTTAATGCAGACTCAATTAATGATGACCCTCTTGAAGCGGACTCGGGAAGGTGAGGAATCTTCTGTGTTATTTACAACTAAAATGTACTAATGTATTCTGTCTTCTGACCTATGACAGCTGTATCAGATGGTATCATAACAATAGTTTTGTGAACAAAATTTATCATCTCACCTAGCTCTTTCCCTTTCTTCCTTTCCCCCCATGATACCGGAATTGTTTTAAAACCAATTGAAACATGAAGGCTTTTCAGTTTTTTAGAAATGTCTGAGTAAGATTTGAGTTGAATGTAATTTTGTATATTGGCATAATCTGAAAAATACTGCATATAAAACCAGAAAACTGGAGAATGACCTGCATATGTACAATATAAAGTTTTCTCTAATTTCCTACAAGACTTTAGAAAGCTCACTTGATTTCCATGTATAAAAACCATCATGAAGGGCTGCAATAAAGAAAACTGAGTATTGCAGGACCAGTAGTTGCAGGAATACACCTGGGGATCAGATCTTGGAACTACTGGACTAAATTAAAATCTGAACATACTGAACAAAACGTCCCAGACTGCACAGTGTAGCTCTGTCTATCATAGAGAATTCTGTGATTCTGTGGGTGTGACTGCAACACCAAATTTCCTTAGTCGAGAAATAGAGTATCTTATATGACTGCTAAGCTCTGCTCATATTTAAGAAACAAGTAATACATTTTATGGGTGCTTTTTTTATCTAGCTAGTTATGCTGTAGAACCATTTAATGATAAATAATTTTAAATTCCCTTATAAAAAGTTACAGTTTACATTATTTTTCAGCTAAAACTAGCATACCCAATCCAATAAAAAAGCCATAAATGGTTTCAGTTGACTTATATCTATAATGTCAACAAATAAATGCCAGTTCAAAAACATGCAAAGAATGCTGTTAAATAACACTGCCAGGTTTAACAGATTTATTCATCAATGTTAGTTTGTATCAACAACTAACTAGTCTAATGTCACCACATTTCAAAAGTTGATTCTTTTTAAGCAGAAGAGTTTAAAGAGGAACTAGCCTAGCAGTTCTGTCAGCTGTTGACTTCCTTACAGTGTGAAAGGGATAATAGTCTACAAAAGTAGGAATTTGCATATGTAACTCTTCTGGAGCAAATACTTTTAAAGTACAGTATCTGAAGTCTTCTGGCACCTATACAGACTTTGCAGAGTAGAACATTCTGAACTTTCTCTTTAAAAAGAAAATCCGGAGCCACAGAGCTTAGTTGAGCTTTCCTCTAATAATCTGTATTTCATTTCATGGAGGTAATAAATCAAGAATAATTGCGTATGAAATTTCAATTGACTTAATACCTTGTGTGACATTGATTTTTCAAAACTATAGCTCCTGCAATAGTTACAAGCATTCTAGGACAGTAAGAGCACTAGGGACACTAGGTTCTGACTTTGTGTCTGTTCAGGTTTTGGTAAGTACTGTGGAGAGGAAGTACATTGTGCTTTCATTGGAACTTATTTGTGCTTTTAAAATGCTTTTAAAATATGTTTCACCAACAATTTGTGAAGCTTCTTTTTTTCCCACTAAGTATGCAGCCATTTGTTTTCATTATCTGTGATACTGTATTTCTCTTAGGAATACCCAATGAGATGTTAATCACCCAAACTACTTTTGGATGCTGTTGTTCTTCTTTTGCTTTTTTTTGTTTAAAAAAAAAAAAGTTCTGTTCAACAAAAACATTCAACTTCTTTCCTTTGTATCAGGAAGCAAAGTTATTTAAGACTCCCAGTATTCATATCACTGTTTTTCTTGGTCACATGAGGTTTAATTTAATGACTGCCTATCAAATTCTCATGGAAACAGTAATTCAGTAGAAATGCAGATCCTGTAATTCATTAATTGATAGTTAAGGAGTATGAGTAGAGTGAAATTTATATGATTTCATGGGTCTTTATTTTTCTATTTCCTATGATAGTTTTTCATATTTAAAATTGATTCTGCAGGTACCAGCCTGGTGGAAGATACCTGTCAATGTCTCGAAGCAAAATATTTGATGATGTCTAAACTCTTCAAAGCTAAAGAAAATTCAGCAGAAATCTTTTTCCTACTCATTGCTTGGAAAATACTGTATTTATGATATATCACGGAACCAGAAAAGACCATTTTTGTTTAAAAAAAGAATATGAAGGAACAACTATTTTGGAAGTGCACCTGTATAACAACTTGACTACTTATGACAAGCATATGCTTCTTCTATTGTAGATATTGGATATTGTTGTGCATCAGTGTGGGCTTTTGTGTCGTGACCAAAAGGAGAAAACTATTAATTAAGTAAATAGAGGGTAAACTTCATAAATATACCTAGAGCTCAACTTGAACTGTAACATTGTAAGTTTAAGGAAGAGGATTTTTTGGAAGGAATTTTTTTGTATTTTAACAGATGCTGTGAGAGCATCTTAATGCATCCAAAGTGCAGTTATATCAATTACTGTAGTAAACACTTTCTATAATTTTTCTATTTGAGCTTTATGCCTAGTCCAAAATCTACTGAATTAAGTTAAGGTTTCTTTTGGCTTCAGTGGTCTTTGAATCAGTCTGTGTATAAGCAGAAAGATTGAATGGCAGGCTGTTCTTCATAAAATCATAAAACACATGTTCCAGTATTTAAAGGGTGGCTACAAAAAAGATGGAGACTCCCTTTTTACAAGGAGTCACATGGAAAAGACGAGGGGTAATGGGTGCAAGTTACTCCTGAGGAGGTTCCGATTGGACACAAGAGGAAAATTTTTCACAATGAGAACAATCAGCCATTGGAATAGTCTCCCCAGGGAAGTGGTGGATTCCCCAGCATTGGACATTTTTAAGTTTCGGCTGGACAGTTTCTAGACTGTGCTTTTGCCAAGAAAGGTTGGACCACGTGATTCTTGAGGTCCCTTCCAACCTGGTATTCTGTGATTCTATGATTCTATGAAATTTGGTGGCATAAATTTTGGAGCAAGGTGTATTGGTCAAGAAAGGCAGTATTTTTTCTTTTCCAACATTATATGCAGATAAATGATTTTAGCATGTGTAAATAGTTGACATTGAATATGGACCAGAGTTTCACTGTCATATGAGCATATGTGCAATAGCAAGAATACATTATCGAAGATACGGTGTCTGCTTAAGATTTTTACAGTTGTAACAGTTGAAAATCTTGGCACACTAATGTTTTTGTTACTGTAAAAGAAATACAATGTGAAAATTGAGCTAGATGCTGAAACATCATGATTTGCACACACCTCAGGCACGGCTTCAAATTGTAGAGTATTTCTTTAAAAGAAGGGAAATACATAGCATGACTAGATAATGGTAAACACTTTTAATGTCCCAAATGCCCTGGTTGCATTATGTATCTGTTTCTATGGTGCCTGTATTTTGCAGTAAGTTGTTGCAAAAATAATAATGCTTATTCATTTGAATGCCATTCAAAAATGCCAATTATTAACAGTGTAAAAAAGCTTCACATTAATTTCATTGGTGTAGATACACGTTTAAACCGTAGTTAGTTGAATGAATTTTCAAATGTAATCATAAGGTAAAAGATGTGGTCAAATTCATGATATCTTTGGAAATTTGATTAATTTAAAATGTTGCTTTGCTGCAGTTTGTCTTCAGTCTTTACCACTTGGGAGTTTTCTTATGTGCTTATTGCAAAGTTATGTTGAAAACTGAAAGAGAACATGTTTCTATCATAAATTCTTTACCATGCTTAAAAACCAGACATCCCTTAAAGCAGCTAGGAATGAGTTACTCTGAAAAGTAAATTTTCATGAATGAGGTATTCTACTAATTTTTAAAAACAGTCTTTGTTTTCTGAAGTAATTGTTAATGGGAATCTAACTACCTCCTGTGATTTAGTACATCATGCGTTCTAACAGTAGTGATATTTGTAATATATTGATCTGCCTGTTTTAAAACACTGAATTGTTACTATGAAGGTACTCTGTATAGAAAGAATTATATTAATAAATTGGCAGACATAAAATAATCGTCAGTTCTGTTCTTAGGTGAATACACTGAACGACAGCCATACCCACATGTATTCAAGCTCATGCAATTTCCAGATTCCCTGTAAGAGGGCACATTTCCAGTTTGGATATTTCCTGTATTGTAAAAGCTTGATCAAAATCTTATGGCTGTGTCAGGGACTGGA
The DNA here is from genome assembly GCF_000699145.1 of Aptenodytes forsteri. NCBI lineage: Eukaryota > Metazoa > Chordata > Aves > Sphenisciformes > Spheniscidae > Aptenodytes > Aptenodytes forsteri. The sequence goes on from NW_008795938.1 coordinate 2,140,751, forward strand.
AGTTGAGAAAACAAGACTATTTTTATTCAGATTGTTCTTTAGCAGCTTTATGTTAGCACCTATTTAATTTATTTTAGATCTACTTAGAAATGCTATCCTGAATTCAGCTTTACATGAAAGGGGTTGTATATGTTCTTGGACACCCATCCACGTGAATGTTCTTAGACTTGATATTTCTATTCTTAAGATTTGTCTCTCACTTAATTGCCCAAAAGTTTGTTTGTAAAAATCTTTGGATGAAGGTTCTTTGTTTAACTCTTGAAATGTCACTACAAAGGGATCTAATTCAGTGCTAACAGAAAAATTATAGAAGGAACGTTTGTTTTTCTGAATGCTTGTGCAGTATCCTTACCTCGGCCCTGCTGACTTCAGAGATTTGGATCAAGCCTTCCTGGGGCCTGTTTTTTCCCCTCTCAGAAGTCAGTGGAATGGCTGCAAACAGAATTTTCAGTGGAAACTTGGTCAGGATTTTATATACAAAAACTAACTAGTCCCTGGAGTAAGCCCTCTGTGCGGTTTTCGTTGGGATACAATAATTTGAGGAGTTGACTGTATAAATTAATGGCAGTGGGATTTCAGTTGCTAACATAGAAATTCTGAGCTCATTGAGGTGGGAATCCACTGACCTTTTTTTGATGTTGCAGTGAAGTAGTGGAGTAACCAGTGGCTGCTTCTTGAAAGCATGGGAATTAGGGCTCTGAAAATCTCTCAAGAGTTCTCCTCTGGATTGCGCTTGGAGATCCCTGGTGTCACATGCTCCCTGGATGCTGGGTGTTTAAGAAAGAAGTTGATAAGTGAAGTCGGGTTTCTTCCATAGTGTTCATTGCTGACCAACAGTTACTCTTGCTCTAATTATGTGCAATTTGTAGGCCAGTTAATCTACAGTGCGTTTTGAAAAGTAATTATGAGTTCATATGACTAAATCCGGAAGACTTTCAACAAAGAAATACAGAGTAAAACTATAAAAGAACATTGTAGAAATAAGGGATATGCCTGCACAGCATTTGCTGTGTACTTGAGGTAGTTTTAAACTAGTTTGGTTACTGCTAGTACAAATAATGCAGACCTTGCTTGAGGGCTACGTGCCTAAGGACTTACCCCACTCCAGAGAGGTGGTGGATGCCCCGTCCCTGGAAACATTCCAGGTCAGGTTGGACGGGGCTCTGAGCAACCTGGTCTAGTTGAAGATGTCCCTGCCCACGGCAGGGGGGTTGGACTAGATGACCTTTAGAGGTCCCTTCCAATCCAAACCATTCTATGATGATTCCCAGCCAGATTGCGGCAACTCTTAATGAGTTCTTTGCTACTATAGCTCTAGTCCTAACAGTACCACAGCTAAAAAAAAGTTAAAACTAGCTTTGATATGTTTAAGCAGTGACCCTAATGTAGGCTAATGGTGTTCTTGCATCACATTTGATGCTCCAGATTACGTGATTTAAAATATAACTGCCTTGCAAACTGCTTTTGGGAACTGAATGTTGGTGTATTTATTCTGTCAGTATATAGTCATATTTATTTGCAGCTAAAGAATGTCATGTATGTACGTATTTATTATTTCACTTTCTGAATTACTGAGCAGTTAGAGTATACTTCCATTTCATCATCATTTCCGCAGTTTCCTCTTCATCTGTGAACACCAAAAAAAAACCAAAACACCAAAAAACCCACCCAAGTTAAGTACAGATGTTTGAATATCTTCATGTCAAAGATTTAAACCAGTAAAAAGCATCCATGCAAGTTGTAATGAACTTTGAAAAGCGGGAGTGAAAACAGTAGCTACTTAAATACTGTGTCAGTGTTGGATTTCATATAAAGTATGGAGAGCAAAAAGCTCTAGTCAAACTTCCTACTCCTACTAGATTTGTAGTTCTGTTTTTTCAGGCATTTAAAAATATATGTATTCTGATATCTATATTGGGAAATGAGTCCTCTGCACTTTGCTTAAGAAAGGTGCATCTCTTAGCAGTGAAGTGGGGGAGTCTTTTTATGAGGGAAGGTAAAGGATATGCAACTTCTAGTCTGTGCTAATAGTGACAGTTTGTGCAAACTATGATATGTTTTATTATTTAGGTAAGAAACAACAAACTTTATACTACTGCAACTTAAACTCCTGGAAAAATCATGCTATATAATCTGCCTTTATTTTGCAATCAAGCATTTGTAAAATAGTCATTAACAGTATTAATGGGAATGGCAGAAAGCTGCTATCTTTTCAATATTTGTTCTTGATATTTTAAAACATAACCATGACAATGATTTTTACATATGAAGTAATAAAAAAGTGATTAATCTGATTTTCTGTAATTATGATAATTTGTATTTTATTAAATTTATCTTGGAATACTGTAAATGTTATGTGAAAATTATAATATTTTGTTCCAATTTTCATTATTGCTGTAATTACTTGCAATCTGAGGGGCATTTACAATACCAAATAGAGATCACTTTATGTAGGAGAACTTTTTATGAGGCTTCTTAAAGAAATCTGACCCATTCATTATAGGCAAGTATGTGCATCTTAATTATTAACAAAAACACTACTTAGGGTATACATTGTCTCCTAGCTTTTAATTTTTCTTCAAAATTCAGAAAATGGTTAATTTTTTCAGAGCAACTTATTTGTCAATCTTGTAAACTTTCTGAAATTTTTACATTCCTTTTCCCTAATGGGCTCTGCAGGAATATGTACTGCTTTACGGCAGTTCTCTAATACTAGCTGTGCCTCTAATTAAGTAGTCTAGTCTGAAGCTGAGACACTCCTACGCCATTTGATTATGTTAACAGAAACTCAGCAAAAAAGCACTTTGAACTAGATCTCTTTCTAATACATTAATTGCTATCATTTATTATGTTGCATTATATTTGGTATCTTCTGTTTCAGTCATATGGTACGCCCAATCAGGTTTATTCTTTGTTTCTATTAAAATGCACTGGAATGTATTCCTCAGCGTGCGTGTGTGTGTGTGTGTTTTATTTGCAATTGGCAGGCAATAATAATACACAACTTCAGTTATTTCTTCAGGATAATGTTGTTGTATTTGACATATTCCTGTGAATGGTAATAGTTTCAGAGTGATGGCTCAGTTACCACTGTAGAAAGTAATTATTTTCCATAGAAATACCTTATATTCCTGTAAAGGTATCTGGAAGATAAGGGAATTCATTTGTGAGAACAGGGTTAGTAATAGAAGATCTTCATTCTCCAGTGTATGTCAAGATAGGCTGTAGGAGTGCTGCTTATGGATAAACTATCTTCTTTTGCCTTATGATACAAGTATGTATGCATAACACCTTGTTTTGAAATTCACTTGAGTTACAAATTTTTCTCTGTAGTGTTCTAAATTATTGTACTGGATATATTTTTGAAATGTGTGTTAAAGTATCTAGTCAAAGAGTTAAGTTGGCATGAAATAAATCATTTCTGCAATACATTTTCCCTGGTATATTTTAGATATTCATACTTCTCTGAAGTGTTTTTGGTCGTGATCTTTTAGAGAAATTTGACCTATTTCTTTTTTCAGGTAGAAATTAAGTTTACTTTAGAAGACAATCCAACTGTGTTTTAGTAATCTTTTTGCATCTTCTTTAAAGCAGATTAAAAAGGGAAATTGAGAAGAAGCTTGCGTACCTGGACGTGTCGTTGTCAGAGTCCGTGGATGAGACTTGGACCTACACTTTGGGCCGGTACCTTTATTGACAGCTCACCCCAATTGTGGAAGCACAAGCAGCTTCTACGAATGCAGGGAGACGGAGAAGTGCAGCCAGGCTAGCTGACGATGTAAGCTTCCTGCAGTGCCTGGAGGAAGCCTGTGAGGACCCTGTGTGCTCCTGGGGCTGACTGGGCACTGGCTATTTTTGTGGGGCATAAGGTGGGAGGGAAGGTAGGGCTCCTACACCGCTCCCTCCTTACCGTAAGCAGTCAAACTAGGACATAATTCCTTCTAGACGTCCCTGGCCATTGGTGAGAATAGAGGCAAGAGACTGTTTCCACTACAGCTGTGAGGAGACAGCCAAAGTGAAGGAGGAGTTAACTCTCTCTCTTCTTTCACTGCTTGCATATGTATCACTTTTGTTTTCCCTACCTTAAAAAAAAGGTGAAGGAAGAAGAGAGAGAAATTTTTTTTTAATTTTAATATTTTATTGTCTCTATACAGCTACAGTGGCAGGATATGTTTTTAGGTTTCTTTTTTCATTCTGATAAAGTGGCATTTTTCTTGAGAGGTACAGAAGTATCTTCGGGATGTTGTAAATCGAAAAGCCATGCCCTGGAGCAAGTAATAATTAATTTCTTTAGCACATCAGAATATTTATAACAACTGAGGCTGGTTGATTCCTGTATTTGATTATTTATTGTCTCCTATACTTAATCTGCAGCTGCTGTTCTGAGTGAGTTGCAGGAAACATTTTGCACACTCAAGACCAGTCTGTGCCATCACTGCGGTAGGAATGTCTTGGCACTGGTAGTAAGGACTTATCCTGTCACACCCCTTCTGGGACTGTCGCCCCCCCCGGTTCTGCTGCACTACCAAGTGTCTTTTCTGGATCTTTTTGTTACACATTTTTAATATATGTGGGTTCAGAATAACGTAGTAAATGAATGATGCATGCAGATGTTAAGAAAGATCAGTAACAGTTCAGTGGACCAAACTGAGCCACCTGTCATAAGCCAGCATTTTCTCTATTCATGGGAGAAGAGGTAGGAGTAGCAGAATGATCTTCTGTATATGTTTTTAATTTTTTTCCAGAGACAGTTTGGATGTGGAAGTTAATCACTCTTGGCACAGTTAACCAGCTACACTCTTCCTCCAGACCTGCTGTGATAAGTAGCTACTGTAAGCCTGACAGTATATAGTTCAGAGGATGCGAGTTGTCCTGTAGTAAATACTATCTTTCCATTATTCATTTTCAGATTTTTATTTGCTCAGAGAGCAATAGAAATTCTGGTTTTTAATTGTCAGCAGTTGCTAATGAAACTACCTTGAGTGCCCAGTGAATTTTAAGTCTTCTGAAATAACATTTGACTGACTGTGAATTGTCAGGGTTGTGACCTTGCTCTGCCCTTCTCACTTTACCTCTGCCTGCACTGGGCCATGCTGTGCCTGCCACAGTGTGTTGCTTGTTCGTCCTAGTCTCTGCTCTACATACTGTGATAAAGATCTTAACCCTTTCTCTTCATGAACATCCTATCTTTTGCATCATCTTGTTATGCGTTGGTTCATTACACACCATTGCCTTCAGGATTTTTTGAAAGCTTTACCAAGAAGCCAAAGTTGGTCAGGGCCTGACTTGGACAGAAGACACATTTTTTCTTCCCTTCTCAGAGAATGTGACCTGAGCTGCAAAGAACGGTTCCGCTCATAAACAGAGGTCAGGTATTGGAGTGGTTTATGAATGTGGGTTATGCAGAAACACAAGAAAAGTTTTCAGGTTCCTTCCACAGAAGCAGCTTATCTGGTTAAAGGTGTGTGTTTTGAGTCACTCAGTCAACATCAAAGCAAAGGTGTAACTGAGGCAGTGCCTAGACGTGCTCTGTGGACATCTGCTAAGCCTCTGAAATCCAAGTGAACACTTATAGTTAAACAATTCACTGTCAAATGAAATCATTTCCAAAGCTTAGGAAAGGTCATCTATTCTAAGTAAACTTCACAAAGGCCGGATGCTCGTGGGAATTTTTCTTGTGTGTTCTGTGTTCCTCTTGTCCCCCAGAGGCTGGCTCCTTTCATAAGCACGAGTACTCCTGTAAAAACATCATGCTTTTTATTTTGGAATATTTTGCTGGTTTTAAATCTATGGGAATTGAGAAGAAGATGCAAAAGCAGTGTACTACTACGACATTTCAGTGAGCAAGCAACAGCTTTCAAGCCCAGGTTTCACAAATAACTAGCAAGTCTATTGCAAGAGGCTAGCACTCGCGGCAGCCAGTGTGACACAGCATCACCCCCTTCAGAGTGCGCATAGGTGGCTTGCGTGCGTTGCACAGCGTGTGGAAAGGAATGAGGCAAAGTGAACCCAGGGCAGAGAGAGACGGGACAAAGGAAGTGGGTTGAGAGGCAAAGTAAAGCGTGGGAGAGTATTTGAGTGGTGGTGACAAGGAAGGTGTGATCTCTGCCTGCTCCTGGGATAAGTTTACACCTTTTGCTGCTCACAGCCTCACCTCAAATTTTCTGTAGGAAATCTGATAGCAGCATGCTGACGGCTGGCCCCCAAGGCCTAAGAATATGTAGCTTTGACTGCAGAACAGCAATAAAAGCCTGTGTTGGGCTCAGTGCTGTGCAAACACCCTGTAGCTTTTGCCTCTCTTCTTTCGGGTATCTAACCTGAACACAACTCAGGCTTGAAGTTGAGAGTCCCCACACAAAGGGAAAAGGAGGGAGGGAGTTGGAAGAGAGATTGAGAACGTGAGCAAGCGTGGCGTAATTCAGAGCACCAAAATAAAGACATATCTTGTGTTACTGCCTCTCGGAGACAGTTCGGTGGTGGGTTGGGAAGACACAGACAGTTGTCGAGCCAGGCTTTCTGGACTAACACGTAAAACATCTCTACATATCAGCCGAAACTTGTCACCTCTGAATGATAGACATTGCAGAGACTATGGCTGTGGGCTTGAGCAGGCTTGAATGCTGATGTGCTGTAAAGTGATAGCCAAGCTGGTGTGGAACAACAGCAGTGGGATCTGCAGGCTCAGGGGAGCGGGTGGGTAGGCAGGTCTGTCCCAGGTGCCCACAGAGGTGGGAGTCCCCTGCTAAAGGGGGCAACAGCATGAACTTTGGTCAGTGTCCCCTCAGGTGTTGGTTCTGAGTGATTTGGAACAAATTTAGAGCTAGAAACCTTAAAAACACTTCCAGAAAATGGGATGGACTTGCTTCCTGTTTAAGCAGACAGCTGTTGAAATGCTGCAGCAATATAATCAGAAGTTCAGTCACCATTTATCAGGAACAATAATTACTGTTGAGCCTTAGGATTTAAGAGCTTGATTCTACTCTCATTGAAATGAAGACGGCCCTTGTCACTAGCAGTACCAGTGTCTTCCGTGGTTATTTCTCTGGGAACTGTTACAGAGATTGTCTGAATGCACTAGTATATTTGAATAAAGAATAAATATGAAACCAATCTTTAGATCTGCTATATATTCTAGCTACTGGAGTCCATAGCTAGTTGATCCTTCTGAGGGATCCAAGCTGTAATTTTCACAGTGTGACAATTTGAGCTCATCAACCACAGGGCAAGGTGACACTTCCATTTACTTCAGGCTTGATAGGCCAAACCAGTATTCCTCCAGAAGAGCATGTTCAGCAACAAGGCTAAGAGTAGCTGGCCCAATGTCACAATTAAAACAAACTTGAGCTTTTGATTTTTGCTATGAAGTCTTTTAGCACTTGCAGAGAGCAATAAAACATGACAGTCAGTGAAACGATTGTTTGGTTCTAACAGTACCAATGTTAGATGCCAGTTATTTCCTTGGATGCTTACACTTTTGGGATATTTTTTCATATCTCTATTACTTTGAAAACCAGAGCTCCAAAAGTCTCTGCTATCTGCCAGTTTGACTTCTGCCACACAATTAGGAAGGACAGGGTAGCAAGTGTTACCCTACTTAGATTCAGTGAATTGTTAATGCCTTTTAAAAAAAAAAAATATATATAGAAAGTCAAATTTGCATTGGATTTGATTTTTCCTTCTTTGCTGATATTTTCAAATTTGGTTTGTTCCCAACTTTCTGCTATTACTGATCAGAGAGGCACAAAACTCTTCTTCACATGACTCCAGAAGTCCACAGCTAAGTGGGAGTGAAATACTGAGACACGGGACATAGGACTGTCCATCCCAGCTTGTGACCTGCTAGCAGTAGGGAACTCTGCTACAGAGCACACCTTAATTTTTCTACGGCAGAGCAGGAAGGATTAAAAGCATCAACCATGTTATGCCAAACTTCTTCTGCAAGGAATTGAGGTCTTTGAGTATAATATTGGTATGCCAGTTGATTCATAAAACTCAGGTAAGGGCTGAACATCTTCTATTTGTATGGGAGGAAAAGCAAGACACTTTAACTGGGTGCTATTGTTTTTGAGCATTTTAATTGCTACTTCCTTGTCAGGACTACAGATTGTGAATTCTTTACGTTTTAATGGTTTAGAAGTTAACAAATTCGGTTAACTTTTTGATTAATCCTCTTGAATAACAAAAAAAATCAACCACACACTAATACTTCTGGATTGAAAAAAAAGTCCCTGATGCTTGTTAGCACTGAAATCCATACTTGTAAGATTGGCTTACTTTCAGAGAATCCTTAAATAGAAGGAGCATGTACCTTGTTTCAGCAGCATCCCTGTCAGCTATGTGTATGACACTCACATCTGAAAGCTGGCTCTTCCCATCCCTCACCACAGCACACTCTTCTGGACTGCTTGCCGCTTTGCTCATGAGGACAGGAAACCATGGGTTGCTTTTCAAGAGACCAGAGTTAAGATAAGCATTGCGGTGCCTGAAATAGCCTCAGCATTCAAGTGAGGCCAAGTCCTGCCTCGCAGGAAACCGTGGGCAGTGTTGAAAAATTCTAGACAACAGATTATCCCAGTAGGCAAAATGAATTTAAGTACCTATCTGTGTAGCTAGCTAGCTAGCTATCCACACTAGCCAAAGTACTTAATGATAAGCTTGTTCATCATAGCTCCAAACTCATCAAATCCTTGAGCTCAGTGTAACGATCCTTTCATCTTCCTCATCAACTGAAGAGCCTGTCCCCAGAAGTAGTCTCCCAGGTTTTACACCAACTCTGGAACAAGATTTGGGGAAGACTAGAGCAGAATTCATCAAGTGGATTCCCCCCATCTCCCCCTACCTTGCAACAGTGAAGGACTGGACTGAGCTCTTAGCACGGGCAGGAGTTCAGTGTTTGTTCTCATTTGGATCCAAGTTGTGACAGTTCAGAAAAGCCAGATGTGAGGAATCCCTACCTCACCACATTGTCTCTTTCCAGGAAACTTCTCTACTGGGAAAGTCCCTGGGCTAGAGCGTCGATGAATTTAAGTGCTTTGTAAACTTTGCAAAGGAAACCACGTACCACCCAAGAGTTCCTCCAGTGCACTCTCTGACTTATGAGTTAAACATTAAGATAGGGGACTGATGCCTTACCCACGCCACCCACAGAAGATTTCTGACACTGATGACCAGGGATGTCCCAACCAAAAATCCAAAACCGTGAGAGGAAATGTCACACCACCTAAATAAGAGATGCATTGCATTTTGTGCTTCCTTTTTTTTCGACATGCCTCAGTTTGGGTAACAGCCCTACACTGAAGTGTTGGTGATAAATAGAGAACTACACTGACCTGAATTTCATGCCTAGAAATGTTTTGTATTTTACTCAAAGCACAAGATCCACCAGGGAAATCCCTGGACTTAAAACTGCAGGACTTAATTCTATGAATGTGTTTATCTAAAATCTGTTTTCTCTTGGAGCAATAGCTTTGCCTAGCAATAATGCGGTAAAGAACTGTATGTGCATGGGGAAGGGAGAGAGAACTTCCACTGAATGACTTTTGCAACCTTACTTCATTATTTAAAGCCTAGTATTTAAGATGCCACTGTCTGGGACTGAGGAATGCTGATGGGCTTTGCAGATAATCCAAGCTGCTTAAGGACCTGTGCACAGAAATCACCAAGACTGCGTACCTGCCCTCCACAAACCTGTCAGTGTTGCTGGCAAACCATTTTTTATATTAATCAGTGCCATCCTGGCCACCAGAGTACTTGATACCTTGGTAGGGACTGGACGACTCCTATTTTAACCCACATGATATTTCCAATATTTTCAAAGCTAAGACATTTTTAACATACTGCCTTTAATTCAGCCTCCATTTCTTTTTCCTTTGGACTCTTCAGAGACTAAAATTAACCTTTTCTTCAAAAATGAGGAATGAGTAACACTTGCTTTTTCACAGCTCTGGGGCAAAAGGAGGCAAAGAGTTCACAGTTTATTCTGATTTGGATCCCAGTTGTGACACCAACAGTCAGAGAACAGCTAGATGTCGAGCACCAAATCTCTCAGAAAGATCCACTGGCCAGATGTAAGTCTCTGTGTCGTCATCCTCCCAATTTACCCACTTTGTCCCTAACTAAGAAACAGGCACTGATTTGTCCCATGTAGTGACAAATCCTCCAAGATAAGCTTGGAGCCCAAAATTTTCCAAAGGTGCAGGGCCCTCTGTTTTTCTTTTGGCTAAAGGAGGTCTGGTTCCTTATAGGCAACCAGGCACTGGGGTGATAGTGCAGTTAGGAGTGTGTACTTGACGTTTGTGTCAAAACATTGCTGAAAGCAGCTGAAGCAGTCCCAGGACTTTGCTCCAACGTTCTTTCTTGATGCTATGTGCCATGTTGGTGATGGCAGGACGGGGCTGTGCTAGGTCAGGCAGTGCGGGCAGGGAGCGACACCAGGTGACGCTCCAGGTGACCAGAGGAAGAGCTGGACTTGCACGCTGAAGGTGCCACTCAGCAGAGCTTCTTACAGGCAAGGAAGCCACGGTGTGTAACATGCCATGGACTGCAGCGCAGCACTGCAGCCTCTGTCCTTGGCAGAGGCAACTAACTGGTGGTGGACTAAACGCACCGTTACTAGAGCTTATGTAATATTTACAGTAGTAGTATAAGTAGGATTCACATTATTCTTGTAATATTCTGTTCTGATAAACATTTTGTTACTTTTTGTTGTTACTATGTGAGCTGGTTTTTTTGGGGGGGTGGGTGGGTTTTGTTTTGTTTTGTTGGCATCATCAAAACAGCCATCTTTGGTGACATCTGGATCGTATGACTATTTGTACAAAAACTTGTGAGGTTTCATCCATCAGAAGATAGTGACTTCCTCCTGTAGATAACAAACATGCCAGATTATGCAATTTCTGGGTAGATAATGTTAACAAATTCTTGTTAGCATTATCTGGCCTCAAATGCAGGAATGGTGTATCAGAAACATGGCATTAATTGTAGTCTGGTTGTTTGTTCATATAGCTCAACTACATTTTTCACTAGCATAAATCCATTTGAGACAATATGAGCAACTTGGTTTTAAAAAGGACAAGTGTTCAGGCAGAAAAACTTACAAACAAACACTTAAATGCTGACTCGTGCCAATATCTTAGACCTGATGCTGTGTAAATGACAGCTTCCTGGTTCCTGCTGGTGGTTTGCAGTGTGGCAGGGTCCCTAGCAACATCAGTGTCCGTAGTGGAGCTACATAGTGAGACACAGAGCAAGAACATTAGCTAGTGTAAATGGTCATGGCCCAGGTGACTAACTTTAGGGAGAAGTATGGATACTGGATGCTTCACCTCTAGTGCCTCAGGCCTAACTGCACCTATTAGTGCCACACTTCTAAAATCAGCAGGAACTTTGCTAGGGAATGAAATTACGACTTGACTAGTGAAGAAGGTCTTAAAACAAAGGAGGGTCTGTAACATGTTGTAACTTGGCCTGTGGAGCTAGAAAAGTTTTGGGAATCTTGCTACCATTTCTGCAGCATTGGGTGTGCCTCCTTCTCTGTATTTCTCTGTCAGATGTCCTCTCCAGCATGTGCCTGCAGAACTGTGCCACCGTACAATGCTCCTTGGTCCCTTCCCACACAAGCCATGTGTATGTCTACTGCACTGTGCAAGGTGGGGTCATGAATGATTGCCTGGGAGCTATGGTCTCCTACTCCTGGTGGCACTCCCAGCTAACCTGCACCTAGACAAGAGCACCTGGGTCATGGAAGAAAAGCTTGTGTGCATGTAGGAGAGGTTAACACAATTTTTTTGTTTCCCAGCAGTTGTTAAAATAGAGGGGAGACAGAAGGAGAACAAAGCTTGCTGGTGTGAAGGAAAGAGCATGTCCCAGCTGAGGCATATTTCCTCACAAGCTGGACAGAAGGATATTTGCTGGAAGATCCGAATAACTGATGCCAAATCTGCTGGGCTTAACCAACACATGCTATCACCTCTAAAATCATTCTTGATTATATGCTAAACAGGGGTCAAGGGTCAAGTGAGTGGCATACACAAAGACCTCACTACCCTGCAGCCAGTATGGAGAGAGACATCACCTGCCTAACTTACCAGCTAAGAAAAAAACGCCATGCCATTTCAAGGGAAATACTCAGAAGGGACAAAGCAATCTCACTGCTGGGACAGACCTCAACTCTGTGGATGTGAAAATAACCACACAGAACATAACAGTCAAACTTCCCGTTAATGCAGTTCGCAGCTGTTGTGGTTTGACCCGGCAAGCAGCTAAACACCACGCATGCGCAACATACCTCGGAAAGAGCAGGACTGATGTTACGCAGTGCCTTTTGGCCCCTTGCTAGGGGCTGAGTTTGAAGAGGCCCGCATGCTCATCTTTCCTCCCTTCTGTTATGCTCAAGGTCTTGCTTATGGGCAAAAAGAAAGAACACCTTACATATAAGTAAAGCCAAGAATTTATTGTTAATTGAAATCTGAAGAGTCTATTATTGCTAATCCAAATCTAATTGTTATAGAAAAAGAAAGAATAAGAAGACAGTTAAAATACTTCAATACGGGGAAGAGTGTCAATAATAATATTAATAATACAATTAAAATTATAATACACACCTAGTTTTTACCCATTTTCTTGGGATTATGCTCACCCTTCCATTGTTCCTCTGGGTCTTAAAGTCAGCGTCTTCAGCCTGCAGAATGACTTAACACTGTAAATCTTGAGCTTCCTTTGTTCTCTTTGCTACCCCTAAACCCGGTTTTGTCCAGCTCCAGGTCTGCATTTCTCTAACTGACCATTGATGAGGAGCTGTGTGGTCTCCAATGCCAAGCCTGTGCCTCACCTTTATCATTGCATGCCTGTACTGCTCTACGCTGCATCCTACATCTCTCGCCTTCTCAAGGCCTCTGCAATTGTACCTGTCTGGTATTTCTCAACCCTGTATTGTGGTAGTCATAAACATCTCATTATACATAGAATTACTACTTGTTACTGCTATCTGTATAAAACTGCACCATACAAAGATAAAAAAAATTAAATTACTATAGGCAGCTGGTCAGTTAGAGAAATTGCTGTCACAGGAGGAAGTAAAACAAAGCTACAAGCATATCAAGAAAAGTTCAGACAAAGCAAGCCTGGCAGGCCCTCGTCCTGAAGCTCTGCAAACTCACTACAAAGCTGGTGGCCTGTTGCTAGCAATGGTAATGCCAGGTTACAGGGCTACACTGCAGCACTTCCCAGCATTTCTTGCCTGCCTCTCAGGGAATAAAGCATGCTATTGTGTGGAGGAGTCCTTTAAATTTTTATGATGTAGTACGTCCAATGCAAGACCATACATCTCTAGTTCACCGATGTGAACTAGATGAAAGAAATTATCCAGGTTTTGGAAGTTTTAGAGATCAGTAGCTATGAGTGGAGCAGAAAAGCAAGGAACAGCTCTTGGGTTTTTTTAACCTCCTGTATCATCCTGCACCAAATTAAGCTTTTGGTGCACAAACACGTATTTCAGGACCCTTCCTACCACTACTACTATGCTGCCAAACTGGAGTCAAAGGTTTGAATCATTTGTGTCAAAGGCATGAGAAAATCTTGCTTGTAAGATAATTCTCTCAGCACTGTGATTTTTTCATTTCAGTGGTTTGTAATACACAGGGGGTAGCAAGCAGATGGAACTAGTTTACATGCACTCCTTCATGTGAATTCTTTTAAAAAAGTAAGATCCGTTAGGCTGAAGCCTTTAATGCCATCGTAACAGAAAGAGACAGAACAGTATAGAAAGACATCTCTAACTTGATTTCCAAAACTGCTGTGTGGGAGAAAGGAAGCCTGTAGGATTGAGATTGTGTGCAGCTACTGAAAGGAATTCTCTGTATTTCATTCCATGTTAAGAAGTAGGGTAAAACCCAGAATTTTAAAACTAAGGTAGATGTTTTGTTTTTAATTTTGCATATCTGTCGTGGTTTAACCTCAGTCGGCAACTGAGCACCACGCAACCGCTCACTCATTCCCCCCCGCCCCCAGTGGGACGGGGGAGACAATCGGAAGAGTGAAAGTGAGAAAACTCGTGTGTTGAGATAAAAACAGTTTAATAATTGAAATATAATATAATAATAATATACAAAGCAAGTGATGCATGATGAAATTG
>NW_008795938.1:2155032-2173742 GCF_000699145.1 Aptenodytes forsteri
GTGGGTTGAGATAAAAACAGTTTAATAATTGAAATATAATATAATAATAATATACAAAGCAAGTGATGCATGATGCAATTGCTAACCACCTGCTGACTGATGCCCAGCCAGACCCCGAGCAGCGGCCTCCCTGGCCAACTCCCCCCAGTTTATGTACTGAGCATGACGTCATATGGTATGGAATATCCCTTTGGCCAGTTTGGGTCAGCTGTCCTGGCTGTGCCCCCTCCCAGCTTCTTGTGCACCCACAGCCTTCTCAGTTGGTAGAGGTGATTTTTGCTAAAATGGAAATAAGCTCCGAGCTACAAGGGCTGCAGCATCTAAGCCTGCTATTTAGGTCTTGCTGATATCTGAAAAACACTAATTTTGCTGCCAAATCCCAGAGAAAGGGTTTGGCAGTTTCTCCTAGTCAGCATTTACAAAGCCACAGAAGTTCACAAGCTCAAGCTGGAGTCTCCTGGCTAAGTGGTCTGCTTCCTCCAGTAATGAAGAGCATGCCCAGACTGGATGCTGGAGGATGATACTGGAAAAAACAATCCAAAAGCCAAACTTTAGGGAACCAGGAGATAGTGGAGAAGGAATCTGCCTTCATCTTTATCCCATATATGTGCCCTGTGGGAGCTGTGGGCTCGGATCAGTACTCCAGGCTGTGATGGCAGATCCCCCATCTCTCTGCAGAGTGTTATGAATGTCTGCGAGAGCCTCGCTCCCTTGGAAGCTTTGGGGGAAACAGACACCAAACTCCCTTGGGCTTGCCTGGAGGATGTCAAAGGCACCTACACGTGTCCACCGTTTAGGTAGAGAACGCATGCACTTATTTTAAGAGAGACACTTTCCTGGGGACCTAAAATTTGGAGACATATGAAGGTGCACCAGGTGCTAAGCAGATTTAATTCCACCAAGGCTAAAAAGTAGCATCCTCAGAAAGCCATGTCTGGTGACCTAGCCTGGAATTACAAACCTGTCTGACTCCTACACCAGGCAAACAGGAAGAAACTAGTAAAGGAGGAGTGTGCTTAGACTTAATTCCTTCTGTTCTTCTTGTGCACGTGCATCTGTGCTATGCAGGCACTTGAGTTGGTTGCCAGCAGTGCTGCTTTCAGCTGGGAGGTGTTAGGGCCACCCCATGCCTCTCCTTCTCCTAAGGCTTTGGTCATGAGTCCCAGCAAACCTGGGTTAAACCCCTCGTCACAAAGTTGGCAAGCCTGTTGGCAGAGGCACTTGCTGGACTTTGGCAACCACCTCATCTCTTGCCTTTCAGTCCTCATTCATCAGTGAGGATGCCCCAAAATCTGAACGGCTGCTTGCAATACCAGATGTGACCTGCAGGATATGACAACTCAGTGCTTGTGGTATTTGTTACTGTGAGATTTTCACAAGGGCCAAATGTGTTAATGGGTTCAAAGAGAGGCTAGAGAAACTCATGGAGAATAGCCCTATAGGTGCAACTTCCAGCTCAGGAAGCTGGGAAATGGCTGGTTTATGGAGGGCAGATGGGGAGGAGAACTCTACAGGCATGCCCAGTGCTTATACCCCAATGGTGGCTGCTGGCCACTGTGGGAATTAAGAGATTGGGCCAGCAGACCTTTGGGCTGACCTAAACAAACTAGTTTTTAACTTTAAACATTCTTACAATGCTGTAATTCTATGGGACGGACAGCTAGAGGGTAATTCAGCTGCCTAAATGCCAGCATTTGGTACCATTAGGCATTCTGCCATCCCTTCAGCTCCTCTCTGAGGAGAGCTCAGGTAAGTCCTGTGTAGCTCTGTGCAGATACCTGAGGTGTTCTTGGTAGCTAAAATGGCCCTAAGTACATATGGTTGGGCTCTCACTGTTTCTGGGACCAGGTCAGAATTGGGGCGGGTCCTCTTTGAACAGCGGTACTTTTGAAGGAGTTGAATGTTCAGTTTCTGGTGGTCACAAGCCACAAGGTTTTGGGCACTGCAGCATTAGGAGAGGGTAAATGCCAGTACTTGGCATTAATCTGTTTTGAGATCTGGCCCTGGGTCTTTAGTCTACTGACTCATCCCTGTACGAATCGGTTCTTTGCAGCCAGAGGAACGAGATCTTCACTGAGGCAACAGCAGCTCATATGCCAAGGCGGCACCATCTCAGGGCTCAACATGTGCAGAGGAGCCTGACAATAGCTAATCCTCCTGGGTGACAAAAGTCACTTCTGAAGTGAGCAGGCCATGGAGAGATGGGAGTTTGGGACATGACTAAGCTCTCTAGACTTATGGTGTTATCACCAGTGTGTTGATGAGTAGAGTGAATGAGAAGGTGGCTGTTGGGGTAGGCTTGTGCTGAATCATGCTGCCATGTCAAGCGTGCCCTAGTAGGGAAAAGCATCTGACTCACATGCCACCAGCAAGTATCTGGAGACAGGAACCAAAACAGTCCCTGGTAATTTGAAGAGGAAGCTCCAGAGACAAACAAAAAAAAATACATCCTATGTGTGGTTATTTTAGAAATGGTACCACACAGACTGAAGTAATAGCTGCAGTCAGACAGGCTCCACGGGCTGACGAGCGAAGTATTCCCCTCACTGGCAAGTAATACAGCTTCTCCTCCCTGCAGCCTGAGGCTACTCCTGCAGCCAATGCTTTGCCCATATCCTAGAAGAAAGAGCCTCTGCCCTCTCCTGTACAACTACTGACATTGCTTCCTTACCACCTTTTTCCCTCCTGCCTAATTGTGCCTGCATGATCCCATATACCTGTAAAAATCCACATTTCAGAGGACTGGGAGGGATGTCATAAAATGATCAAGGCTTCCGCCTTTGGCATGTGCCTGTGCCAAGAACAGAGACTTCACAACCACTCTTCTTTCCCCAACCTATTCCAGCACTTTATGATCGTCTTTAGGGAGGCCCCTTTGAGGAGCAACTGACTGAAATCTTCTTCTCTCTGGTTTTGGCTCCCTTCCCTTTGCCCTCTTCAGTGAAAACAGATAGTTCTGGGTTTTGTTGCAGCAAGCTGCAGACTGTTTCCTGTTCTTCCTTACCTCCTCCCCTCTGCAATGGTCAAGCACAGCTTTTCAGCATCAAAAGGTATTTGATCCTACTAAACGGTGGGTCCATTTAACTGTTTTCTTCTCTGGAGGAAAGAGAGAGGGGGTTGAGCATAGAAGTTTCTCATGCATGTCAGACCCCCATTGCATTGTTTGACTGTGGTTGACAGAAGCTTGTCAATATTTTTGAGAAATGTGAGAGAACAAAAAAAACCCCAAACATAAAATGAAGTTTTTTCCACTTTGCCTGAAATCTTTAAAAACTTAAAGTTTTGTTATTTCAAGGCACGGGATAAAAATAATTGATTTTTGGTAAACATTAGTTGCTGAACTTCTTAAAAAGCTGAAGTATCTTGTGTTTTCATTATCCATTCTCCAACTGAAAGCAGATTTATGGTAGGTATGCAAGAAAAAAATATTTCAAAATAACTACCCCCTTTTCTGGAAGGCTCCTGAACTCAAACCACCGTAAAAAACTTGTCAAGCAACACATGCCTTTAACAGCAGACATAGTGTTAAAAAAAAAAAAAATCTGTTTGTGCTTCCCCAGAGTGAGGAGAAAAGGTAAGGTAAGACAAGGTAAAGGTAAGGAATGCTGAAGATGCGTAGCCAGGCAGAGCGATCCATCAGGCAGGCGCTGCCGGCACTGTGCACTCTCCGGGCTGGAAAGGCTCCTCAACCTGGAGGGATGAGCTGAGGGTCACCGTGGTGGGGTCAGACCCATGTGGAGACACTGGGCTGTGTCTCCGTTAAAAGCAGGGCTGGGGACTGTCCCCAGAAGGCAGGCTGGATGTGACCACCCTCTCTGGAAGCAGTTCAGCAGCATGGGCATGATCTGCATATGCCAGCTGGTCTCAGCTCCAGAGAACAGTCATGAGCACAATTAATTTCAGCTGGGTAACTACAAACCACACAGGGAGACAGCATTTTTTGATATAAAAGCATTTTATTTGGATTGGGAGTTCAATTTAATTGGATTATAGCTTGGTTTAAAATGGGAATACTTTTCCCTTGACAATGTTACTTACCATGGGGCTTTCTTTTTTGGTGTATGTGAAACTTTCTCAATTTTAATGGCAGGAAAAAACCCAAAGGTTTATCCTGTAAAATTAGTCGTCTTTGGTGTATAGTGTTCTGATACTTCATGCTTGCTTTTTTTTTTTTTTTTAGCCTGCTAATTTAATCGTACTGAAAATTAAACACCATGCTGATTCTCCTACCAAGTACAAGCGGATGTGTTCCTACCTGCACTTTTCACTGCTGGAGAACTTCTTGGCAGTGATGGTCACAGATAGCACATTAAGAAGCAATGCTGGTGCATGTAAACTAACTGTGGCAAAATTCCCAGTGGCTTCTCTCTTTTCTTTGAGACACTTCTTATAATGCTTATAAGACATTTCTTATACCTTCACTCCTGCCTAAATTCAACAAGACATCTGAATTTTTTGGAACTTAAATTGACAAGATCTCAATCTCTGTCATGAGTGTATAGATCATGTTAGATCTCATAGATTTTTTTCTTAGTAGATTCAGTCCAGTGCTGAACCACAAACTGAGCAGGCAGTTCAGGCTGTTCAGACTGAACAAAACTAAGAATCAAACAGGTACTTATTCAGAGCTAGTTAGAAAACGAGGAGGGAAAATTCCAGAGTTTTGATGAAACCTCTATCTCCTTTATGATAAATTCCGAATTCACTGAGCTCTGCTTGCAGCTTTGTGCACAGTAACAGAGCAGGTACAATCAAATAAACTTAATCACAGCCTGATGCAATCTGAGACACCTGAAAGCACATTAATAATTGTTCAGATTCATAACTCATTAACCAGCTCAGACATGGCACCGTCCAGTTTTCAGAGGAGTGTGTGGAAGGTAGACTGAACATCCATGTGTGTATGCGTATGCCTGGGCTCACTGGCAGAGACCAGGAAAGGCAGCAGAAGGCAGCCAAGTGTCCAGATGTTAAATTAACTTATTCTTTTGCTTTCAAGAACCTGTCCTTGCTATTCCAATCTACATACACCCCTCTGAAAGTCAGTGCAAATTCTGCATCTGAAGAATTGCTTTACTGAGGTGGGATGCTGAATTTCAAGGACCAAGTTGTTGTTCAGTGAAAATTATTTCTCCAGTCTCAGTGTCTCCATTTTGCCTTTGCAGTGTGTGCTGGCAGACGGCAGGGGCTGCTCCTCCTGCGCCGGCAGCCCAGGTCATATTCGGAGCCCCTTATCTCTTCTGTATTCCCAGGAGGCCTCTGGAGATCAATTCACAAAATAGAGATAGCAGACGGGGGGAGTGTTACATTGTCACAAAGTCAATATTTTTGAATCACTGAATGATTAAACAAGCATTGTTTCCTGCTTGTGCATTAATGTACAATCAGTTGCCAGATGGGAGATATAAAGTATATATGAAGTCTTGCACAAGCTACGGTTTAGTACCAGGAAGTACCTGTCGATGAAAGATAAGCAGCCCGCCAGGATGAAAATGTTATTACTCTGGTAATTGCCTAAAATCATTTTCTGCTCTTCTCAGGAAATGATGCACTTATTCATTCTTGCTCAGTGTTTTATCCATGGGCAGAAATGGGCTTTCTCTCCATTTCCCATGTGCTCTCGCATCGAGTTGTACGGGCTGCTGTTGCCATCAGCCCTGACCCTGTGTGTTCAGCTTGCTGCTGCCGGAGAGGGCCAGGGGGCATAACACAGGCTATTTTTTACCCCTAAGGAGTCTGTCAATACACTGATTCCTTCTCCAAGTGTTACACCATGTCACTGGTAATGTTTGTGACCTTCTGCAGACAAAGTTGTTAGTAGCTGTGGCGAGACAGCAATTTTTTCTCATCATATGGGTGTTTAACCTTTTCAGTTTTCTTCTCGCTGTGAATGAACACAATCTCAGCGTCTCCCCAGAGGTTCTTACCACCAGCGGGTCTTCAAAACGGCAATTAATCAGCAGGAAAAAATGTACGCCGGCAACTTGTTTTTTGTGAAACAGGCTTTTACTTATTTTCTCCTATTGTGTTTTGAGTAAAGGATTGAACCAGCAAGTTTTTTCAACCCTATCAACTACGGAGCAGAGAAACGTGTTATCAAAACATAGCCATGCCCAACGCTGGCATGGCGATGCTGCACCCTCCTGCAGGCATCTCTGGGCATCTCGGTGAGGGGCAGCACGAGGTGTGTCCCACTCCCCCCCCCTCCCCCGCAGTGGGCAGAGAGGAGAAGGAAGGCATTGATTTTAAAAGAGATTAAATAAAAGGACTCTTGCAACCCAGCGGCAATCTCCCAGGGAAGCAGTGTAACTGCAGGTTGGGCCAACCGCAGCCACCAGTGTCACCTTGGAGACCGGCTGGAAAACTCCAGGCCTCCCAAAAAAGGGGGGGGCCAACGCGGCTGGGTGTGTAAACAAGTAAAACGAGATGGACAAGGAAGGTCTGCAGTGAGCCCGCGGCCCTGCATCCCCTCCACTTACCGCCAGAGCCCAGCGAGAGCCTGGGAGCGGGGAGGCAGGTGGGGCACGACGCTGTCCCAGCCCCCCGACACCTCCCAAGTCCTGGGTGGAAACCCCGGGTGCTGGATAGCATTGCAGGTAAAGGATTTTCTCGTTTGCTAGCTCGCAGTGAGCTTCTCTGATCAGTTGAGGTTGCGGTTCGGCCAAGAGTAGGGGGTTTTTTATATACATATATCATTGTATATATTTTGCAAAAAAAGAAAGTAAACGCAAAATAGCAAGAGTAGTAACGCCCCACCTGCCAGAAGGTGGGAGCCGGATGATGCTGGGGATGGTGGAGAGGGGGAGGGGAGGCTGCTACAGGGGGGTCAGTGGGGCTGGGAAGGTGTTTAGATGGTTGCCAAATACTCATGCAGTTTTCATGCTCTTAATAATTTAATGACATTATTAGGAATAAACCAAATGGGTGCAGTTGGTTTAGGACACTTAATCTATTCCCAGACTCCGAGATCTTCTGCTCAGGCGTAGTGTGTGACTCACGCGTTTGGCCAGGACAGGGGCTTTCAGGAGCCTACGATAATCCAGAGGCTCGTACGGGTTTCTGCCTGCCACACTGGGGTGTTTTTCAGGATTTTCACAGGAGGCTTTTGGCCTCAGCTGAAGAATAATGTATAAACAAATGGTGCTGAGCTTAGATTAAATCTGATTCTCCAGGTTTAAGCCTCAGGCTTAGAGGGATGTAAAGGGATCTGGTTGCTGAACAGCCTAAGGTTCTTCTGGAAAAACCCAACCCAAAATTTCAGGTTTTGTATTTGTTAAGAAGAAATGCAATCATTTCTGTTCAGGCTGCACAACACAACATTGCCTACAGAAACAAACAATGCTGAGAACATGGGGTATTATAATTGCTCATAGCCCAGGCTGTTACGCAAAACAAAACCCTCTAGCATTCAGAATTAAATTAACCAGCCCCTTTTCCATTTCACCGTGGGAGACATCTGATGATCTTGGAAGAGATATAAGAATTAAAAACATGCAAAATTATGGTTATGACCTTTTCTTGTATTAATACATAACACATTTGTAAGGTATACAGAGAACTGTTATATTCAGCAAATCCTGACTGTATCTTTAATTACTTCACATCATCCAAAAAGGGGCAAAAGCAAAATGAAAGGAGAGGAGAGAGCATGTGAATCTCTGTGATTCCTCTGTCCTTGCTCTGATTCAGAATCTGTTTTCTTACAATGCAGTATAGTCTTTTAACAGCCTAGGAAGGGTTTATCTCTAGCTTAAACCAGCAGCCAACTGAAATAGGGAAGTGGTAGACATGTTACTATGGACCAGGCTTGCATGTAGTAGTGTTTATATTTAACTGGTTTTCTGTATTTATTGAATGTATAGAAAGGATTCTCAAACGCATACTGCTGTGTGACACAGGAAGCCAGGTCATGTTTAAGAGGCTTTAGTGTAATGTGTAAATGCAATCACTTTACAAACAGTCTTTAATTGCTGAGTTTTAGATAACAACATGGTGTTGGTGATTTTGTTATTGAACATTACAGAAAATGGAGATTTACAAAGAGCAGCAGAAATATTTGCTGTTAGTGTTTTTAACCATGATACATGGGGAAAAAAAAGAGAATATGTCTGCCTATGGCATTAGTGAGATTTAGAGTGCTCTGTCCCACTTTAAAAGGAACACTGGAAAAAACTGGAAAAGTTCAGGAACAACAGCAGAATTATCCAACATCCGTAAACTCATTTTGTAGCGAGAGTCCTAAGCTGTGTCTAATTACTTAGCCAAAGAGGGTTTAAAAGGGACCTTCAAGTGTTTGCATCTGGACAAATTTTTAATAGGTAGTTCTTTAATCTAGTAAAAGAAAGTAAAACAGCATCTAATGATTGGGGAAATTCAAGCCTGAAACAAAGAACATATTTTAAAAAGCAAATGATTCAATACTGGAACAACTTAGCCTAGAGATGGTGAGTTCTCAGCTACAAATGCTGGTAGGTGTAGAAGCAAACTTTGTACTTACTGCAGAGATAACTG
Organism: Aptenodytes forsteri; assembly: GCF_000699145.1. NCBI lineage: Eukaryota > Metazoa > Chordata > Aves > Sphenisciformes > Spheniscidae > Aptenodytes > Aptenodytes forsteri. The sequence goes on from NW_008795938.1 coordinate 2,163,544, forward strand.
AAGATTGGCCAGTTTCAGGGGCTTTTAATGAGATACAAGAGATCATAATACATATTATATCAGATGATCCCTCCCTAGCTTCAATTCGTGAATCTCTCTGCAATGATTATTTGATGTGTATTGCAGTATACTGGAAATGCCTCCGCTGAACCTGGGGCAAAGAGCTACTACGCTCTTTGCATGGTGTGTGTTTGCGTAGGTTTTTGCAGCGTGCAGTGGAGACAAGTGATGTTATCAATCGGTCTCAGTATTTATAGATCTATATAAATACATAACATAGTATAGAGGCATACTGCACAGTGCTATGCATGCGTTACGCACTCTACATATAGATGCATAGGCATTATAGATACATAAGCTATAGTACATAATTATATTATGTAAATTACATAAACACAGTTTGCACTGTGTTTATGTAACCTCACTGTATTTTATATTCTTGCCAGCTAAACATCTCCTCTTAAGGACAGGTCATTGTTTGCAGAAAACATTTTTGACTGTTGATCTCACATAGCTGTAAGGTCTTTCTGGTCACTCGTTAATGAGTTCCCAGAAGAACTTTGCTGATTCTGGCTGAAGCAAAAACTGAAATGGTCTCTTTTCTACCACGCTAGACTTCTACAATAAGCTAGTACTGAAACCATTTGGGGGGAACAAAAACATTTTATTTTTCTGTTTTTCCAAGCCCAGCTGGTGTTGTCTGAAGCACACGTGACATTACCAGCTGCCGTAGCCAATGCCCTGTAGACAGGAGTGGAGTAGTTAAGATGAAACAGTTTAATTCCACGTTTCTCAGTTTTCTCTGACCGATTCAATTCACACTTCTGCACATGCAATGACAATGAGATTGGAACGGCAATGTGCACCGATGATGCCTCACAGGGCCGCCCATCTTCTTCATCTCCCCATCCCAGAGCACCCCTCAGCAGACCACCAAGTGCCCTCCGAGTCAAGAGCTCTGCTGTAACTCAGCCCAGCCCTTCTGTGACTCTTTCATGCGCCAGTCCTGTGATGCTTTAAAGGCTGGAAAATATTTTGAGGGCCTTCGTGATCTGCAGACCCAGCAGCCAGGCTAGGGAGTGGCAGTCCTGGCCCTAAGCATGTGCCCCTAAAATGTCTGTACGGGAATGGGCAGCCCTAGTACTTTTAGCACTAGGCACAAATAATCCCTGTGGGAGAAGGAGCGACCCTCTGCCAGCCCGGGCGTGCTGCTCTTGGTGGTGCTGTTGCAGTGCTGCAAGTCCATGGGCTGGTTTTCCCACTTTTTATCCCACTGTCTTCCTCTGAGGGAAGCTGGAAGGCTTATGTGACTGTTGGCTAAGTCCTGAAATCCTGGGGTGCTAAATGCTGTGCAAGTTTAAGGTATTAATTTGTTCTGCAGTTGTGTTAAAATAGCACAAGGTGTCATCTGTAGGCGAGGTCAGGTCTCGGGGTGATCACCGTTGCTTAGACATGCAATGGGAGAAAGCCCTGCTCTGGAGAATTAGGACTACAGTGGAACAAAAGCAAACATAAGGAAAAGTCCTCACCCAGGACATGTTTTGCTGTCACAGCTCTACCTGTGGGCAAATGCTAACTGCAAACCTGGCCAGGCTGAGGAGGCTCAGCAGGGTTGCTGATGGTGCGGAGGCAGCAGTGCTCTCCTGGCTGCGTCCACCAGTTTTCACTGCGTTCGTACACTGTAGGCAGCAAATTCTTACCCACACTTTCATATTTGCATCTGGGTTAATCACAGGGTGGTTGGCTGAGCTGTCCTTTCAGGGTTGGTGGCCCATATTGGCAATTTCCCCTTCTGATAGAAGGATATAAGGAAAAGGAAATAGAGGGTCAAAATGAGTCCTCATGAGAGAGGTGCCAGCACCTTGCAAGTGAGGAATTTGGGATGCTCCATATACTAAGGCAGGTTTCAGCACTCTGCCTTGTGCATGTGAATCCACACCGTACAAGCGCTTTGGTCTTCCAGATGCCGGGCACAGCAAGGCATGACCGAGAGATGGCAATCCAGGCCAAAAGAAATCTGTCCAAAACCACCGACCCCGTAGAAAGACTTCGCCTGCAGTGTTTAGCAAGGGGATCTGCAGGCATCAAAGGACTTGGCAGGTGAGTCTAAGAAATCAAATCCATTTTTCAGCCTAATACTTTTAGCTGCTCATAGGCTAAGCAGGGACCAAAACTTGAGTTTCCTGGTTCCAATGCAAATGCCACAACCCACAGAGCCTGGGCTTGGGGCTCCTGTGTTTTAGGAGACAGGACTGACCTGCTCACCTGTTGAAGGACCAAAGACTGTGAATCCCTCAGAGGAAGGTGCTTCCTTGAGACCCAGAACAATTCCTGCCAGGGAGAGAGGGGGAACATAAAACATACCCCTCTCTCTGGTATTTTCTATAATTGACTTAAGTATCTCAATACTGGGGATTTTGTGCTTCCTTTCCGTTGGGGTGTGATTCCCTTGTATGTAATGGTCTATTAGCTGTCTAGTTTATGGGAGGCGTCTAGACTCCTTCTGCAGTCACCCTGAGAGTGTGGGTCACCCCACTCCTAGGAAAGGGGAGCTGCATCACACCCTGAAACTCCCTCCCGGGCCCCATAAACCACAGAGGGATCCTAGGTGACCAGCTGGAACTTCATCTACATGCCCAACTTTCAGACGGCTCAGTGTGTACTGAATAGGAAGACTGCTTCAGTTAAGGCAGCCTTCACCTCATTTAACTTCAGCTGTGTAATATTCAGGCACCCAATCTAAGCAAGTCATCTCTGCTGTCAATAAGTGTGCGTGTGGGGTTGTTGGTTTTTTTTTTCCTCCCTCTTTTGTTTTTTTTCTCAGAAGACTGTACAGTACAAGGGGGAAATGTTATCTCAGTAAGGTGTCCCCCTGCGGTTTTTTTCCCCTCCCTCTTTTGTTTTTTTTCTCAGAAGACTGTACAGTACAAGGGGGAAATGTTATCTCAGTAAGGTGTCCCTGTGCTCCAGCACTGTGCTTAAACCGCTGCAGCATTTTCCAAGTTTTCCTGTGCATTCTCCTCAAATTGCACATTTTTCACAGAGTATTTCGGATTATGGATGATGACAACAGCAGGACCCTTGATTTCAAAGAGTTTGTGAAAGGATTAAATGATTATGCTATGATGATAGACAAGGAAGAAGCACAAGAGATTTTCCGGATATTTGATAAAGATGGCAGTGGAACAATTGATTTTGATGAATTTCTTGTTACACTGAGAGTAAGTCTGGGAATTTATATTATTACTGCATTAAATGGAGAAAAAGTCTTGATTTGTCATTAGCTGAACACGAAACACAGCACTTTTGTTCACCTTAGTAATTAGCAAAGTCTACAGCTCTATTTAAAAAGTCAGTAACTCTTGAGAAGTTAAAATATTCTATTTCCATCTAAATATGCTAAAGGAGAAAATCACCCTAAACAACACCGCTGTGGATGAGAGAGCTCAGAAGCCAACATGTCTCTGCAATTTACTGGCAAGGCGTAAGGCTCCTCGCAAATAGAATAGAATAGAATAGAATAGAATAGAATAGAATAGAATAGAATAGAACAGAACAGAACAGAATAGAATAGAATAGAATAGAGTAGTTTAGTTGCAAATAAATGGTTGTGATTTTTTTTATTAATTGCTGCCTTGATTTAGGTACCTAAATTCCTATATTGTCGTCCAGGTACCTATGTGGTTCAGCCCATTAATCTCACTTCTTTGCCTGTCATTTTATGATGCATCTCCTTATAACATGAACTAATCCAGTGGTGGCTTTCTCTAATCAACCACAGTGTGACTGATTTTGGTTGGAGCCTCTTTGCTCTGCTGAAGTCTAAACAATTAAGAAAAAAAATAATTAGTGCTTAGAGTAATTAGTAATTTCTTGTTAGAAATATTTACAATGGGTAGAATAGAAAACTGTTCTAGGTAGCATTTTCTCTCTTATTGTCCATTTACTATCGTATTGACAGACACTGAATAATCTCGATCACACTGCTTTTTTGGTGATTGCCCTTCCTAGCTCATGGACAGTGTAGACTGTCAGTTTGTTGTCCCAGGTGCCTTGAAATAGGTTTTATATTAACAACAGCAGTTACTTGAATTTAGAACTGGCCAAGTAGTTGGCAGAAATAAAATGATTCTGTTAATATTTCTTTACAGCCTCCCATGTCGAATGCAAGAAAAGAGATCATCATGCAGGCATTTAGGAAGTTAGATAAGACTGGAGATGGTGTCATAACAATTGAAGACTTACGGGGGGTGTATAATGCAAAGCATCATCCCAAATACCAAAATGGAGACTGGACAGAAGATCAAGTTTTTAGGGCCTTTCTGGATAATTTTGATTCACCCTATGACAAAGATGGGAAGGTAAGTGAAACATCTAATGTCAAGCCATGAAATCACCATCTGACTCAGCATTTGACTTAAATTATCAAATCTGAGAGCGATCGCAGTACCAAACATGCATTTACATCACATTTATGGGGGACAGTAAAATGGATGTATAACCTCTGTGTAGGACTCTCGGCGCAGCTTGCTATGCATTCGGAGGCAAAGGGGCTCTGCAGGAGGTGCAAGGGTAGACGTGAGATTGCATTTACAGGCTTGTAGCCTTGATGCTTTACTTTCATAGGTTACTCTATATCTTCAGACTAACCCACACAATTTCTGATTTTCAAGATCCACATAAATTGGAGGATTTTTCACTTCTTAGGAGGATACATACCAGGATCCAGTTCAAAAGCAGGTTCCCTTGTATGTGAAGTACTTTACAGTTAGCGCTTCTCCAGTGTGTGTAATTACTGAGACACTTGACTTGGAAATCAGTCCATAATAGAGACAGATTTTTCCACAGAGAGTTGGAGGGAGGGTGGGGTTGGGGGGGCTGCCACCAGCCATGTGCCCTGAGGGGCACTAGCTGAGGCAGGGCTGGGAGCCCTTCCTGCCCTCTGCCTTGACTTTCTGGTGCAGGTGCAAAGCCTGGGCACCTTCTGTGATGGACTTCTTATGCATCCGCTTTGTAACCATCTCTGAGCCAAGCATGCTTTGTTTCCCCTGTTGTTATGTGCCTGCAAACTTCTTTGGTCTGAACTTACACGTGTCTGACCAACTCAGAGCAATCGTGGATCTCCGCTGGTCACATGGTGATACTCTCAATCCGAGCTGTTCATAATAACGAACTAGATAACGTTTCATCAGCTCTTTGTGGAATGTCTTTAACACTTCACACTTCAGAGGTTGCACCTCGGTTTTCATGGCTGCACTACGCTGGTGACTCCTACCTGTCTTACAGCTGGCTACTACATCCAAATCCCCCACTTGCTTTATTTCCAACAGGCAGGCTCTCAGTTTGTAGAGAGGTGATGGGTTTTATTTCACTTGGGCATGACTTTGCACTTGGTAGAGCTGAATTTCATCCCTTTTTCTGTTGTGTCATCCTCAGAGTACCAGTTACGTGAGTTGTCCCCTTCCTTCTCTGCAGCAGTGATGACATCTAGCAAACCTCAAGCAAAACGTTCCTGCTTTTTGTGCTGAGGTCATAAATTCAATGAATCCCCAAAATGATCCTTGACAAGTTCAGTGCCTTTTACCTCATAAACGCTGCAGTGTTTGAGCTTATAGAAAAGTTACTCTGAGCACCCACCTCTTGTTCAGCAATCCTGATGTTAGTCCACCTGATTGCAGTTCCTTCTGGGAACTGACTGTGACTTTCCTGTGCCGGAGTCTGAGATCACTAATGACACTGGTATGAGCTGAACACCTAAAATGTTTTTAGCAGAAATGCCTCAAGGCTAAGCATCTGCTAGAAAGGTCCTTTTCACCGTGATCTTGCTGGGTGCCTCTGAAATAGGCAGGGTCAGCGAAGCTTGTAATCGGTTTCTGATGGTAGGACAGTCTACAGCGTTCACTTCTCCCAGTTGTCACGTTTTACTTAGCTCTCAAATGCACAACGCAGTAGGAGCAAATATTTTTCTGTGATGTTTATTCAAAGAATGACCTATACAGTTCAAGAGTTAAGGCATCGCAAGAGACAGGCAGTGTTTGTATCTGCTAATCTGATTTTTTTTTTTAATGGTCATTTTAAAACCAATTCAACCTGAAAATACCCATGAAAGATATTCAAAAGTCTTAGGTATTTGAAAGAACCTCAATTCTTTAAGTGAGACCTGTTTAGAGCAATGGTATTTTCTCTCTAGTGAATGGATATAAAGCTTCTAGCTGTCTCTGGGTTGCACCAGAAACCCGATCCACTTTTATTAATAATAATGCAAAGAACCAGATTATAGCATCCCTGGAAAAAAATGTATTAAAACATTTGTCGTCTTGATCAGCACTGATTTTAACTTCAGTTCCTGGTAAGGTTAGTTTAACTCACGTTTCATTTCCATGCAAGTGTTCCTGGAGGACAAGAGCTCTTATTTCTAGCAAAGAAGTGAACTCAGGCAAATTTTCAGTGTCTTCATTCTTCCTGTTGGATTCCTTTTCACTAGCAACAACATGAAACAGCAGTTGTTAAGTTTCATTTAGAGTTCTTCTTAATGTGTGGTTTTGACTTATGGCATTAAAAAAAATAAAGGTTCATTTTCCTATTTTAAATCCTTCTGTCTCAGGTCACAACAGAAGAATTCATGAACTACTATGCAGGAGTCAGCGCTTCAATAGACACAGATGTCTATTTTATCATCATGATGAAGAATGCTTGGAAACTCTGATCATATGATTAAAGGAGCAAGACTTTACTTCCACCTTTTGTAGGTTCCCATGATTAAGTGTATGCACAACACCATGCTCATTTTCCATAATAACAGCTTCTAGTAACTGTGCCAATTACAGTCAATCTGCAGAAATAATTCCCACATGTTTTGGTAGGCTCAGCCTCAGGGGATTGGCGCATAATCAGAGAGCAGATCTGGCGTCCAGCCACTCTGCAGGTCTGTCCCTTTTCTCCCTGCATCCCTGACATGCCTTGTCTTTTCTGAGATGAGCTGCTCCTTTCTTCTCAGACATCCGCAGTAGGTCCCTGTGCCTCCTGAATGTATCCCCTCCTCCAGTGTTAGATACAGCTCTGTTAGACAGAAGATACAAGAGGAGGAAACTGAAATATTCTGGAAGGGTGGTGGTCTGGGGCAGACTGCTATAGATGTGAGGAAGACTGTCCCAGGAGGGTCACGTAGCCCTCTCACCTGTAGCACTGCAGCATCTCTTGGCTTCTTAAGTCTCACTTGTAGGATGGAGCAACTGCTCAGCTCGCTGCTGGGGACATGTGAGTTCCCAGTGCCAGGAGGCTGGAGGGAGAAACAAATCAAGAAGGGGAGATACGGACCAGAATAAATGCAAAACGCTCTTTAAAGCCCTGTTTTCTCCCTGGCTTACAGCTCGGCAGACAGGCATCTTTCCTGGGCATGCCTTGTTTCAAACCTCTGTGGGCCTGCTTATAGCTTTTTTCTCCCCTTTGATTTCTTTCTTTTTGTACTGTGAGATCTTCTCACTAATATCTTTCTTTAAAGGGCATACGTGTGTTACAGTATTTTCTTCTAACTCTTTCTGGAACATTTACTGGCCTGGTAGCTGTTGTCTGTACACACCTGCACTGAAAGTTGCTTACTACTTTTTGTATTTATACTGGTTTATGACCAAGCTATGACTTCAGGGAACTTTCTGGGAACTAAAGAACTTGTAACTTTCTTGTCTTGTCATCTTCTGCTTCTGATGCTGAAAAAAGGATGGGAGCCTGCCCTCCTGGTCACACCAATGAGGCTGTCTCAGTTCTGAGATCTTCTGTCCTTTTCCTATGCAGGGAGTGGGGAAATGGTGCACAAAGGAAACTGTTTAAAAAAAAAAAAAAGAAAAAAGAAAAAAAGAAGGGTGTGTGTGCTGTCTAATTATTCCTGCCTTGATTCCTTTTCCTTTTGTCATCTTCTTTCTGCTTCTCTCGCATCATTTTGCTGCTCTCCCAGACTGAGATGCTGCTGCTGTAGCAAAGAGTAAATGGCTTGTGTATGGCGGCATTTGCTCCATTTCAGGCTGGCAGCCAGCTAAAAGCAGTACAGGCTTATAGACTGGACTTTCAAAAGAGCTTGACTGATGAAGTCTCAGCTCTTACTTAGCCTGGGCTGCTACAAGTTCAAACACTGAAGTCCTGAATGCTTACTGCTCTGGTCCTATGCAAACTCTGCTTTTGTTTTGTCCAGCCATGATCTCAGTACAAGCAATAGCTGCTTGCAATTCCTCAGTAAAGGCTGTGAACTCAATTATTTTCTTTGATCTGTAAGCCTCCAGAAGCTTGCATACTGGCTGACACTGGAAACCGGTGGAAAGAATCTCTTTAAGATTGCCATCGATCATACGAGGAGCCTTTACTTACTGCGATGCTACTGAAGTGCCAACATACCTTATATGAAAAACAAACTTATTATCATATAGAGGCTGTACATGTCCTGGCAGCTTGAGTAGAATCAATTTATTTCTCATTTATTAATTGGCTCCACAACAGGGTGTCATGTTATCTGTCTGCTATGTTTCAAATAAAAAGGAAGTAATGTGAACGGACTGTGGGAATCACAAAATGAAAAAATGATTTCCTTCTGACATGCTATCTAATGTCTTGAGACCCCACAGAGATCTGTTGTGCTGACATTTAATCAAGTGCAGTAGAAGTTTTAATCTCAATAACTGCAACCAGTTTGTCTTTTCAGTGCTAATACTTTCCAATTTTATTTAATCGCAAATGCAATATACCTTTTCAGAAGGGAGGAGTGGTACTGGAAGCAACTATGATTTTTTAAAACCAGCAGAAGCTTTGTCACCGGCCTCCGGGAGCCTTAGCCAGAGCCTGTGACAGCTGGGGAAAGCTCAGTGCTCCAGGGTGAGGTTTCTGCACTGAGCTTGACTAACAGGGTTTTGTCTGGGGACCTGAAGGATGTGATCCAGGAGAGCTCAAACCCTCTCATCCTGGTGGGAGGGCTCAGCACCCACCCTGCAGGTGAGAGCCGCAGCCAGTGCACCCCTCGTGCCCTCAGAGCAGCTCCTGGCTCCTTGGGTCTGCCTGCATGTGGACCTCATCGCTCGCTGGATACATTTCTCAGCATCAGGGGGACATTTTTCACAATGTAGTCATTTCAAAATTTGTACGGAGCACATTTCCAAGGGCTGGTTTCAGATTCCTTCAAAGTCAGTGGCAAAGTTTTGTTTCACTTCTGTGGGAACAGAGTTGCTCCTGGAGCAATCTGAGTAAAAACTGGTAACTGCAGAAGAGGCATAGTGCTTTCAGGAAGAAGAAATAATCTGGGAAAGAATAACATGATTTTTCACTGGTAATCAGATGCTGTAGAACACAAATTGGAATCTGTGCTGTAAGAAATGTCATTTGATTAATACGTGTGCAAATTCATGGCACAAACACAGGCATTGCATTGGCTGCTAGGTAGGAAAATCTCTACTAGGAGGCGTGCAGCCATAATGACACACTGGGCACACACACCTGAGACTCAGTGGAAGCACTTTGCAGAGGTTAAAGCAAGTTAAAGGGATTTGAACCTGACATGAATGAGTATCGGGGCTAACAGCAGGTGCCCAGAGCTGCCCTTTAGTACTTCACTGTCCCTGTCTGCTGGGGCTGCTGCACTGTGATCTGGAAGAGACAAAAATGAAGCTCAAGTGCCCGTGTTCAGCTGCAGGTTGCTGTGCACCGGTTACAGACCCAGCAGATGCTGGAGATAGATGGTGATGCGGGCTGTCCTGCCAGTCTGTGGTTGCACAGCGCACACGGCAGATACTGGGAGATAGGTGGCAATGCACGCGATTGTATCTGGCACTAGCATCAAGATTGTCAGATCTTGGTCGGTGCTTCATGTTTGAAGCACTATTTCTTCTTTCTGATTGTGCAACAGACGCTAAACAGGATGGCATAAACCATAGGAACATCTGAGTCTGCAGGGCTGTGGGCCAATACGAGAGGCAAAGGTTTCGCCTGCACCTTGAGCTCCAGCCTGCCCCATGGCACAGCGCCTTGTCAGGGCTGCCACCAGGCAGCACCAGGAGCGTGCTCCAAAAATGCTGGTAGAACCCTGTGGTCCCTCATAGAGGGGAAAGGCTCCCTTATACCTCTCCCAAACTCTGCTCCAACCTCTACCTGAGCCATCAGAGCATCTCTGTGACCCCCTCCCAAAAGAGCACGAGGCACGGCGGGGGGGGGGGGGGGGGGGG
>NW_008795938.1:2173758-2191919 GCF_000699145.1 Aptenodytes forsteri
GGCAGGGGACAGCCTCTCCCTCCCAGCATGTTCCTGGGGAAAGGCGGCACTCCTGCAGCATCCTTTACTGCATTTTGGGTTTGTCCCTTGTGTGCTTTTGTGGCTTCGTGTTTTTGTCCTGGAGGGAAAATTTTTGGCTTGGTATGGTCCAGAACTGTTGTTTGGCTCATGTTCTCTCCCGCAGCATAAATTTCTGGTTCAAGAAACTGAGTTTTAATGCAAGCCCCATTCACCAACATATATTCTTGAAATTAGACCACAAGGTATATTCACTGATCTGATTCATTTTGTTGGTCTCCTGGCACAAAGCTGTCTTGGCAAAGGCAGATAGAAGCAGCTGAGGTTTTTGCAGATGAAACCACCTGCACACATTGCTGTATGAAAGCTGACTTGCCTTTATGTAACAGCTTTTACATGGTACTGCCTCAAACCTCTGCAGCCACGTGGGCAGAGCAGAGCTTTGCCATCCCAGAGCCGGGCTCGTGGCCTCCGCTGTCACCGGCTGGCAGAAGGAGCGAGCCTGGTGATTTCAGTTATTTTTGCCTCCCAGCTCCTGTCCTCCACACCGGGAGCAGCAGCAGCAGCACACTCAGCTTTCCCTGGTAAAACAGATAACACCAAGAGCAACCTGTCGCTGTCGGCAGCTGCCCACTTTCTATGACTTTCTCTATGAAAATTGTTATAGCCCATCCTGTTTCTCTAGAATTCCTTTCTCATAGCCAGCTCAGGAGGAAGAGAAAAGCAGGTTTCCTAGTGGGCTGTACTTAATGCCAAGTCCTCAGGTGGCTGAGAGCAGCCTCGGTATTTGAAGCAGCCCCCAGCCATACTGATTTGCCCCAGCTGAGTTTGAAGTCTCCATGGTTTCAAAGGGAGCATTGGTTTCAGCTTGAGCACCTCTTCAGCTCTCAGGCCAACAGAGGCTGCAGGAGACGGGAGCGCTGTGGGATGCAAAAGCTTCAGCTTGCTGGTTTGCAGCCGACCCCAGGTACGGCAGCCCCGTCTCTGTCGAAACCTGGTCCCAGGCTTCCTCCCAGCTTACAATGTTGCTGTTGATACCAGCGGGAGCTGCAGCTGAAGAATGGGGATGGGATCCAGACTTTGTTGAATGTCTTGGCAAGTAGGAAAAATAAGAAAGAAAGGAAGTGCAATTTTTTTGTGAAAGTTAACTCAAGCCTGATTTTCTGTGGAAAAGCAGAGATTGTGGTAAAATGTGAGCAGTATTTATTTTCCAGAGATAAATATGTTCTTTTTTCATTGAAAACATTATATTTTTGCCAAAAGCTGCAATTTTTTTTTTTTTTTAATTTTCAACTGATACTTCAGCATTTGAAATTTACTGATTTTTTTTTTCTTTAGCTTATGTCATTTTCTGGAAAAAAAAAATAGCAGATTGCTTTAGAGAAGCTTTGACTTTATGGCATAGAAGCATTTGAAATTTACTGATTTTTTTTTCTTTAGCTTATGTACATTTTCTGGAAAAAAAAAATAGCAGATTGCTTTAGAGAAGCTTTGACTTTATGGCATAGATTTATTCCTTTAGACATTTCCACCAATGTACTTCTGTTTTGTTTCTCATTTTTTATTGCTTGACTAACCTTTGGGGCTTTTTACATTCATTTGGTGATGGCACTAATGTTGGACTAATCTAATTTCATTGTGACATCTGAGTTATGCACTCAATATTTACCAATAACTGGAATAACTTTTCTTATATTAATTTTTCAAGGACATAGCAACAGCTCTGTCTCCCAATGCAAGAAGCTCAATCCATTGACCTCAGTGTCATTGGACCAAATGCTGTGTGAGAGCTTGCTGCAGCAACACATCCTAATACTAGATTGGGACAGTCTGACCTAAAAATCAGACTTCTTTGGAAGATGCAAAAGAATTATTTGCAAAATATGGGTATGTGTTACATAAACATCTTGCTTTGGGCCACAGTATATAGCCATCACACATTGTAAACGCTGTTTTTCTTGTTCTCAGGTTACAAAAGATGAATTTTTGAACTACTACTCTGGAGTTAGTGCTTCTGTGGACAGTGATGCCTACTTCATTTTAATGATGAAGAAATCCTGGAAACTCTGACTTTTGCTTTCATTTGCTCCAACTTCTTTGGGACCAGAGATTATGAAGAAGTGAAACACCGTTTAGTTTGTTGCGGGTTTGATTTTTTTTTCCAGTTCCGCTCTGAGCGACATTTTCAGAGCTGCATGATTTGACGACACCAGCAAGTGTCCCAGTGCTGGACTCTGACATGCGGCTTCATGTTTCAACAGGTGGCGCTTAAAAGCCAAGGAAAAGTCAGCCTTCCAGCCTTACTGAAATCTAGGAGTGAGCAAAGGGATGGGATAGTCGGTGTAACTTAGCAATTGCATTTCCTGGCATCATCAGTTGTTTTCTTGTGTGTCTGTACATTAGATTTGTTTTGCCAATGTCCTGTTACACACAGGAATGCTAATTTGAGAAGCTTCATGATCACAGTAATAAGGAACTGTTTGACCCTAAAGTAATTCTTCACAGACATGGTAAGTCTCCTTTATGTTACATTTTAGCTCGTTTTAAAGGATGGCTTCAGAAACCCACAACCAAAGAGATAACTAGCTTGAGCCAAAAGTGTATTGACTAAAAACCTGCTGCTTCCCCCAGGGCTGCAGCACTGCAGTACTGCTGTATAAATACAGGCCTTCAAGTCAATAAACGCTTTTGCTAAGAAGCCTAGAAGGGGCTGAACTCCTGCCCTGCAGAAATACCCTGCCATCATTGCCAGGTCCCTTGCTGCCAGAGGAGATGGCTTCATGGTCAGCTTGTGCCTGCCTAAAACTGCCCCGAATTCAGCCACGTGTCCCTGTGGCAGTGGTGGCCGGGCCACCCCTTCACTGTTTATTTCATGGCCCAGACTTCACTGCATATTGCATGCATTTAACAATCCCTTCGCCCTGGCAGAAACAGTTCCCCTGCCTCCCCAGGCTTAGCTGGTCTTCTACCACCCCACTGACACACACAGCATTTTTGTGTGTTTTATCAGCCTGCCTAATGAACATGCACAAGAGAAGGAGATTTGGTAAACAAACTAATAAATTCAGCTGGGGACAAGTATCGCCTTGGGAGGTAATTAACATTTTTCAGCATCATTAACATTAGACTGTGACTCAGTGTTATAACTGACAAAAGACTTATTTTATTTCGTGGATTACTGTTTGTGTGCCGCTAGGAGACGTTTGCGTAGTGCAAATGAGCTGCGCATAGATGAGGGGAGAAACAAAGACGTGAGAGCGGCTGTGTTGTACCATGGGCACAGAAGAGGTGGTGGAGCCTGACGGTTACACGTGGAGAGAGGAGCAGGCAGCTCCAGGCATGGTGTCATAAAGCAGCTACATAGAAACCAGGGTCACCAAGCTCTTTTTGTGTGTGTAGCTGAGTATGAGCGCAGGAGGCAGAAAGTGCGGATGAGGAAGGTTATGCTGAAGTAAAGAAGGTGCATGGAGTATGTGAAAGCTGAGCTATACCGCTGTGTGGATGTTGAGTCAGTTGGGAATTTGTGAACAGCTATGGGGGAAACTGTTGTGTAGAATAAGGAAACTACTTGGTCCTGATCCCGTGAAGTGTTGTCAAGACATAGCCGTGGCTATATCTTCATGTATGTACCATGCATCTAAAAGCTGGCCATGGACCAGAGTGTTTGTGGTGCTTCTTGCTTTGGTGCATATTTGGATTTCTTTTTTTCCAAAAGGAAGCTGAAAGTTTTTGTATCTGTGTACACCCATCAAATTTATGTTGATGGCTATAAAATCGCATATGATGTTCAAGGATGCTTATACTAAGACTGCTCAAATACTGGTACTCAGCACCTGCAAAATAGTCAGGGACCAATTTTTCCAAAAGATTTAGCTCCCACAGTTCAGGCCAGATTGTCAAAGCTGAAGGAGACTGCTAGCCTCTGCATGCTTCAGAGCAGCCTAATCCCCAAACAGAGCTATCTCAGAGGAGCTTAGTGCTTGTGAAAGTTCAGCCTGACAGGACTTGACTGAACAGCACTGTAATGACCCAGTTGTTGGCATTGGCTTGGTAGTAGTTGGATGTGGTTCAATGAACAGGTTTCATGGCCACTTCTGGGAGCCAGGGTGCTTTAGAAACCTTAATGCTAACCTTTAACCCCCCCTTGACTTGGCTCGCTGCTGCTCTTCTGGAAAGGTGCTCTTCTGGAAAGGTACTCTTCTGGATAGGCTTCATCATATGCCTAGGTGTCACTAAAAATTGGGAATAAAACTCCTTAACACTGGGTGTATTAAAGAGCAGGCATTACTTTATTTGGCCGGGTGCATGGGGGATCTCTCCTCCTAGCATGCACGCTGTATGCTACATCAACTGTCTCTTATATAGTTCTGCGATATACATATTCATAGTAATTTCTTGGAAAAATCATGCATATTCACTATATTTCTAGGAACTAATTGTAATATTTGCATAGTCCTTCATGCATGCGTTATGAGTCCTTAGGAGCATCTTCAGGTGTCTTAGGTGGTCTCTGGAGGTCTCTCGCGGTTTCTTGTGTTTGCAGGAGGTGAACTTTTCTTGAACCTTTGGGCCCTTCTCCTTATATGGTCACAAATTGGCTCATCACTGCTGTTTGCCACAGTTTTGGTTGTCCTTGTCTGGTTTCTGCTAGTACTTATCTGTCTCTCACGATGTGCTCGTTAGCTGTGGCCTTGTATGCGATGTACTCGTTAGCTTTGGCCTTGTATGTTTGACGCACGCTTGATTAGTCCAGCATTTTATCTTACAACTATTTACAACACAGATACATGCCTGGAATGAAGTGACCCCCTGTGACTGGCATGAGTTAGCCTATAGCTTCCACTAAGAAAAGCTGTATTGGGATGAACATAATTAACAAAAGGCCGCTCTGTTTTCTATCAGTTGCATATTTGTCAGCATTCAGCAGTGTGTTAATGAAGTACCATCTCTGAGGACACAGCCTATATGGGACTTTGCCTTACTGTAAGCATACCTACACTATCGCAAGCCTGAGGGTTTTTTTTCTTTTCTGGTGCTCATGGTGCGGACTCACGGCTGCACACGGGAGCTTGGGCAAAGCTTCTGGCTCACCTGAGCAAGTACGAGCCATTTGCAGGAGATAGGCTTCACCCACCTGATTGCCAGAGCTGTTACCTCTCTGTTTTCTGCGTAACAAGAGCTGGATGGCAATTGGAGTCAGGATGAACAAAGGCATGCCCAGTCCAAAACATAGGGACTGGAGTTGCAGGGTGGCTTCCCTGGCTTGCAGGGTCGTGGCAATGAAGGGAGGGTGATGCTTGCTGTTATCCTACAGTGCTTTCATACCTCTGAGCTGTCTGGATTTATTTGGGTTTTATCCTGCCTGAAGCTAGGTAGAGCCCATGGAGTTATCCAAATTTCAGTGGGGGCAGAGTAAGTCCTATCCTGATAGATGTGTATTAGAAGACTGAATTAGAGCAGGATAAATAGGTCATGCAAATAGCCATGTCCTTTTAATACAGTAAAAACATTATAAAACCAAGGTTACTTGTTATCTAATTAAATAAGATAATAAGATATAGAAAATGGAATGAATGTCAAAACATTAGCAGCTATGCAAAAATATAAGTACTATATAGGGAAAATATAACTGTTTCAGAGTGATTAAAGTAACTAAACATCAGGTTTCTACTACTTGTCCTGTACTAAGGAGCAAACATCAGGTTTCTGCTACTTTTCCCGTATTAAAAAGCAGTATACCTTTCTGGACAAACAGAAAGACTATTACACATAGGTACCTTACTGCTTAAATAGTGCAAATAGACATTTATGATGTCCCTTTTAATCCTTAAAAATGTGTGTATGAATTCAAAACAAGCATAGCACATACTGTACAAGATTTTTTCTGATGCACTTTTGCTTCTTGTGCTATTCCCTTTCTGTTTGTCACTGTGTTACAGGAAGAGGATATCTTTCCAGCACAGTCTGTCTGCATATACAATCGCACTGTGCAAGTCGGCACAGTATGAGCATTACCAGCAGCTCTTTTAAAAAAAAAAATACAAGCATTATAAAGCAAATGAATGTCCAGGGCTTTCATCTTTTTCTACTGCATTAATCAATGTTTCATTTGGTGAGAAACAGCAATAAAACTCATTCTGTAAAATGTCACTGGAATGCCTTGTGCCAAATCCTCAGCCCCTTTGCACACAGGGACCGAAAGGTGGTCCTGTTGGAAGGTTTCTCTAGCGTTGGGTGGAGGTGGAGAAGGTGGAGTGCTGTCTTGGGAATGCTGTTTTTCTCCAGCAGGCTACATCAAATATAGTGACAACTTGGTGATTATTACCAATCAGAACAAATTTGAGCAGCTCTGAGGATGAGAGAGGACTCTTTTTACCCTTAGGCTCTGGGAATGTGAATATGTTTCAGCAAAGGAGAATTTCAAGCAGCTAGAGGAACTGAGACTGCACAGTGAGGTGAACCCCAATCCCAGAGCGCAGCAAAACAGCTTGGATTTCCCATGGCCACACTGCTTGGCTGTCGTGCAACCATGTGGCTGTAGCAGCTTTATCTCCAAGCGTGTGCTCTGCAATGCGCAGCATCCCCAGTGGGACTGTGAAGTGGCTCAGTCATCTGTGTGTGGCAGCACATGGGGAACCCCTTAGAGCTGGGCACAGAGTCCAGTGAAAGGTGACTGGGAAGAGACAGGATGCCTTCCTATGTCATAATGTTTAAAAAAAAAAAAAAAAAAAGCTGTCTCCAGGCAATTTACAAGGTACTTTTAAAAAAAAATACAGGTCTTCTGATCACTGGCAGGATCCGTGACACTCCATCCATCTTCCTAGGTCAGATGTTGCATGAGAACATTGCCTGGCCAAATTCGAAGTATTCTCATGCAGCCACAGCCATTGGGAATAATGCTAGTAAATAAACACGGTCCACTCAGCCCTTCTGTCCCAGAAAGTACTGACATGTTGCACTAATGCTTGCACAAGAGCTGCACTCAAAGACAGCATCATACATTTTACAGCCCCAGTTCAGTTTCTAGGAAGAGATGGGACTTTGCATTTCATTGATTTTGTTTTGTTTTCTTAGCTAAACATTGCTAGTACATGAAATACTGAAGATCTTTAATATATAGCACTAGCAGAAGTACCTGTGGATCCTAAATAGTCACTGTCGAGCAGATTTTTACCAACATCAAAAAGTAGTGCTATGTAGGATTTTGCTTTGTTTTAATCTCTGTGTTGCTCAAAAAAAAAAAAAAAAAATCAGTCTGAGAAAATACCTTCGTAAAGTGAGTCCATGTGCCCTTTTTGCTGGGGCTCAGCAAACTCCCTTTGCGGTAACCAAGCTCCTGAATCCCCAGGCAACAAATGCCTCATAGCAACTCTCATTTACCGGCGTTTTGCAAACTCGTGGACTTCCACTGATTGCAGAGGAGTTACTCTTGGCCTACTGCTGTTGAAGAGATTGGATTCTATTTGCTACCATATTTCTTGCTTAGGCATTAATAAGAGCTTACTTTGCAACCAAGAGGTTAACAGAAGAGTTCATTAACTTCTACGAGATGTGCTGTGATCCTCAGCTAGGACTGCAGTGTCATTGCTCTGGATTAATCAGATCTGAAGATCTGGTTGGACTCGATGATCTTAGAGGTCTTTTCCAACCTTAATGATTCTGTGACTCTATGAAGATTAAAGTCAAGTTTAATTAAATTTAATTGCTGCTGCAGTGGAGATTGCTACTGGCATGCTGAGACCTGAGGTTAGGCCACTTATCACTGAAACATGGGAGACTTCCTTACAGGTATAGCATTGCACTGTGAGCAGGGTGCCTTGCGGAGGTGGGAACTCACAGGACGCAGGAAAACAAATCAGAAAGCTTCAGTGTCCTGCTTGTGTTAGAGAAAAAATGGTACGCTATCATTCCTGTAAGGTTTACTGAATTTTGTAGAAGCTAGACATTGTGACATAGGCTTCTTCGTTGTTCGGTGACCTCATTTCACTGGTAGGCAGCATCTGGGATGCAGTGTCACCATTTAGGGGCTCTGGTCTGGGCTGGTGAGAGGGATCCGGGGGAGGAGCAGAAGAAAGGTTGAAAGCGTCATCGCACAGGGGCACCCCATTGCTGTGGCACACCTCGTAGGTGCTGGAGCTGCAGTTTCCTTCGGTGACTGCAAGCTGGCTGGTGCCCAGGAGTCTGTGCAGGGCTTCAGCTGGCCAGATTCCTCCGTAAGTCACAGGAAGGTTTAGCTTGCTTTTGTCTGTCATCGCAGGGATCATCTTCTGATCTGATCCACTCCTAAATTTTTCTGGAATGTTTGTCTCTGGAGCAGTTGACGGCTGCAGAAAATTTTCCAGTTCAGCTTTTGCTCGAATGCCATCCACTTTATGGATATGAACGTAACCAAAACTCTCTGGGTTGAAGCTTATATCAAAATTCTGCACAGCAAAGGGAACAGCATGGTCAGTTAACAGTGGGTATTAGCTTAAGAGAAAAACTACTTTGATAGTTCATTTGATTTTAGAAGGGTATTTATTACTTCTTTAACTCCGAAAGTAACCCTGAGCAGGCTGAACAATAGGTTAGCAGAGAATAAACTATCATGTGGCTTAAAATCCTTTTCCATATTAATCTGAATCTATCCAGTGGCCTCCTGCAGGCAGCACCACTGGAGAGCGTTTTATGCTCTATGCAATGTGGTGGGAACTGATGTTTCAGAGGCTTTTCTGAGCCACACATCTATTGCATGCCTGTCATTTCACAGGAATGAGTGTGCTGACCAGGCGGTTCCTTTCAGTTTTACCTTCCTAATTTAGCAGTGAGGGAAATAAAAGTTTGCCATGACTTCCTGAAACACATTAGGAATCCCTGCACTGGGGAGCACGGGGGGTGGGAGAGTCATCTTAGACCTCTTATTAAATTAAGAACATGCTAATAATGTACCAACTGGAGAGAACAGCGCTGATGAGTTTCTTAGTGAAAAAATGCACTAGACACATAGTTTTAAGGCAACGGGTTAATCCCGCACCTTACAGTTTGTAACATTTGTCCATCTGCCTTTTATCTGGCAGAGCAGTTCATGTACTGCATGGTGTATGAGCAATTCTGCTGGCTCTGTAAGGGTACACAGGCATCACCAGGGATGTCTGCAAAGGGTCCCCATCCAGCCCCACAATCACAGTTTCATAGAATCACCGAAGCATCTCGGTTGGAAAGGACCTCTGGAGTCCAACTGGTCCAACCTTCTGCCAGAAGCAGGACCTGGATTCGGTTATCCAGAGCCCTATCAAGCCAAGCCTTTTCCAGCAAAGGAGAACCTACCTCTTCTCTGGGCAACCTACACAATGTTTAATTGTTGTCACAGAGAAAGATTTTTTTTCTTGTATCCAGATGAAGTTTGCCCTGAAGCAATATATGCCTGTTGCCTCTGGTCCTGTCACCATGCAGCCTTGTGGCAAGAGCACCTCCACCATCTCTCTACCTACACTTTAGGTATTGGAAGGTTGTGATTAGTAGTCCCCACCCCAAGCTTCCTCTTTTCTAGAAACAAACTCAATTCCTTCAACCTTTCTTCATATATCAAGTCCTCCAGCCCTCTGTAGTTTCTTTGCACAAGTCAAAGCTCAGGCACTAGTTGAATTGTCTGTTATTTCCATACCTTTGACTAGCATCTGCCTGTGCAAATGTGGGCTCTCTTCAGTGAAATGTAGAAGTAATTTCTGAAAGGTGCCCCAGTTAATGCATGTACTGTCTCTCATAAGTATTAGTTTTGTTCCCGATAGTCTATACTCAGGTGAAAACAACAGTGGAAGTACATACATTTTTTGGCTTCTTGCATAGTTGTTCCAGCGTTTTTTTATGATCAGGAAGGTTTGGCCACACAGCAGGCTTGATCCTGAAACAGCAACAGTAGACAAAAAGGAGTTCAAAAAAAACTGTCCCTCAGCAAAAGAGGGACATGTTGAGATATCAGAGATTCATATTGCATCATTCATACTAATTCTCACAAAGCCTTAGGGCTGGCTTGCATTACCCAGAATAATGACAGAGAAGTCTCATAATAAAACAAAGACAGGAAAAGAGGAGTTATAAAGGTCACCAAATAGTCATTGTCCTTTTGAGTGCACAAATCGTCACAGTTAAAGGAAGACATTTCACCAAGTACTGGAAAAGCAACAAATTATGGTGGCAAAGAGCTCATTTGCATCTAGCTGTGTTAACAGGGTTTTGCATGATGAAACCAATTTCTGCAAGTGAAGAAAGATGCTGTGGTTAAAGTGCAAATTTGCTGATATTTGCCTCTGCATGTTTACATAAGTCACAGAACTGCATATTGTCCCACTCCTTGGCCAGCTATCTGTGCTTCAGATATCTGCATTGTAGCCTTGTCCCACAGGTCTCATTTTTACTGCCTTGATTAGCAAAGTTCTCGTGTTGTGCCGCTGGAAACCCTCAGCTATGATACATCGAGAGAATATTGCCTGACTGACATTCAATGTTGCAGTGACATAAATGTAGCTGTAGATGTATATGAATATATATTTCATTTTATGTATGTGTCTGTATATGTGGGTATATATACACACATGTCTAAAACCCTCTTCTTTTTAAAAGGGAAATCTCTGGCTTCAAAAAGTCTCACCATCTAAAAGCTTGTTTTTTCAGCAGTTTTACATAAGCAGAGCTTCTAGCAAAGTTAGGGAACTGCAGGTGCTCAGCAACAGTAAAAAGCAAGAGCTAGAAATCTCAAGCCACATCTATACTTGCAAATAAAACAGCACCAGGGAGCGTTCCCTGGCAGATAACTCCAGTGTCTAAAATGTTTAATTATTAAAATTGTTCTTGGCATGGTTTGACTGGGGCCAACTAGCACATTCCCAGGCAATCCCTGTGTGTAATTCAGGAGTTAGCACAGCCCAAGTGTTGTCCCCAAAAAGCAGCTCGCATGCAGCCATGTCTGTGGATGTCAGTGGAGCTGGATGTCATGGACGGGCTACTCTGAATGCCACCTAACAGCCCTAGGCTTTCTGCCTTGCAAGGACTTCATCTCCTATGGTTAAACTTGGGACTTTTTCACTTCAGATTCTGGTTTCACCAGATTATCTATGTATCTGCTCATTTTCTTAAATTTGTCAACTATCCATTCTCTGTAAGCATATATAGCCACGTATTAAAAAATATATTTACAGCTAGCTATCTACTGCTGTGTAGCCAATATATGAAAAAAAAAGAACGCAGGCAAAGGACTGCCTGTGTAATGAATGTATCTCCAGTCCCACTTCTGCCATGACTGCTTTGGTGGGGGATGTAGAGCCTGGTTTTGCCACATGGCTGGCTGGATGTGGACCCAGCTGAGCTGGTGGTTGACGCCATCAAGCCCTTGTTGCAGAGAGCTCTGCCCTGCTGCTTCCGAAAGCGCTGCAGAGCAAACACGCTGCTGACTCAGCCTATGAAAGGGAAAGAGGCAATCTCCCCAGTATACCATTTCCACACCTCTTGGGACTTTACTAAAACCCACAGGTCGCTTTCTTTCCAGATCTTGCTTGAAGCTTTTGAGACAAATTTGCCTCCAGCAAGACACCGACTCTGTAAGTGTTTCATGGTGACTTCAGCTCCCAAAAGGTCCCAGTGCTTCGAGCCCAAGACTGAAGTCTCCTCAGAGTGGCAGGTCATCTTCTGCCTGCCAACACCCTCTCTTCTATTGCCCACTTCTACGCTTTGTCTGCCTTTGGCTTGATATAGAGGTCCAGAGATGGAAAGAGAGTAGTTCACAAGTATAACAGGGAAAGCAATAAGACTGTCAGAACAGGATTGGCTTCCAACACTTTTTCTGATACAAAAAGACTTAGATTACCTGTTTTCCCAAAAAGTTACGATCAGGACAATCATGACAATAGACAACATGAATCCCAGGATGGAGAATATAACCACGACCACGCTGCTAGCTAAAGAAAAACAAAGAATATCAGCCAATGCATGTAAATGTCTCACTCTTAAGCCACCGTAACTGTAATGTCTCTTCAGACAATAAATTAGGAATTAATGCCAAGCATTGCACTTGCCTGTCATTGGACTGGTGCAGTGGTGCATTTCTCCTGCCTCCCTGAAGGAGGAAAGAGGTAAGCTGGCAGAGCATCAGCACTTGGCTGAGCTCTAAGCTGGGTTCCCAGGTTGGATTAAAGCAGCTCGAAGTCTGCTATCATTTCCAGCGCGTTGAAGCCACCACTCGCTGTATCCTTACAGCAGCACTGAAGTGACTTCGAACACACGTAATGCCAAGGTGCCCCTGGGACTGAAGGGACTCCAAGGACCAGAAGGATTATTCATGTTTACAAGTGCAATGATGACATTTTATCCCATATCGTATTTGTGATTAAAGTGCCATGTTTGCATACAAATCCAGGGCCCTGAAATGGGCCATGTTTCGCTGCTCTTTGTGCCTCATCTAAAACGCTCAGTGCAAGCTGGTTCTTCTGCAGATCAGCAGGCAGCAAGCAGGAGTGAGTCAGCCTTCACCTCCCTTTGCACCCCCCTCATGCCCTTACAGCAGCATTTCATCTGATCTTATTGCCCTTCATGTGGAGAGTCAGCCCCAGACCAGAGCTGCTGGGTCATCTCCGTTGGGGTGCCTGGTGCCTGTGAGGGCTGACCCTGCCATGGCCGTGGCCTCTTCCCTCCCCATGCTCTCGTCACTGCTGCCGCCAGGGTTGGCCAGGGAGCTGAGGACCCCTAGCTCTGCTTTCTTCCAGGTGGACCAAAGTGGTTTC
Organism: Aptenodytes forsteri; assembly: GCF_000699145.1. NCBI lineage: Eukaryota > Metazoa > Chordata > Aves > Sphenisciformes > Spheniscidae > Aptenodytes > Aptenodytes forsteri. The sequence continues at coordinate 2,186,529 of NW_008795938.1, forward strand.
TGCCCTTACAGCTCTCTGTGGAGTGCTGCTCCCTTGTGGTCCTGAAGCTCTTGGAAGTGCTCCATTCGCTCCACATGCCCTTAAAATAATCTCCGTTGGGCTGCGAACGTACTTTCACCTCATACGATGCATCATTTTCAAGGTTTTTCCCCAGTAATTTTACCTGAAGGTATGGCGACTCTATTGTCTAAACACACAAAAAAATCCCATTATTTTTCTAGAAGACACAGGAAAAGTATCTTTGAGTTTCAGCAAAATATGCAAGATCAGGTGCATCCCTGCAGTACTGTGCTGTTTGCTCCGTGTCTTTGGTTATTATACAGGTGGTCATGACAGCATCAGTCTAGTTTAACAGCAAGGTAGTCCAGACAGTATCGAGAAGAGAGACTAACGCCAGGTAAAAGCTCTTTGGAAAACAGCTGGAAATTTTAACTGTGCTTTTCTACTGCTGACACTGCAGTGGGAAATATATGCCTCCCTGGGAAGGGTCAAAAGAGAGAGGGGGAAAAAATACATATATGCAGCATAAAAAGTTGATTTCTGAAAGAGCAGCTACAGGAAAGAAGCTGAAATCCCACAGTGCAGCTCTGGTGCTCTTCATTTCAATGTATTTGTTTGCCTGAATCCTTTTCTTTTTCTAGTTCAGTTCTCCTGTGTTCCCTCTGTAAAAACCAGGTACAGTCCACGCTTTCAAACACCCCCCATCTGGACTAGTGTTTGCATGGCTGCTCTTGTGACAGGGGTCACAGAGGTCCCAGCAGCTGGGCAGCCCAAACCAGGTCCAGTTTACAGGCAGCTGCGGCCCAAAACATGGTGAGTGGGAGAGCTGCAGGGCTGCACCTGAAGCCTGGAGAGGCTCAGTAGAAAAGGGACATGAAGAAACTGTTGCTAGATAAGAAAAGGGGTCATACGGTTTACTGACTGATAAGCAGAGAAAATAGAGCAAAACCACCATAGCAAAGAGCAAGCCATCCAAACACAGGATGGTTCGTTACATTATGTCATCTCTTCCCACTGCAAAGCCCAAATGAATGAAACTTTGTTAGCCCAGAGAAATGTCTATCATCAGACATGGGTGCTCTCGGTCTGGAATTGTTTCGACTGATGAAATTTCCAAATGCCAAATACTGCACCTTTCCAAGCTTTCAGCTGGAGAACTGTAGAAATGCAGATCTGAGGGTTTTTACATGATACTGGTATTTCTGATTATGTTTCATTTCGGAAATTAGTGTAAGCTCACCAAAACATCATCACTTACTTTCCAAGTACCTTCTTCCTGCCGATAGGCTATTTGGTGTATTAATTTGTCCTTTAAGTATTTCTTCCATGAGTGTGGTGTACTGTAATGAATAAGATACTCATTTGCCTCCTTTTGGTATGTGATGTTTATATCAAATGGTACTTCAGGCTTAACTGCAAATGATAACAAACCAGGATATAACAGGAGTAGGATAATGTTACTACAAAATAAACAGGTTTTGAAAAGTAAAAAAAAGTCCACTTCAAGTTACACCCCCTGCAGGGTGACCTATCTTGAGCAAGGGCTGGCCCAAGCTGGGCGAGCCTCATGCTGAGCCCCAGCTCATCCTTACACCTTGGTCCTGAGAGGGGCTTGGTTTTGACCTGCTGGAGCAGCAGTGTGACCAGCAGGGACAGCGCTTCCTCGGCATGTGACATTTAGACTTGGAAAGCAATTCCTGAGCATGCCCACCCCTGCAGTAGCACTGCTTGAAGACCTGAAATTCAGTCCCTCTAACCAGTGCTCTGAGAGGGAGACCCCATGGCAAAACGCATCGCTGCTCTGGGAGGAAGGCACTGGGGAGCAAACTGGGTATGGGTACAACTGCTGGTAGCTGTCAGGGCGGTAGGACAGAGGAAGGGACAAAGTATGACAGTGTTAGACATAGCAGAGGGGGCTGTGGCTCCAGGCCCTTGCTATGAACCCACACCTGACCCGGTCTGCAGGAGACTGTGTCAAATGACCATCTGTGCAAGTACATCAAGTCCAAAATGTAGCCCTCAGGACTCTCCCCAAGCTGTGCCTGAGCTGGATGTGCCTGAGGTCTCTGCAGGGACCTATGTCTGTGCCACTGAGGCTTCCTGAATGTGCCATGTAAAGTATATCAGTCTCACAGGAACAGAGAGCCCACACCTCCCTCCTCTCAGGAAAATGCATATAGCCAGAAATTATGCCTACTCCTTCTGCAACCCCCGAATACTTAATCCTTCCATGCAGAACCTGCAGTTTCTAGAGGAGAGACCACCAGGGATGGTTGAGGCTGGCCCATAAACTGAACGGTAATGTAAGATTACAAAACTATTGGACTGTGGCAAAAATGTTTCATAAGAGAGGGATGTTGCAGTGCCCATTGCCAAAGGAAGGCAAAGCAATGTGGCACCAGAGCAGAACATAGCTGCCCTACACGGGCTTCTCTGCAGCCTTTGAATCAGCTCCCAAGAGGGCTAGGTCCTAAGAAGCCCCTCTTCCCCTGAGTTGCCTATTTCTTGGCTCAGGCAGGTCCCCAGCGTGGCTTTGATGAGCCCATTAATGGGCTTTTTGTGTCCCTTCTGTGCTGCAGGATGCTTCAGCACCTTGTTCAGACAACAGGCTCAACCAAGAAGCAAGGTGTGAAAAAGTGAGATCTTGCAACCTTGCGGTCCCTGTGCTACTGAGCTCACGCTAGACTTTGGGTGGTCAGTCCTGAAACTGCGCAATCCCTAGTAAGAGATGAACAGAATGTCCCTGCTTGACAGTTCGTCCACAGTCAGGAACAGCTGCTTCACCCATGTGCATGATTCGGTCTATGTCCAGGTCTGCGCAGAGTGTTACAAGCCAGAATTCTGCTGCCTATTTTGAATGGAGGTTAATCGTGTTTGGCTTTGAAGCAAGGAGAACACCACACTCTGCCAACACCCCAATCCAGGCTACATGCCCTGCTAGGACACTATTTTATACTGCCTCTTTGTCATCCAGATTGACGCTTAGGCTTTGCGCCGGGCTATTTTTCCCCCCAGTAACCTCTATATCTTAAAAATGTCCAAAATGTTAGGTGTCTTACCAATGTCAGTTACAACCAGACTCCTGCAGACCCTTTTCTTCATCTCAGAGTCCATGCAAATGTCTTTATTCGAGAGTATATCAGTGAATTGTAAGAAATATGCATCTTCCTGTTTCTCCATATTGAAGCACACGTAATTGCTGTCTTCCTTGGTACTGTTGACCAAAGTGACACAATGTTAATTTCCTCTCAGTTTTACTATAACATAGTAAGGGACAAATCCTGGTTGCTCATTTCACATTAACTGAAGTGAGACTCCATGTGAAATAAGAAAAATATGCCATGCAAATAAGGGGTTTAAAAGATTGATACGTTTTTCTTCGTGGTCTTTGAGCACAATAATCAAGTGACGTGAGTCACAGTAAGAGTCCTGGAGCTCTCCAAGAAAAAAAATGCAGTTATTAAATTGGAGATGTATGTGTTAAAAACCTTTGTACCTTTAAAAATGATCTTACTGCTGCCATTTTTAAATATAGGGCAATAGGTTTGGATGTTCACTGAAGATAAATTTCTTATTGACTGAAGTGGTAGCAAATACAGGGTCAACAGTCAGCCAGGCCATGAAGGAGTCATAAGGCACACTTTCAGAGGTGGAAATATATCTGCGTGTTCGTCCATCTGTGTGACTTCTGTGTTTGAGGACTGTCATAAAATTTCAGTCAAAATCTGGAATAAATGCCATGAAAATAGAAAAATTCTAATAAACTAGGTGGAAAAAAATTAAGTAGTGATTAGAATAGCAAGGCAAAAAAAAAAATCCACTTCTTTTGCTGGCTGCTGCAGAACTTTCAGTTTCAGGAAAAACAGGCAAAGGGAAAAGCAGAAGTATGCTAAAGAAACAAAATCTGAGCTTCTTCAGCTAGATGCATCAGTTAAAAAAAAGGTGGAAAAGAATTTCAAGGCCTTGACAAGAAGTGGAGATGACTGATGTGTTTGGTTACTGTTGGGCTTTTGTATACTCATTCTAGTGTGTTTTTTGCACGTCTGTGTGTGCAAAGACAATTGCTTAATTTTTGTCTTGACCCGGATAAAGGCATTTTCCCTGCAGTGGAAAATCAGCCTTCTTGGCAAAGAATTTTCTGCAGAAAGGATCTGCCTCTTCAAAAACATTTTCACTTTTCACTTGATAAAGGTTAGGGGTTTATTTTTTTAAATATTATTTAGTTAAAAGGAAAAACGTTCTCTGTTCATGCTGAGCTACATCCATAATTACAGGTGTTCCAGAGCAACAGAGGCAAGATCAGGACTGTTGGAGATGTTATAATGTCCTTTACAGACCCCTCCAGCTGACTTTTTTTCCTTATTAGGGAGTTATGTTCTATTTCAGTAAACTCTTCTTCTTTGCTGAATATAGTATTTAAACTTGGTAAAACACTCTGAAATAGAATTTTGTCTGGCTTTGCTGCTCCTGTTTCCCAGCATACAGCAACGTGACTCACTGGTGCTTAGCATTTCGCTTCCCAGAAGTTTACCAAAGGACAGACTGACAGCACTTACCACAGGGCCAGGGTATAGTTAGTGTTGTGAGGAGGCGGCTCGGTAAAATTGCAGGTCAGGCTGCTATAGGAATCCCTAAATTCCAGCTGGCTGAAGCAGTCGATGTCAAAATTGTCTGGTTCGTCATCTCCAAAAGTCCCTAAGGAGAAATTTGCAGGATGTTACTGAAGCAAATCCATGAGTGTATTCGATTTGCAGCTCCAGTGTACAGGAGGTTGTTTCTTTACATGGTTGCCTGAAAGGAAGAGGATCAACCCACCTGTTTTGTAAGAAGCAAAGAAAGTTTGTTCAAAATGAAATTAAAAGCCACTTGCACCTTTCAAGGTTGCTCTCCCTGCATGCCAGTGAAGCCCACCCACTCACCACGCATGAAGGTACATTCTGCATCGTCAATCTGTGAACTATAAAAGACATAGCGTCGCAGATCATTTGGTCAGATGAGACACCCTGTGTCTGTTCTTTTCTATTAATCATAGGCAAAGAGGGGTGCTGATGTCGACCTGGAAACCTCTGTCAAAAAGTCCCAGTGTCAAGTACAAAACAGAGAAAATATATTGTCTGCTCTGCAGTTTAATTCCTCCTAAGTTTGAGCCAGGGACAGGGGAATTCTCATTTTAAAAGTTACAGATAAACTTTGTACCAAAATAAAAGCAGGACCTACTCCATTTGAAAATCATCTCAGAACTTCCTCAAACAGGTTTTCTTATTGGGAGCCATAAAATGCTGCTATCCTTGGGCATGTGTCGTGGTTTGACCTCAGTCGGCAACTGAGTACCACGCAGCTGCTCGCTCACTCCCCCCCACCGGGGGGGGTGGGGGAGAGAAATGGTGGAGG
>NW_008795938.1:2192039-2215077 GCF_000699145.1 Aptenodytes forsteri
AGCAGCGGCCCCCCCGGCCAGCTTTCCCCAGGTTATGTACTGAGCATGACGTCACATGGTATGGAAGGTCCCTTTGGCCAGTTTGGGTCAGCTGTCCTGGTTCTGCCCCCTCCCAGCTTCTTGTGCACCTCCAGCCTTCTCAGTCGGTAGAGCATGGGAAGCTGAAAAGTCCTTGGCTAGTGTAAGCACTGCTTAGCAACAACTAAAACATCGGTGTGTTATCAACATTGTTCTCATCCTAAATCCAAAACACAGCACTGTACCAGCTACTAGGAAGAAAATTAACTCTATCCCAGCCGAAACCAGGACAGCATGCGAAGGGGAGCAAGACATGTTCATGATGCCTGTTGAAAAGCAGAATATTCAAGTCTTGAAAATAAATGGAACAGAAACATGCACTGGATATACTCTACATGGTTACTTCCAGAGGTGTCTGGGGCTGATACTCAAGGCTAATGTCTGCTCAAGAGCAAGGGCTAGTTTCAACGGAGTTATTTGTATGGGAATTTCAGCCAGGACAGCCTGAAAGTATATCAAACACCTTGTAGCTCCAAAGTGGCAGACCCACAGCTGAGGATGCACGCTCAGCACGTTGTCATTGCTCTGCCTGCATCAGGACCAGCTGCACTGAGATGGCTGAGAGCGCCCGAGCAGCATCTCCTGTCCCTGCTCTGCCCCTGCCCGTGCTGTGAAGGTCTGGCCTGTCACCAGGTTCCTGAGAAGACTGGAAAATTATATGGGTGGTTTTAGGAAAGCAAGACTATTTCTGTGTCATGAGGCAATCAAGCCCCATTTTGATTGTACTGCAAAGTTTTCTGAAATGTCACAAATTTGGTCTCAAGAGGGAAAGCTCAGACTTTCTGCCAGAATGCATGGCTTCCTGCAAATTTGCTTCAATGACTAATAAAACAATCACGATTTGACTAAGAGTGTATGTCTCAAGTCCTACACTTGGCAGGTATGAGGTCAGTGAAGCAAAAACTGATGCTTCTGAGAGGAGTCCTCTCTGGCGGAAACTGCCAGTTCAGCCTCATTTCATGAAATTTCACCCACTGTAGCCAAGCGGACAGGGAAAGGGTTATTGCCATACAGGGAAAGGGTTATTGCCATGACCCCTTGAGCAGATCCTGCGGGCAGCAATGCCTCTGTCTCCTTTTACAGGTGGTTAAGGGTGGCTGTGATGATACATAACCCTCTTCCCCGTGTCCAGGGACTGTTCCCGATCCCCTGCTTGGTCCTCTCCTACCCACTCCTCAGTCATACCCTTGCCATGCGGGGCGCCTGCCACAGCAAGAACAAGACCTTGGCTGCTCCGGGGATATCAGTGACTCACACTCACAAACAGTGTGGGGAAACGCCTGTGGAAACATTTCCAATGGAAAATCCCTCCCAGAGAAAATGATGGTCATCTCTGCTGTCACCCAGGTGAATTGGATCACTGAGGGGTGACCAGCTACTTGGATACCATGATTCATAGTCCTGCCGGTGACGTCCTATGATCCCTGGCCAATCCTGCCAGCGTACAGGGAGACCCAGACCTTGTCTAGCATGGGAGCACATCTGAAGATCCAAAATGGTCATGGTTTGACAGCAGGGAGAAAGCAGGGGAGAGTTGTTTGATTGATTTAAAATGTAGGTCAAGAGCATCACTCCACAGGGTCACTATCAGCAGCACTTCCTCCTGACCTCAGAGCTGAGGTGCATCTGGAGTTGTTTTTTGAGTAAGAGAAGAAATTCAGAAGTCAGTCAGGAATTCAGAGAAAAATGCAAAAGCAGTGCGCGCAGGGGCTAGGAAGGGGGCTGCTGCTACCAGCACCTGTGGTGGTGGGCAGCAGCAGGGACAGGAGCATCTGATGCTGCACTAATCCAGAAACCAGAGGCAGATCTATCCCCCGAGCTGAGATTTAGTGGCCATTTGCCACCATGAACAACCAGTGCTAAGAAGCAATTATTGCTCTGGTGGGGTCTGTCCCAAGGGGAGCCCAGCTCTCCCTGAGGGACAACGAAATGCGGTGTCTTCCACCAGTGCTGCTGCTTTGAGGGAATAACCTGTGCACACAGACAGAGACAAAGCAGGTGCTGTACAAAGCCACTCTATTTGACCATCACATTCAAGAGAGAGACGTAGAGGTCAGCACAACCCTAGAACAAGCCCTGCAGCAGTTTCACACAGGTGAGAGTCTTGACCAACACAGCCCTGAGCCATGTGGGCAGATCTATATGTACAGAAATGTATATTACGTAAAGTTACATATTTGAGGGTAAAAGTGTGTGCGTATAGGTATACATATATTCAAAATTCAGGGTATAACAAGTAAGCTGAAATGAATCTGCATAAAATGGAAAAACACCCATATTTTATATAGATAGATACACCCAAAGCTCACATGCACAGGTATGTGATATTTTATGCCTCTCTAAGACTTTACCTGCAACTACCAGGAGACTGGCTTATTTATACTCATAGCTACCTCAAGACAACATTAAAACTTATGAATTAGGATGACTGATCTTCCTTTATATAAGACAGAGAGACTGCTTGGTGCTCTCTGTATATGCAAACTACATATACCAGATTTTGTATAGACACACAAAACTGGTATTCATCATATTAATAAATGGCATATCAGAAAAAATGTTTCAGCTGTCCACTACTGCTTTGCTGAAAAGTGACAGAAATTTTAATTTATTCTCTATCAGGCTGACTGCAAAATGAAAAGAAAGAAAAAGGTTTTGTCTTGCAGTTCAAAAAGCCATTGAATGTTTAACTGGCGTAGTGCACCTTTGGTGTCGCACTGGAAGGAAAGCTGACTTTACCTCTTTGACACTGAACTTTCACATTGTGCTTACGTGGTTCCTTATTCATGGAAATAACATCCTAACCATAGAATATATGATAATTAAACCTCACGAATGGTGTTAAGTAAGCAATTTGAAATGCTTTTTCTGGTATGGTTTCTCCATACGCTGACAGAAATGTTTTTGTCTGACATAAATATGCATGTAGCCTCAGTTACAATTCTTCCCTGAACCTCAGAACCACCATGCACGAATGTGTTTGCTATGTAAATGGTTTTGATGAGTCCAACGTGACTCACACTGCTAAGGGCTGTTTACACAATCAAAAGTTTACAAGATTTTAATTTTTTCCTTGAGAAGCCCAGACCAGGCAGAGACCTACCAGGCAGGGGCATTCTAGTGGGAAAAAAAAACTGCTCTTGTAGCTACAACCATGGCAGGTCCTTCATAAAAATGGTTGTCTCTTGGGTTTGGTCAACACCCAGCAGGATGGTTCAAATCACAGCAGGAATCTAATGAGCCTTTACCAAGAGAAGAGTGTTAGCAGAGGCTATGGACATGCTTCAGCTTTAAGCTCTGAAGCCACCGGGACTAACACCACCACATGAAACCAAAGGCACTGCTAAGCAGACTGAATTTCCAAAGTCAATGAAGTGACTGTCTCCATGGACAGAGTAAAGCAAAATCTCTAGTGCTGATCTGATTCAGGCAGAATGTGTTTTAATCACAACAGTTTTGATGTGGGTTGGACAAACCATACAAATCCGGGTAGGAGGACCACTGAAGCCAGCCGTCCTGCCCATGAGACCCCACAGCCTGCTGTCTCCTGCTCCCCGGCCCGTGCCCTCCTGTGCCTCCGTGGCTGCCCCTTCTTAGCTCTGCTTGTAGCTCTCTTAGGGCTTTTGGGGATCTCCACCACTTCTGCCAGGTTGGGGGACAGTGCTTGGGAGGCAGTCTGCTGCTATGAAAGGAGGAGGAGATGAAGGCAAATGATGCATTGAACTTTTCCCTCCTCTGCCCATAAGAAGGGGTGAGCTCATGCCTGCGTCGGCTGGTGGCACTTTGCCAGGATGCAGGGCGAGTCGGAAAGGCGAAGAGTGAAAGCCAAACATCCATCACGGGTGATTTTACCCTGGATTGTTTAATTTGTTGGCTAAACCCACGAGACTCATAAAGAAATCATAAAAGCTTCTAATTACTCAGTGGGGTTTTTCTGAATCTGTTTGTCTTTAATTCTAAGCAAATTATCGTTTACTGGAAGGTAGTGACAAAACAAGGAAAGGTCTGCTCATATCTACTTTTGGGAAGCCCTGAACATTTCACTGACACCAGTGATAAATCACTAATATTGACCATTCACCACTGTAGCTGCTTGCCAAAGCTGGCTCTAAACAGCTGCAGATTGTATAAATAAAAAGCAAATAGAAAAAACAACGATGTTAGATGCAGTTCTGAGCCACTCTGTTTTTTCTAACTAAAAATCTTATCATGTATATCCTATCTATGTAGATATGTATGTGTGTTCATACGTGTACATACACACTTCTTATAATACATGACACACAAGGGAAAATGAGATTCCCTATCTGTGAGATAGCATAGGAACACAGCCATTATCTTCCTAAACCCCAAAAACCTCTTTTGTTCCCAAACAACGGAGCCCTAAAACTACCAGTAACTGAGCAACTGCCCACGTTCTTCAGGCACATGCAACAAGCTCTGTCACTGCTGTTTGTTTAGTATTAGACAAGTAAGAGTTTAACAGATCTGGGACTGAATCTGTAAATCTGATTTTTCAGGTCCCTTTTGAGAAAAGGGACAGCAGATTGAAACAATGGTTTTATTGCTGCTCTTTATGTTTTGATTTTTGATTTTGATGCTGCTAAATAATTTTCACTTCTCTAAATGAGATAATGAAATCTACAATAAGCCTAAATTTAAACTGTTGAATTAATGTATAATTATATGCTGAGTAAGGGATGAATGTTCTTAGTGATGGGCTGTGAGAACCCCCTGGTTGAGTTGCTGCTTCAGCCATACTACGAGGTAGACTGGGACTATCCCCCGGATCTACCTTATGCAATTGCTTAAAGAAAAAGAGAAAAAGTTTGGCTTTTGAAGTAGAACAGTTTTGGCCAAGTTTGAGGTACATTAAAACATTTTCTTTGGAGGAAACTGCCAAGAGCAAGAGAAGCCATAACCTCACCCCTCTCTGATGGCAGCTCAGAGTGACCATGGACTGCAGAAGAGTGAAGCGGTTCCCCTCTCCCAGGCATAACTCCTCACATGAACACTAGATACAACAAGAGAGGATTAACAGGTCTGATCTTGCATGCCCTCTGCATACAGCTATAGTCTCCCTCATTTCATACAAATTTGGACATTATAAGGACAGCAGACTTGGGACTTAAATTAAATAGGTATCCTCCAGCTCCACATCCGTCTCAGGTACTGGCACTAAAAGAAAGAGACTGGAGACTAAAACACTAGCACATTTAACCCAGCAGTTGCATTTTGGAGCTCTTAACTCAGGTTTTTCAAGATCATACACAGTGGAAAGATGAAGATGAAATGACTCACCATCACCATCTGCTGATGTGCAACCACTTTCCCCAAAAGTGGTGTGAAGAAACAAGATGAAAATGCTCAATACTGTACTCGTCTGTGTCATCCTGAGCATGCTGCATGTGTGCAGTATGTGTGTGTGCGAAACCCACGCTCACTTACTTTATACTAGACGAAGAACAAACCCATTGCCTGATAAAGAGACCGCAGGCAAGGGGAAGTGTAAACATGCCGACAAGGATGACTAGTGGCAGAGAGCAGGAAGCCAGCGTGAAGATATTTGCAGAGCTTTTACTTTGAAACATACTTCCCACTTCAAAACTAAGGACCTTCTGGATCAGGCCCATTGACTCATTGGGCCAAATCTGGTCAGGTCCAGTGGGTCAGGAGCACGTTTCATGGATGGTGCTCCTGGCTTAGCTAGTGGGATTTTTGCTGCTGATTTCCCTGAGAGCAAGGTTTAGTCCTCTCATCCGCTTTCCTCTCAATGGAGGTACACAGGTCCAAGGGAGAAAAGTCTTCCAGCTATGAAACACTAAGTGTGATTGCTGTTATTTATTCTTTCAGTGTTGGCATCAAAAGGAGCATGGCCAACAGGTCGAGGGCGGTGATTCTCCCCCTCTACTCCACCTTCATGAGACCCCACCTGGAGTACTGCATCCAGCTCTGGAGTCCTCAGCACAGGAAAGACACGGACCTGTTGGAGCGGGTCCAGAGGAGGGCCACAAAGAGGGCTGGAACACCTCTCCTGTGAGGACAGGCTGAGAGAGTTGGGACTGTTCAGCCTGGAGAAGAGAAGGCTCTGGGGAGACTTATTGTGGCCTTTCAATATATAAAGGGCACTTAGAAGAAACATGGAGAGAGATGTTTTACCAGGGCCTGTAGTGACAGGACAAGGAGCAACAGTTTTAAACTGAAAGAGGGTAGATTTAGATTGGACATAGGGAAGAAATTTTTTACGATGAGGGTGGTGAGGCACTGGAACAGGTTGCCCAGAGAAATTGTGGATGCCCCATCACTGGAATTGTTCAAGGACAGGCTGGACAGGGCTTTGAGCAACCTGATCTAGTTGAAGATGTCCCTGCCCACCACATGGGGGTTGGACTAGATGATCTTCAAAGGTCCCTTCCAAACCATTTTGTGATTCTGTGAAGTCCCACATAAAGCAATGCTGACCCAGAAAAGCTGTGATTTAAAAGACTAATCCTGCAAAACCTAGCTCTGAGAACAAAGTGGTACATCTCACATTTTTTCAGGCTTTGGACAAAGCAGAGGCAGAAAGCGGAAGATAAAGAGGTGTTAAATATTTCCTTCACACACTTTCTGTGGCTGTATACACCAACGCACAGTAGAGCGTAATGCAGGGCTGTGTACACGGCTGACTGATGTGGCTAACTACAAGTGAGCTGAAGACCTGAAAGAGAAGAGCAAGCTCTGGCACAGCCCCGGCTGCACCAAAAAAGCTTTATGTCGGAGGCGTAAAGGAAACCGAGGGCAAAGTTGGTAACAATGCCCAAGCAAACAGAAAAATGATGACACTATAATAAGGAGACTCAATATGGAAGCCACAGCAGCTTTTTCATTTGCAAGGAAATAATTTAAACCACTCACCAGAATTATGAAAGCTCAGCCCTCGTGTCTAGAAAAGTGTTCTTCTTGCCAGGACATCAGGGACTGTCCTCCAGCATCACTTGCTGCCCTGAGCAGAGGGCAGTAGGTAGCCAAGGGGGTGTTTCTGGCCTCCCCTATCCTGTTTTAATGGGAAGAAATGGCCCCCTTTCCATGAAAGCTCAGCAAGGGTGCCTGGAAGGTGGACATCTCCCATACCTGTGTCAAGTCCCTCCTTATGGTAGGACCCTGAGGCTCCCCACCAAAGCGTTCCCTGAAGGTACACTAAGCCTAGGTAGATACAGAAAAATGGGTTTGGATTCACTGGTCAATATGTAGGTATTTATAGTGTATACTCCTATGTCAGAGCTTTTCGTGCTTCGCTCCTATCTAGCCAGCGGAGAGCATGATTCATCTTATCCTAACATAGACATTCAAAAGATGAAATCTAAACCCCTACATACATTTATTTATCTCCATTGAATTAAAAAAAAGCCCAAGGTGAGGTGGGGGGTAGATGTCTGCTTGGCAGACCTCTACGATACCTCCCACCCACAAACAGGAGAGGGACCTCCCGGGCTTCAGCAACCACCCATACAAAGCAGAGCAGGAGCTGGACATGGCACTAGGTCCGGCAGCACCATGGCCTCACTGACCCTCACTCAAGAGCTTGACTTCACTTACAGAATTATTTGGGTGACTGCCCCATTCACATGATATCCCTTCAAGAAATATCCTCCTTCAGAGGTCTGAGTCAGCTGGTGGGACTTCAGGAGTAGTTAGCCCTCATCTCTCCCTCCTGAGTTTCCTATGCTTCACTCAAGCTTATTGAAGCCAAACTTGAATCAATGAGATTGGGTTCTGGTGACTTCACATCCCTAAGGCCTACCCCTGGCTTGCTTTAGAAAAGTTTATTTAAGGATTTCAGCACCTGGCTTAATAATAGTCAATATCATATAATTCTAGAAACCCTCAGGCTAATTTCTACCTCATTTTCAGCCAGAAATATCAATAAAGGAGGGCTCTCCTGTGCAAACTGATCACTATCCAGAAATGACACCTTCTCACTTTAAATTTGTCTTGTTTATAATTGAGTGGGCTATCACTTTGATCTTTTTTTTTTCTTTTTTCCTGTTTTAGCTGGAGCAAACTAAAAGAAAAAGACTTTTCAGACATAATATTTTGGTCGAACCTGAACAATCTTACTATCAGAGCTGTGCCGCTCAGGGGATTTCCATGTTGTCATAGCTGCATTTTGTCTGGGTGGGGAAACGAGGGACCACAATGAAAAGAAAAAAAAATAGTATAGAGAAAAACCCTGAACCAAAAGTACATTTTGTTTTACTTCTGGGTCTCTACTTCAAAAGTTGTTTGATTTCTAAGAGATATTTGAGTCCATTGGTCTCACCTTGTTGTCTTCCTCTAGTGCCCTGGAGATAAGAAATCATACTTGTGAGAGTCTAAATCTTAGGGCAGCTGAAGTGTTAGTACCCAGGACAGGCTGAAGGAAGACTGGATTACTTTTCATGTGCAATAAATTTACACTGCTTCTGACTCCTAATTCAGGGTTCCACAAAAAAAAAAAGCAAAAACTTTAAACAGGTAATAGTTTTGATGGTCCAGCAAAAACGTACATGTGCTTCATTGGTTTGGTAGCCCTCTTTGGGTCCCAACACTGTGCTTTGGAGCTTCTGAGTCACCCTAGACCCTCTTACATTTTTGGCTGTCAACAAAGTCCAGGTTACAACCCCTACGACTGAGGAAAGCAATTTTTTCAGTGCCCTGTGGTTCACAAGTGTGTGCTGTCCATGCGGTGTATCAGCTCCTCAGCACTTCCCACTGACCACTCCACTTGATCCAGTGTCTTCTTGGATCATCACTTGTGTTGCAGCTATTGAAAATTACTAACCAAGCAAGTCATCTACAAGCTAGCATTTCTGTTTGCTTCTTACACTGTTTGTTCACTTGTTTTTTATTCTCCTGAGGACACAAAAGTCTGTTTTGATTCTGTTTTGGCTCCAAAAAATGCAAAAGGCTTCTGCACATATGCTAAATTAAAGTCTGCTATCCATACCTGCTTAGAAAGATGAAGTTAGTAGATCCCATCCTTCTACCAGCTACACTTTTGAAATGTTCCAGTTCAGGGGCATCCCAGAGCATCTGTGGGAGCCGAGTGAAGTGGATCCTCCAGACACATCCCGGTGTGCAACACTGGAGGCAGGTCATGTAGACACTGATGGTTGGAGGATACAGGCATCCATGTGTTTGAGGAGCTCAGTTGGTGTGTCCTGGTCAGACACCCATGGGTAAACCCATGGCCCAGCTTGGGACTGGGAGGGAACTTTTCTCATGTTGATCAGATTTGGCAGGAGCTGTTGGACTTCTTGGCCCTCTCTGTGGCATGGGGGTTCCTCTGTTCCTTGGGTTATTAATAAATTATCTTGTTATATCACAGAGCGAGGGCGCTGGTCCCTCTGCCTGACCTGACCTGACCCGCTCTGCACTGCTCCTCAAAGATGTGGGGAGCTGGAGGAGAGGATGGCACAATTTCCCTTCCCTTTTATGGGCCATGGGTGCTGATTCAAGATGGCTTTTTAACACCTATTTAGGTCCATCCTCCTTCAATACAATATTTAACTTGTGCATAACTTCAACATGCTTCTGAATCTCATTAAATCAAAGCTTCAAGAAAAAATACCCTAAACACCCTTTAAAATAATTTGCCATAGGATGTTTTTTTAGATAATTGCCAGAAAGGCAAACTGGGGGATTCATACAGCTCTGAAACAGAACTTATGAAATTCAGTAAACACTTGAAATTGAGATGTTAATACCCATATTTGTAAGTTACAGATTGGTGCCTAAGACTAAAACATGTGGTTATTACCATGGTTATTATTACTTTTTATTACTGTTTTTAGTGAAGAGTTTGGTAAAGTTAAGGCAAGTAATAAACTAGAATCTCATTAGAACATGTATTACATATATACTCAAACAGACTTCATACTTAGATTTTTATTTTTTTAACCAGCTATGCCAGGAAGCAGAAATCTTCCGGCCAGCTTCAGCTGTGAGAAGGAGGACTTCTACATAAAAAAAGGATTCAGAATCTTCTTTTTTGTTGCTTCCTGACATTTCTTGCTCTGACCTGCTTTGAAAAATTGGTTCCACCTATCTTCTCCCTGGTGGAGACATCTCTCGACAGCTCCTCAGCTGAAGGACTTCACGTTAGCCTCAGGCTGTTCTAAGAAGTGTTCTGCTGGCCCAAGAGCAGGAGCATGTGGGAGTCAGTATTGCTTAAGGCAACATTGCCATGAACAACATAACTTGAAGCCTTGGGTGGAGAGAGAGTGAGAGAGCGCAAGAGTAGACAATGCTGTTACTCAGCTAAGAAACCAGCTCTGGTAAGAGTGTTGGAAGGAATGAAATTAAATGTTGAAAGAATGAGATTAAATGGAGTTACTCTGGAAGATATCGTGCTTCCCGCATCACCAAATTACATTGGTCTGCAGAGTACGAGAGCAACACAGGGTGGAAGACACGTAGTTCTTCACCACATTGTCCTGAAGAAAGGAGCCATGTGTAAATGAGAGCAGAAATTTTTGACTGTTTCTTTGAACTGTCTTTGTCTTTGAGGTTTTGACACTTAAAATTACTGCTTTGAACTTCCTCCCCCAGGACTCATAAATTGGCACCATATTAACAAGGAGCCCTGTTATACTGAGGGAAGAATATAGAAAAGTTAGAAAAACTTTGCTGGGTGAAGGGTAAGGCAGGAGGGACTGTTGTGCACTTTGGTCAGGCATTCAAATATTATGAGATCAGATTCCAAAACTACAGGACAGGTTAAAAACGGTGACTTTTTTTTTTTTCCCCAAGTAACAAATACAGCAACAGCAGTAACAAAACCAGTCATATTAATACTTCTGACTTCTTTAATTTGCTTGCTAGTTTCTAAGTCTTTAGGGTGCTCAGGGTAGTATTTTCAGCTACTCTCTACAACAACCTGAGTTAAAGCACAGTTAAAAAAATGAAAGCTTAGATTGTTGTCACATTATTTTTTTTCAGGTCTTAAAGAAACATATAAACTACTGCAAGACATATTACTCACTTATGAGATCTGGCAGGAGAGCATCTGCCATAAGACCACTCTACTTGCTCAATGACATTTGTTAAACACAATGCTGTGCCAAAACCCTGCCATTTTGGTGACAATGAAGCATTTTGTGAATGTATTTTAATTCTGCAAAATACTCCAATCTGACCCTTGCAACTTTTAAATTAAATATGTTTGAATTTTCTTTTTAATGAATTTGGTTTTAGAATTTCTTTTATTTTAAAAATTTGAATTACTGAAAATTGCTTTGATTTCAGCTGAATGCATTCTTTAAGAATCTGTCCACGACAGTGGTGGCTGCTTTTGGATATTTAATATTTAGCCATAGCATTCCTGCATGCAGACCCCATTCCAGAAATAAAAGCCAAGGGGACATAGGAGGCTCCATTCCAATGTATGACAAGTCCATGACACAGACCTGGACTATTTTGTAAGCGCCAGATGAAAAGCGAGCAAACAGGACAAAGGGAAGGAGCGAACAGAGGCAACATGATGACATGTCCCTGTAAAATGGAACAGATGGACAGAAGCCATCTTGAGGGAGTTGAGGCTGGTGGCATGTGCGAAAGAGCACGAGGAACCTGAAATAGCGTCTGTAATATTTACATTTAATGTGTTCTGGATGTGGGGCTTCGCCACCGCCAGGTAAGTGGGAGGGAGGGAGGGTGTGCACCCAGCAGGCAGTGCTGGTGTGAGGGTGGCAGCACCCCCTTACTTCTCCCCTTCCCTCCCACTTGGGCAGGCACAGGATCCACATCTGCCTGGGCACGGTACGGTATGCAAGTACTGCCAGTACTTTTGGTAGTAGCTGCTGCAGGTATGAAAATGGACAAAAGTGAAAGCTGAAACTTCAGGGAAAAAAGCTGGTGTTGAGCTCAAGTGGTGTGACAAAGCCAGGGTGCCCATGGCCCAAAGGGAGCTGCGCTAAGGTGGGATGGGAAGGACCATGGCTGCTGTGCTGAGTGCCCTGCCATGGGGCTGACCCTGCTAATGTTTGTCCCCTCACACCATTTCTGAGGGGTTTGTGCTGCAGCCCTTGAACACCAACCCTACGGTGGCTGGGTCCTCGCCCCTGCACTCAGAGAGAGGGACGCGCCCTCAGGGAGAGGCAAGTCCTCCAGGGATGGGCTTTTAGGAGGATGGTGAGATTCTAAACCAAGGTTTGTGCTGTTTAGATGGATGGAAAGTGAACTTGGGTGGCAACTTGCTGCTGAAGGCAACCTTGAATATCAGCATAGGTTCCTTTTGCTTCTCCTTGCACATCTCAGTACGTATCAGTCTTCCAGTAGCTTAACAAGCAGGATTGAAAAGCCAGCTACAGCCATTCAGACTGTTAGCCATAGGGATAACAGAATTTATTGGTTAAAATTATCATGGTTGAATGTAGCTTCATCAGTAAGGCTGAACTCATTAAAATATTTTTAAAGACTTTTTTAAAAAAAAATTAGAATGTTTAAGTGAATGAGGACTAGATAAACGTTAGATAACAAAAGGTCACAAAAGAGGGTAATAATTTAAATGCATTTACATTTAAATATACTTTAAAATCTCTTTCCTGGTATGAAACCTACTTAGAAGTAGAGGAACTGAGAAAAACACGCAAGAAAATGAAATTGCAACTGAAAAAAAATATTGTAAACAGACATTATGGAAGGTAACAAAAAGATATATAATTCATGCGATTTGTTTTGGTACAAATTTTGTGCACTGAGGTGTTTATCTATTCAAAATGAATTACATCTATGTCATAACAATTAAATAGGAGTAATGTTTGAGATATCATTAAATTGAGACACTTCATGCCAGAAAGCCACAGGAAAACATATATGATCAACCTGAAAGATTATCCTCCATTTTAAATATGAAAGAAGGGGTGGGGAAATCTCTATAACAGGGAAAAATAATTACATGTTTTCTCCCCATTCATTATGCCTGATTAGCCAGGAGGAAAAGAAATCTGCAGATAAGGCACTAATTGCAGAGGGGCATATGCGAGCTGTGATTGGACCCCAACTGGCAGAGCTGGTATGCAGATTTGTCGTCATCCTGTCGCTACAGTGAGCGTTTAAAAACCACCCAGAGATGGTTTCACATTTTTCACATTTGGAAATGGAGAAACTCCATCAGATTTCAAGTACTGTCCAGCGTAACACAGGAGCCATTCTCCAGGCTTGCTCTCAGCCCAGCCACTGGCAACAGGCTCCACTTTTCCCTCCGTGTCCTTCAGAAAATCCCTTTCTTTTAATCTCTTGTAACGCCTGCTGCTGTCTGCCTTCACTATCTACATTCCTGCTGCAGAATCCCCTTCACTGGCTCGCTCCCATTCCTGCCATCCCTCCCTGCTCCTCATGTTTCACAGTTCCCTTTGGCCATATGTAGCTGCTCAGAGGCAGAGCTGCTCTTCTCTGCCGGCTCCCCCAGAGCAGGGTGCCACAACCATGAGCGCAAGGCAAACTTTGCCCTGCTCCTGCCAGGGCAGAACACAAAGAATGCTCTTCAGCCACCGAAATAAAACAGATGAGCTACTGAGATAATGCAGACCTGCTGGGCACCTCCTTCACCCCAAGGGAAAAGTTCTTATCTGCTTCATATTTTTTGTTTCATTTTTAAATGGCTTCTTATCCATGCTGATCAAAGCAGACTAAAACCCCAAACTGAATACGATTGGCCTTTCTTTCTCTATAGGATTAAATTGGTCTGTGTCAATAATGTAAAAAAAAGAAAGGTGGCATAGGACTGAAATCGAGAGCATGGTGTCTGCTCAATGGAAAGCTTCAGGTATGGGGTCTAGCAGGTCTACAGGGCACAGCAGAAGACTTTTGACACATTATTATAATTATTTTCTACACGGCAATTCTTTTTGAGGGATTGCTCTGTCAGTGTAGTGTCTAATGTGTAGCAGTATGGGACTAACAAGGTTTTCCAGCTCTCCTTTGCTTTACACTGAGGCATATCAGCAAAAAGACTGAAGAAATAAAGGGAATTTCATCACAGCAATATGTAGAAAATGTAAGAAAGAAGATAATCTGATTCAGTGAGAATTTCATCCTAACTGAAGTGGAGAACTGGGTGAAGGATACAGCCAAAAAAATTGCTCCCAAATATGCTGAGCTTTCAATGTAAAATGGCAACTGAATCCTCCTGCCCAGCAATATTCTCAGTTCACAGTCCAATGAAGATCAGAGGTACAGGCACCACCTCTATAAATGCTATAAAGCTGTAGTTATGAAAGCTGTGTGCTATATAGCATTATTAGCATACAGTTCTGATCACCTAATTTACTGTAATGAGGTGAGCTTAGATGGACTCTATGTCAGCACAACCGCATCACCACCACGGTTCACTCCTAGATCCAGATGAGGTATCTCTAGCCCATGCTGCACAGTGCACTGTGAACATAACCTGAGGTTTTATAAGGCAGAACAGACTGTCATGATGATGTGGTCTGCCCTGCAGCACAACACTGTCCAACGAATATCACTCTCTCATCTCTGTATCAGTTTTATTTGTGATGCCTGAGTTACTAAATTCGGTCTTCTCAAGACTTGAAGCGGAGGAGGAACTACTGCACCTATGAAATTAGCTGCCCTTATTGTTGAAGTTGTACATGTAAATTTGTCTAAATCCAACTTCCAGTGAGCAGATCTTGTCTGCTTTTGTTTACAAAAATGAATTATCAGAAATCCTTTCCCATGCAGATAATTGTAGTCAACCATGAAATTATCATTTTATCATGTTTTTGAACAAGTAAATCTACGGCTTTAAAAGTCTCACTAAGAAGACACTATTGGTGTCTTCCTGACACCAAATTTTCCTTCAGCTTTTTCCTGAAGTGCTCAGAACCAGACACAATACTCTCATAAGAGTATCACTAATCCCTGCGTGCAGGGATATTATCATCATTGCAGTTCTCCGCATTCTTGTGCTTATACATTCTGGATCAGAATGGTTGTTTTAACTGCCGCATCTTCTGGTACTGCCTCCTGAATTACATGGCCACAGTCTTACCTAACTTCATTTTGGAGCCATTACTTCCCTGAGCTCAGACCTTTATCCAATAAAAGAGATGAGAGAGTGCAAACATTGACCAGATGATATACAAAAGCTGACTTCTGGGAATGTGAGGCTGCCATTGAGCAGGTCAGGTCCACTTGGGACTCTAATTGCTTAATTTCATGGTGGCATTACTTGCCTTACTCACATGCCTTCCCTACAAGCTGCAGTCAACCTCCCAGCTGCTTGGTCTGTCTAGCTGGGCTGCCCACCATGGGCTGAAAGGATGTCACCACAGTTAAAAAGAGGTAAGTTTCATTAGGGAATACATTACCCAAAGTGGATCCGATGAATAAAGCAAGGGTCGTTATTCTTTCCAATTTAAGCACTGTGGTTTAAGAGAGATGTTGCCTACATGGAGGGAGTAGAAGAACAAAAATGAAAGGAGGGGTGGAAATCATAGTGCATGGGGAGAGGTGGAAAGACAGCTCTCGGTGCCTGCAGGGACAGCACAAGCAGGACAAGGTGACCTGCAGTGGGAGGGCCCACCCCCACCCATCTTACGCTCTCCTGAATGACCAGCAAGGTGCTTGTGGAGAAGTTTGCCAGGATCTGTGCAATGTCAGCATCACATGAACACGAGCCAGTGTCCCAGAGAGAAAGAAGACAAAAGGCCTGACTGGTTTTTGGATCTCTGCACATAGGCATGGTGCAGAACATACCGCCCGGAGTTATGCCTTCTTGTAATTTAGGGGGTGACCGCATCTACAGTATTACAGGGCTTTTTCCTTGCTGTGGGTGCAGCGTAGGCCAAGAAGTAGCTTTTTGTTTGCTATTCACCCCACTGAACAATATAAGCTCCACTGGCAAGAGCTCTTTGCAGTCAGCAGAGGTGCATGCACTGCAGGAGGACCTGGACACCTGCAGACCCTCAGAGGGGCCAGGCGGTTCCCCTTCCTTCCTGGCTCCTGCAGCAGCTCCCTTCTTGCACTCTGTCTTGCACGGCATCAGCCAGCATTTTCTACCATTACACAAAGCTGATTTCTCTCCACTAAAATGCATACAGGAAAGTTAGGTATATGCTGGCTCTTATTGTCTACCATGTGTATGGATCAACATCACATACTGCTGCATGGACTTGTGGGGATGGTGCTGAGTTTTGTACATAAGACAATTTTTATCTCAGCTTTCACTTCGCGGTGGATTACATGCAAGGACTGTTGCCTTAAAAGTCAAGGAAAATGTCAAAACCAAGTCAGAAATTGATCACAGTCATATGAACCTGTGCTAAGGCCTTATATTAAAGTGAAGTAATGCTGGTGAAAAACAATAAACATGGATTGCTTACAGGTTACGGAGGCCGCCCAACCTTTCAGTGACCTTGGCCTGAGGTGGAGTTTGTAACAAAACATGAAAACAGGCATACCTCCCCTGGTTTCACTTTTCAAGGCAAACACTGCAAGCCCAGCCTCAGCGCAGCTGAAGTGGAACTGCCATGGGAGCCATCGGTGTCAAGGTGTTTGTGTTCACAACCAGAATGTTCTGTAAACCTGCACCGAATCACCCCAGCTTGGAAAAGAAAAAAAAAAAAAAAAACAGGGAGGGAAACATAAATTTGAATATTGAGCAGCCAAAGAGAAAAACCAAACCACAACAGACACCAGCTGCTGAAATGCACATTTGTTGCAACCCCAGATTCAGGTAGGAAAGTGATCAGTAAGATACTAAGTGCAAGTACAGCAGAAAAAAAAAGGGTGGCTCTGACCATGGACTTCTGGATGGGGTGGTGATACTGTTAGCGTCCACTGTTTCTCCCTGTGATCAAGTAGAAAGGGAATTAATGAAGTGCCGCCTTCTTTTCTCAAGGAGACAGCAGTGAAAACCAGGGGAGAGTTGATGGTGTGGGACCTCTGCTTTCCACTTGCCACAACACAGCTGGCCAGAGGAGCCAAGCTGGCACAGCGAGGGAAGCCATCTGCATCTGGGCATAGAAGGAGAGCAGGTTCCTGCCCCTGCGAGGAGTAGGAAAGGGCAGGGACTGAAGTGAGACACAGGGACACTGAGACAAAGGGCCCTTCCACCCAGCTATCATTGCTGCCTGGCCCAAGGCTAGCCAGAAGGCATGTGCATCTGAGTCTCTCACGGCTTGCAACCGGCTCTTGTAAGGTTATTACTATGCTATAAATGATACACTAAATTCACTAAAGTGCAACATCAGCGTTCAAACATTCCTCATGTCATGGCATATCCCATCTCTCGTTCCCAGAAACCGTGCTGTATGGCCAGACCTTCACTTGGGCAAACTGAGGTCATCTTTAGCATTTGCATTTCCTTCCTTGAATGTTTCCATTCCCTGAATTTTTCATGTCCCTTCGAGTCTCAGATCCAGTAGATTTTACTAAACTTTCCTCCACAGACCCAGCCACACTCGAAGGAAAGCTAGGAGAAGTTTTAACTGCTGGATGCTATAACCACTGAGAAACAGGAGTGTATGGTGAGATCCTCCGCAACCACAGATACACCGCTCAGTGGTTCAAGATCATTATGTTAATGTGTACAGTGTAACATTATAATTCCCTATGCAAACTTCATCACACATAACATCAGTGAAAATTGTTAGTGCTTGCCACTGCTTCATTTATTTGCTTCTTCCACAAACACCTTTTTTTGCATGCTAAAGCACTCGGCATTTGTGTATGCTTCTGTGAAGTGAACTTTGCAGGGACAAGGGAGTTGCATTGCAAATGGTACTGGAATCATAGCTTCACACTTCCCCAGTTCTTACATTTAAATTTCTCAGCTTTCTGATTTTTTTAGAGAAAAAATTTTGAAGTGGAATCTTCCAGTTTAGCTCCCACTCTAGGAAAAGATTTTCAAAGTAATATAGGAAAAGGGAAAAAAAATCATTTCAGTGGGATTTGTGCTTCTCAGTCACTGGAAAGCTTTCAAAAATCCCATGGAAAACCTTTTGTTACCTAATATTTGTCTTGATTTCACAGCTGTTCAACACCCTACATTGATCTGTTAGAAGTTGGTCATTACCTCTAAATATTTGACTGTATATTTGAGTAACTAAAAATGGATCTTTGCACCTGACTTTAAGAAACTATTTTGGAAAGGACTGTCCATAGTTTCTTCCACAGAATAGTATTCACAAGGCTGTTGCTCCAGAAAATGTTCCTTCCATACTACGGTCCCTTTGCCTAACTATGGTTATATGGTTTTATGTTGACTCATTCAGGACTTGGACTATGTACGAGGAGTACCGATTTCTTCTATGACGAAGTCAGAAAAGGATTGGCAATAGATAGAAACAGATGTTCGTTTGAAGTGCTAGTATTGCTAAGCAGAGTTTTAAAGGCATGAAGAGGTTGCAGTCATCCCCCCTTCCCAGATCAGGTTGGCTGCACAGGTTCCCTGTGTCTGTTGCAGTTACCTTCAGCCCCACAGCAAGGAGGATGTAGACACCATCACAAACATGCTTTGTAAAAGCAAAGTGGAATCAAGCTATTTACAGCACACTAATTTGGGGCTATTGATAATAAAACCCATAAAACCTTAATTTTTAAGATAAGTAAATATTAGCTTCATTTCACAGAGAGGAAGCTCACTCTGCAATGTGAACTATGAATCCTGCCAGCATCCTGATCCTTTAGCAGCCTTTTTTGTCCACTTGTCCATCAAATTCAAATACCTGAAAAGGATCAGAAATTTGGAAGAGGAATTGAACACTGAACACTGTTGGTTAGGAAAGCAGATTGGAAAGAGCACCAGCATTTTAACAGAACTGCATGGTTTGGAGTACTTTGTACTTCTGTGCTACTGGAGACTTATTGAAGGCAACCTCGTTAGCAGTAATTAGTAGCTGAAGGCACTAAATGAATGAATATGCATTTCCAGTGAAGTCATGGTAGCTGTCAAACTGAGTTTGGGAAAGTCAGGATTTTAATGAACCACAATGTTACATCATTAACCATGATTTTATACCTAGAAGTAGTAAGAATAACAATAACAAAACCTCTCATTTCTGCTCCTTTCTGAAACCACAGAAAGGCTGTACCAAAAAAAATGACTTCTTAATCTTGAGAAAGTTTGATTTGCACATTTATGTCACCTTCGCTTTATTTTCTCTAAAATTGTTCACTCATGTAAAACCATGATGTGAACTCTGGATTTAACCAAGTAGCTGAGCACAGCAGCAAGGGATGTACGGTGGGAAATGCACCATGAATCAGAACAGGACATGGGCATGTTCTGTCTTTGCCACAAATATGCAGCTTTGGGCCCTATATAGGTATGCTGCCTCTGTCCCAGGCACCTTTGCTATCTAACAGTGGTTTATGCTGTCACAGAAGTGGTATTTTAACAAACACATGCAGAATCTTGAAGTTTCCTGACAACTCATATGCACATACAAACAAGAAAATGGTGTTCAGATAGGAAGCTATCAAAACACTATGTTTTCCTGTTTACATAACGGAGCCAATACTTACAGCTTGAAAAGTTTATTATAGTCCTGAATACTATCAAAATGTTCTTACTAATATAAAAATTACCAACACTTCATGTGCACTGAACACCTGAAATCTTCTGTTCCAAGGTAAGAATACGCAGCTGATGAAAGAGAGGGTTCAACAATAGCTAGCAACAGAGGAGATACCAGCATTCGGGACTATGGAGAGTTAAACCACTTTAACTGGTTTGAACGGGTTATTTAGTTGGGCTAGAAAGCCTCAGAACAGAGATTTTGGAAAGAGAAGCGGATTTGATAACTGATTTGTGGTTGGTGATCAAGGTCCATAGATGTTGCTTCCTATGCTCAGAGGCAGTGGAACACTGCAGCGAGAGGGGGGCTTCCTGCACCAGTGGGATTTTGTCATAGACATTAGTGAGGCAAAGATAGCTCCCAGCAGCTGTTCCATTTAGCTTTCTTCCTCTTTTCATATATTATTAACAAATAGTTGTAGGAGTAATATTAGTTTTATATAACCATTTGAAAATTACTTTTTAGTTTAGTTGCTGCAAACATCTGTACTTGGATGCGAAGGGGGCAATTATTATCAATGTATGAACCAGAATACCTGTTGCTCATTTCCCTCCCATTTTATCACCTCATAGAAACAGGAATGTTATAGTAATTAGCATTAGCCACGCAAATTACTAAAAATGCGTAGGATTTGATACATACAAACTGAAAATTCTTAATCTAAAATCTAAATGAAGTTTATGAATCACAAATACATTGCCACATCTTTGGATCAGTTTGTGAATGCCTGGCAAAGATGAAATCATTTCCCTCCCATTTTATCACCTCATAGAAACAGGAATGTTATAGTAATTAGCATTAGCCACGCAAATTACTAAAAATGCGTAGGATTTGATACATACAAACTGAAAATTCTTAATCTAAAATCTAAATGAAGTTTATGAATCACAAATACATTGCCACATCTTTGGATCAGTTTGTGAATGCCTGGCAAAGATGAAAGGGACAAAGTTTTTTTTAAAAATTATTTGAAAATAATAATTTCAATAACTACATACAGTGATGGGTTTGACAGCTCTGCTAATGATGTTTGTCATGCAATTTACTCTGAAAGCCTTTCATCTGCTGTAAAACCACAAAAACCTAGTGCCTTCAAATCAGCTGCAAGAATTTACTACATCTGAAAAGATAGTCTATGACAGTTATTTCAGATTACAAGCTCCAGTTGGTTACCTTAATTAAAACTCAGCTCTTATACCAGGTTTCCCATGTTCAAAGAGATACAGAAATTCATGTTACCATGTTTTGTTCCGCGTCTTCCTTTAAACTCATTACCTAATAGACTGTTTGGTTGTGTAAAAGTAAACAAAGGTACTTCTGAAAAGACATTGACCAGTGTCGATTTTTTATTTACCCTAAAGATGTACGAGTGGTTCATTTAGGTGTGGGTGCGACATGACACTTTTGCCTGTGGTTTATGTGCTAGAACTGTTTTATCTAATGAGCCACTAGCATGCAGGCAACCTGCTGCTGGTTGTACGTGTTGGGAATGAATGATTGTGGTCTGCATGTGTCTCATAGATCAGCACTCTATAGTTACTTAATTGCATAAGAGAAATCTCTGTCTTTTGAAGAAGTTTCACTTCTCACAGGTGAAAATGGAAAAACCTATTGCTTGGCAAGATGCAAAGTCCTCCCCTCTCCTCCTAGTGTGGACACAACCATTATGCTCTTGAGAGGTTAATCCTACACAGCTGAATACCAGCCAGCCTGGGCTTAGCATCAGGGCAGGTTAGTCTTTGACTGTTTTTTATTTAGCGATATAGACATAGCCTGGGTATCTTTCTACTGCCTGAGAGTAGGTCTCACTGTCTGCTAAATACCTCAAGTAACATTGTTAATCATCTCCTTTCTTCCGTCTTTCTGTCACTACCCCCTTTCCCTTCCACCTCCTTCAATGCAGTCTCTGGGATCTGTCAGCTTCTGCTTCCGTCCTTCCCCTCCTTTCTCTCTCAGTGATGCCCCTTAGGAGCACTACTCATTACTTTTGTCCAAAATGCTAGTTGAACCATAAAACAACTGAACAGCAGAGCTGAAGAGGAAAAAAAAATCAGAGCTTCCTACTACAAAGCCACCACCACTTTTAAAATAACCTTTTTAACAGAAGAGGTTAACTGGACCTAACTTCATGTCCTTTCTAGTCCTCCAGAGTCAATTACAGACCCTCTAAAGAGATAGAGATATACTTGCCCTTTCTTAATGCATGAAGGCAAGAATCTATACAGAAAAAAATAAGTTCCTAATTGACTCTGCATTTGAAAACCACAGAAGATTATGTAAAAGAGATGTTTGCTGCAGATGTCCTCCAGCACTGCAGTAGTCTGACAAAGGATGTCTTTGCCATCTTTTCAGATGGTAGGAAAAAACCTGACCTGATATGGAATTTCCTGAGGATATTTCAAATGTTAAAAACATGGGTTAAACTCAAATATGTAAATGATTATACTGGAGTCACTGCTGCTACAGCAATTACTGAGAAATTAGTTTCATTTGTTTTGGCTGTGAAAAGTTTCCAAAGCCCTTCACTTTTACATAAGCATGACAATCAATTTAATGCAAGGACCTTTTAACCACAGTAACACATGATGATCTGAATTAGGTCAGCTTGTATTTGTGAGTGTGTTAGAAGTGTAACCTACTCAGATCAAATTAGGTCAGCTCGCAGTGTCCTGCTTATTGAAATATGCCTCTAGAACAGGAGATACAAAATCTATCAAAACACTAACTGAGAAAGCCAGAGCAACTTGGGAGTACACCATCTTCTGTTTCAGATAAGTGTACCTACATTTGGCCCTTATAAATGGAAGTGAGAAAACATACCAGCACCTTACCTTTCCTTAGACAGTGTAATTATATATCTCCTCCTCCAATACCATTTACCTGTTTATTTCCATTGTATGTCTGGCTGAATATAAATGGTTGATCAACCAGATGAAAATCATCAAGGGAATTCTACAATATATTCTCTGCTTGCACAGAAAAACAAGCAATATAAAACTTGCACTTTCTTAATCTTTAATTTTACAAAAGTATTCCAGTCTTCCTAAGTGTTATTTTTTCATGCTTATGCATTCTTTGGCTAAGGGGAAGCAATATGATAACATATATTGGTACTTTCTTTTTAGATATACAGCTTCTTCCCTCACTAAGCCCTTGAACACAATGCTTTTATTTCCCTAAAACATCTCTGTGTAAGCTATGCTTATTGGGTATTTATGTTATACCTTATATTTCTTTATTGATTAACATATCTCTAATAATACAATAATACTAGAATAAGATTGATTTGGTATCTTGCAGCTGCAGCTTAACTTCAACTAATTCCCTATAAAGACTTTTGATGCTGACACATACAAGTGTACCTTGAATACTGTGTTCAGTTTTGGGCCCCTCAATGATTCTATGATTCT
>NW_008795938.1:2215399-2241369 GCF_000699145.1 Aptenodytes forsteri
TGTTGGGTTGACGGTTGGACTCGATGATCTTAGAGGTCTTTTCCAACCTTAATGATTCTATGATTCTATGATTCTATGAAGTCTTTTAGCTTATAAATACACAAATGCACTGAGATCAGTATTCTTAGCTCTTCACTACAGAAAACATGGCACTCCTTATGTGAAGGCAAACTATTTAATGTGCAAAAGCTTTTATGCCTGTAATAGAAATTAACAAAACTTTTGGCCAGCCTTTCCAAAAACCTGCCTGGCCTCTGTTTTGTGTATGCTACACTCATCGGAGCTAAAAGCCTTTTCAAGAGCAATACTTTAACACAGCCGGCTCCATTAACACACTATCGTAACAAGTTATCTTGAAAATCTCTGGTAAAATATTTTTCAAAATATTGTGCAACTCCTGTCAAACAAATCTAATTCAACTTGATGTAATGTAAGAATTTGCAAATCCATGTTATGTGAGACTGAGTTTGCGTTTCTAAATATAGAACAGGTGAGTAACTTTGTTCAGTTCTGATATCAACACTTGTCTGCAGACTAAAAAGGACAAATGAATAATGCAGATCTGAAAACCCGATTTACAATGCCTAAGTCCACTTAACAGCTTAGCCTGTTCTCTAACTCCGAGAATTGTTAGACCACTTATATACATATATAAAACTAACACAGAGGTGAGCTTAGTGTTTCACAACTAAGCCTCCAAGAGTGTTGATGTGATCAAGATCAGCTGTAATACTGGCTATGAATTGAACTGCTTTTGCATATTAAATACTTTGCCTTCATGTAAGGAATGCCATGTTTTCTGTAGTGAAGTGCTAAGAATACTGATCTCATAGTGCATTCATGTATTTATAAGCTAAAAGACTTCTATGTGTCAGCATCAAGTCTTTATAGGGAATTAGTGACGTTAAGTTGCAGCTGCAAGGTACTAAAACAATCTTACTCTAGTATTATTGTATTATTAGAGAGATGTTAATCAATAAAGGAACATATGGTATAACATAAATACCTAAAATAGCACATCGCCCAAATCCCCCAAAAGTCCAAGAAGAGCATAGCTGCTGTCAATAGCACATTTTAAAGAAAACTGCATCCATATTCTGCAGTAATATGGGCTCACTAATTTTCTAAGGGAGTGTTAAGTTTTAAACCTTTGTAACATATTTGTTTACATTTGGCCTTTTCTACTTTAAAAACACATCAGAAAGCTTTGTTAGCAAAGCTATGAGGAAATAGAAGGTAGAAGAATTGTGAATATTAAAATAATACCTGATTTCTAGATAGGCTTAACATAAGTTAAACTGTAAAGTCTGACCGAATACCTGGGATGCTTGATTCCAGAACGTGAACTCAGTAATATAGAGGAAAGTCCATACAGACATATAGGGAGAGACATCACAACTTAACTTTCTTTTTTCTCTGTAAATGAAAGATTAAGAAAACATTTTTTCATTGTATCTAGCTTCCAAAAGAAAGCAAGCTTTTCAGCTTAGAACATAAAGCATAACAAAGTCCAGGCACTGGAGCATGAAGTTAGAACTCAATCTGAACAAGAGGTGCACATTTTTAAAAAGGACAGTAATTGTTAGAATAAATCGGTGTCTGATGTTCTGCACTCTCTTTCTCCTAATCTCTTGCAATCATAAATCGACAGTTTTCTAAAAACCATCAAGAAGAATTACTAGGCTTTTTGTTGGGAACTTTAGGATGAAGTTTCTTGCAATCAAAGTTAAAATCTCCAGATGAAAACTTGGTTTAGTTTGAAGTTAGTAACAAACAGTCCACTGATTTTAGTAGAGGCAAAAATTCACCCTATGAATACAAATGCTCCAAAACAAACTGATGGTAGGAAACAATCTTTGATTTTATCTGAGTACCAGCTCTTTTTTTCTTTTTTTTTTTTTTTTTTTTTTTGAGTTTGTCCTCATTTTGTTCCTTACCTTACCATTGTTTTTGTTGTTTGTATGTTCAGATGTGGGTAGTGGTAGACAAGAGGAAACCTGTTTCTTACTTCTAATTCATCTGTTTCTGAGAAGCCACCCTAGCCCTTCCTTTGCTCAGCTTTGGATCTTTTAAGGAGTCTTGCATTTTAACCATTTGAGCTTACAATCAAGCATGAGAAGAATGAAGTAACAGAGACATTTTTATCTATTTCCTTAGCACCAGATTGAAGAAAGATCAATTCAAACTAGGATAGTTTGCTTGGGGAAAAGATAAATCTGTGCTGATTATTGAGTAGTCTATGTAATTCAGATAATGAGAGGTGAAAATATGCCATGGGCTAAGCTTCAGAGGGCTCATTTAATTCAACAAATTTTAAAGGAAGTGGTGGGGGAGAAAAAAAGCCAAATAGGCTGAGGTACTGAAAACATATTTCTTTTAAAGTAAAAGCTAATTATTGCTAAAAGTGTTAAGCAGAAAACCTGAAGAGATGAATGTTCATCTCAAAAAATAAGGAAAAAAGGCTTCTATGGATTCTTTGAGATCCTGTTGACATGGAACGAAGCTGAAACCTTCTATTTCCTGCTCCCTTTGCCAAAGGAATAATAGAAAAGACAAGAGGCATTTTTCAGAAAACTGATTTTTGTCTCCTAAGGAGGTATGCATGCTGCAGAATGTAATGTGAAGTTCAAGTGCTCTAAATTTAGGCATGGCACTACAATTACCAGCCTCTGTTTGTTTTAGCAAGTCCAATGCTTGAACTAGCTAATCAACTTCCTTGCAGCCAGCTTCAACACCTCTATATTACATTTCACTTCACAAAGAGACATATCCTTACTGCAGAACCCTAACCACAAGACCATCCTTCTTCCCTTTTAGGCTTCCTCCCAGAAACAATGTGAATGACATGCCCAGTTTAAAAAAATACTGGTTTCATTGTGTCATTATTTATCGTTATGAGGCTAAAAAGGAAAACATGACGCTAAATCAATTGCAAAATGTACTATCTGAATGTCAGCTGTCATGGTACTGCAAAGTTTTGTTGTGTGTTTAATCTAGTCCTGGGTACACAGGACCTTGAATTCCAGGTGATTTCAGTTTTTAAAATACTGGCAACAATGATTTGATTTTTGTACGTACTGTTATTTCTATTTACAAATTAAAAATGCCCAATAAAAATCCTACACTGACATAATTAAATGTTATTTCTCTAGAAGTAGAAACATTTCCATAGGACCAACTATGATCAAGACCTGCTCCTAAACCTACCTTATGATAGCTATAATATACATGATGTTCTGCAGTGGACCAGATTATGAGTTCAACAGTTATAATGCTGTGAGTAAAAAAAAAATCAAATTGAGCACAGAATGTCATTTGCTGGAAAAGCAGCAATCCACGGTTAACCAGGATGTAATTAAACATCTTCAGGTGAAAATGTACTCCCATCTATAATTAGGCAAGAAAAGTTTTAGCTTTCTCAATGTATATATGTACATATATATGTGTACATATATACATATACATATAAATTTATACATATTGGAAACAAAGAAAAGATGAACCACTGTTATGAGAAAAAGAAGAGAGGAAAAACTAGGTCTTTGCCTAAGTTGAACTATGAAGTGGGCGTGGGCCTATTCTTTGTTACTGACAGGTACTGCTGCTACTTCTTAGTTAACAGGTATGATGTTCATAGTGCGAGATAAGTACAGGTTTTTCTCAAAGTACAGACAACCACTTGTGTTATGTTAATGTAGCAAGGCCATGAGCTAGAAGCTTGTCAAGCCTTGAGCTACTAAGTCAAAGCTCTGCCATTCTGAAGTGTAAGGATGTCTAAAGACGCTGCTACCGAAGCCATGACAGTGAGAAATCTTGAATGTAAAGTGACTACAGAAGACAAAGGAAATGAAATTCAAAACGTTTCAGAGAATCTTTAAATGAAGAATAGAATATTCAAAGGTCAGGAAATTCCCCCTACATTTACCTTTACAATATGAATGCTTCCAAACTAAATGAAGGTAGTGATGTTTTATTTCTATTTTCTTTGTTATAACTCTATTGAATCAATTTCTGTATATAAATTAATGATAAAGTGCATAATGCATATAAGGCAAAGCCAAGGGTGAAATCTACACCATATTTAAAAGTGATAGTGGAAGATGTAATTTCTGTTCAACAGCGGTGCTACCTGGATATAGCCAAAGTCATACCTTTTGATCTCAGTAATGAAAGGATGTTCACTTTTTCATTCCTCTCATCATGGTGCTCATAAGATAAGCAAAGACACTGGATAGTGTTCTCATCCATTTTCATCTTCAGGAGAACTAGTTATTAAAAGCCATTTAGTTATGCTTGTGTTACATCAATGAAGTCAACAATTTTGCATGGTACAACTGAAAATAATAAATTTAAGATCATAGAATAATTCAGGAAGGAATCTCCAGAGGTTGTCTGTTTCAACCTCTTGCTCAAGCAGCATCAGCATGAGGTCAGAACAGTTTGCTCAGGGCTTTATGCAGTCAGGTCTTGAAAACCTCCAAGGGCACAGGCTGCACAGCCTCTCTGGGTAACCTGTTACACTGCTGGACTGTTCTCATGGGGAAAAAGGTTTCTTTTGCATCCGCTCAGAACCAGTTGTGTTTCAAATGGTGCCCATTGTCTCTTGTCCTCCTGCCATGCACCACAGTAAAGAATCTGACTCCATCTTCTTGATAACTGTGTCATAGGCATTCTAAAACTACTGTAAGATTCCCCCAAAGCCTGCTCTTCTCCAGGCTGAACAAGCCCAGGTCCTTCAGTCTCTCCTCTTCTGGCAAGTGCTCAAACTGCCAACACTCTTGGTGGCCCTCCACTGAACCCACTGCCATTTGTCGATGTCTTTCTGGTATTGGGAGGCCCAAAACTGGACACACATTCTAGACATAATGAGTGCTGATTGCTGGAGGATAATGACTTTTCTCAATCTACTAGCTATGTTCCTGTTAATACATGCCAAGATGCTGTTGGTCTTTGCTCCCAGGGCACACTGCTAGCTCATGTTCAGCTTGCTGTCCACCAAGATCCCTAAGTGCTTTTCAGCAGAGCTGCTCCCAGGCTGGAAATCCCCCAGCATTTATCATTGTGAGAGGTTACTCCTTCCAAACGGGCAGCCTTTTGCATCTGTCCTTCTTGACTTTGCAGGGATGTCCTATGATGAGATATCAAACTGCAGAATCTTCATTACACATAATACTTAAAAAAAAAAATGTTTTCCCACTGTCAAGGAAATTTTGTGAAATCAGGAATGAAATAAAATTGCTTTTCTACTTAGAAATGAGCATATTTGTTACAGAATGTGCTAGAGGTAACAAAAGCAATACCAAAGCAAGTAATTTGTACTGATGAAGTGAACAATATTACATGTTTTGAAATTTCCTGATTGCTGTTGTTTTAATTTCATAACTATAATATTGCAAATAAGTTTGTGCAGCACGCTTGATTTTCAGATTATATCTATCATTCTGTGCTTCTTTCAATGGTTTGGAGAACTTCTCTTTAGCAGTCTTCACGCATTAAGAAAATTCAGCATAGCTAAGAGGCTTTTCACAAAACAGCTTGCTTCACTTACGAAGAATACGAAAAGAAACCATGGCTGAACCTCACACTCAGTGGAAATTTTGAGGTACGGACCACAGAGCAGATTGAGGAACTTTTCCTGCTATTATGGCGACAATGTGACATCACATAGCCACATTTTAAAGCAAAAAAAAAATACTGTCTTTAAAAGTGTTCTCATTACTTGTAAATTTTTGAATCTTCCTGTACCAGACTCTGCTTCCTGAGGGATGTGCCTGGAGGGGTTCTACTTATGTAAAGGAATGGATCAGACCCCTGAAACAGACTAGTATGGAGCCTGAATTCTTTACAGAATGAAATGTTGAGCTTGATTTATGCAGAGAGATTTTATGCGAGTCAATAAAGGTAGGAGACATCCTAATTCAGCAGTACTTTTTGGTTTGTTGGGTTTTTTTAAATAACATTTTTGCAGGGATGGAATACAAGTAATTTTAATTATGATAAGAATATTGTTAATATAAACTACCTTGCACCTTTTCTAAGGCAAACTATCCAAGGCATTTTCTATGCAGCATACACAGGAATACCTGAAATAAGTGAAGTTAAGAGTAGAGGAAATGTAACAGTAAAAGATAACATGCTGTGGAAACAGGGTCAAACACGTTGCATACAATTAACTGAAAGCCAAACTAATTTTTCAGGTTTTGTTTTTAATTATGTATTTTAATATGAAAAGTGCAGATATTTCTTGGTTCAGTTCTCATCACAAACTGGATTTAAAAGAATTATCTATCTTGATTTTACAACTCTATGATGAGGAAATTGCTGCAACATTTAGCAAGTTGCTTCAACAGTTAATCTACTTCCCTGTTAAAAATCTGCATGTTACTTTTAAGCCTAAGGTTCCAGCCATTGAATCTTGTCTTTGTCTACCAGAATGAAGATGTCTTACATGGATTCTTGTAAACTGGTATATGAACTCCCATTAAGTTTTCCTTCAATGAAGTAAGAAGACCGAGTTCCTTTAATTTTCTGGTACAAGACATGATTTCCCATCATTCTTGTGGTTCTTCTCTGAACACTTTCCAGTTTTCAATATCCTGCTTAAAGTGTAGATATGAAAACGGAACATGATATGACTGTAACTCCACTGTCAAATCTGAATGCAAATCTACTCAGCATTCTCCCTTCATAAATAGAAGGACCTCTCTCATTTCTGGGCCCCAGCATTAGGCTGGGAACTCCAAGCCTACTGAATAACTACTGCAATACTCAATTATACTCAAGTAGTAACTGTTAATAGAAATAACTTGCTATTGTCAGGGCATACATTCTTTGCTTTTTAAATTATGCTTTTACTTTTACCATAGAGAAATATGTACTGTTTGACACTTCACCTTGCAATCCAGTTCACATTTTATTATTTGACATTGCTCCATAATTTGCACTTATTTTCAAACTATCAGTAATGATTTTATGTCCCATTCTAGGCCATAGGTAAAATATATAAACAGTGTATGACAAAGGAGTAACACTTGAAGAACCTTACCTAAATAGCAATTTATGATTTCCAGTAGCTGAATTTCCCTTTTACCTCATTCAGATTTACAGACTGTAGGCAAGCCTTTCTGAAAATAATACCTTTTTATTTTCACATGGAGAACTCCAGTATGCAAAGTCAGAATTTAACACTTAGTAATTAAAGCTGGCTTTTATTAGAGAAACTAAATATGGAACAAAAGCAAAAATTTAGATTCCGAAACATGTAAGAGGCAGAGAACTGCATTGTAGGTTCTTTCTATCCACATAATATTTTCACATGAGAAGAAAAAAGCCAAAGTCTTGTATGAATATATATATGTAATGTTTCAAGAATATTTGGGATGAAATTTTGACCAAGTTGTACGTGCTATGTGAAGAAATTATTCTGGTAACAAAGCAGATTAATTTGTATGCATCATAAAGTCTGTTGTCATAAGTAAAACAAGGATGTTGAGGTTTTGGCATGGTTTGCGGGGGCACAACAAAGTTACATCTGTTTCTAAGATAGTACTTAGCTACAATGTGCCGGTGTGGTTAGCACAAAATATGTAGAGTGAAGAGACACAACATTATTTGCCTGAAGTGATAAGCTTACTGCGTTCTATTCTGAGCTTTGTATATCACATATAGATGCTTTGATCTGCTACCGCTAGACTACCAACTTTCCTTTCAAAATCTGACTGTCTTTAATCAACAAAGAAACAAACCTGCCGTTACTGAAATCAGCAATTCTAAAAATCTGACAAAATGTTTATTATTTTATCATGACAGAAAACAGAATGTATTTTACAGGTAAGCCTGCTAGTCATTGTCTAACTATAACTATGCCAGTTTCTCTTTTTTGTATGCTGCTGTCGCTTTTTTGATACATAATTTTTTTATACCTCAAGCAGGCAATTTAGAAACCTCATTAGGAACATCAGCAAATGTTATGCAAGTACATACTATGTCACACATACTTGGCTAAAAAGTAATAAAGATACATTAAAAAAGTAAAAGTATTCTGTGCAGATAGCACTTCTCAACAAAGGGCAAAGGTTTGTGGTTCCCTATGAGTTAGCTGACTTCAGTGGGACTATTTGTATTCTTAGAGAGCATCATATGTTTGAGTACTTTGCTGAATCAAACCAGGGAAAGGAAGCTTTAAATGTTTTGTGTAATTGTTACCAGGGTACTGCCAAATGCAGAAAAAAATACCCCAGAATGACAGAGCAGTGTTCAGCTATGAGTAGGCATCTTGGAAGTATTTACTTATTACTTATGTTTCTAAACCAGTAAGACAATGTAGAATGCATAAGATTTGCTAACATCTTGGGCAGCTGACA
This sequence comes from Aptenodytes forsteri, assembly GCF_000699145.1. Lineage (NCBI taxonomy): Eukaryota > Metazoa > Chordata > Aves > Sphenisciformes > Spheniscidae > Aptenodytes > Aptenodytes forsteri. Next base: position 2,223,763 of record NW_008795938.1, read on the forward strand.
GATTGCAAATTAGCAGGTATACTGAGTTCAGATAATCACAGTTACCTACTTGCTATGTTCAATCTTCAGAAAACTTGAAACTGTAGATAAGAAGAATGGGTACCACTGAAAACTGAGGATTTATTAGACATCTCAATGTTGAATTCCAGAGGAATTAATTACAAAGAGTATTCTAAAATTTGTTAAAAATTTCATGAAATTTTCATGAAAAAACAGTTCCTATCTGTTAGCATCTTATAGTTAGCCATCACTAGCCACAAGAGAATGGAAAAGTTGAATAAAACTGCAAGGAAACACAAACATCCTATTAACAAGAAAATTTCTATGAAATCTATTCCAGAACAACTTCCAGGAAAGCCAGTAAGAGTCAGACTGGATATAGAAAAAGAAACAACCATTTCAGCAGTAAATAAGGAGAGTGTTTCACCAAGACTCTGCTTACAAAGCTGTGTGGTGTGGTTGACACGCTGGAGGGAAGGGATGCCATCTAGAGGGACTTGACAGGCTTGAGAGATGGGCCCGGGCAAACCTCATGAAGTTCAACAAGGCCAAGTGCAAGGTTCTGCACATTGATCGGCGCAATCCCAAGCAGAAATACAGGCTGGGCATAGAATGGATTGAGAGCAGCCCTGAGGAGAAGGACTTGGGGGTGTTGGTTGATGAGAAGCTCAACATGACTTGGCAATGTGCACTTGCAGCCCAGAAAGCCAAACGTATCCTGGGTTGCACCCAAAGAAGCGTGGCCAGCAGGTCAAGGGAGGTGATTCTGCCCCTCTGCTCTGCTCTGGTGAGACCCCACCTGGAGTACTACATCCAGCTGGGGCCCCCAACATAAAAAGGACATGGACCTGTTGGAGCTGGTCCAGAGGAGGGCCACAAAGATGATGAGAGGGCTGGAACACCTCTCCTACGAAAACAGGCTGAGAGAGTTGGGGTTGTTCAGCCTGGAGAAGAGAAGGCTCTGAGGAGACCTTATAGCAGCCTTTCAGTACCTGAAGGGGGCCTACAAGAAAGCTGGAGAGGGACTTTTTATGAGGGCATGTAGTGATAGGACATGCATAACTGGAAGAGGATACATTTAGATTAGATATAAGGAAGAAATTCTTTACTGTGAGGGTGGTGAGGCACTGGAACAGGTTGCCCTGTGAAGTTGTGGACGCCCCTGGAGTGTTCAAGGCCAGGTTGGATGGGGCTTTGAGAAACCTGGTATAGTGGAAAGTGTCCCTGCCCATAGAAGGGGGTTTGGAACTAGATGATCTTTAAGGTCCCTTCCAACCCAAACCATTCTATGATTTTATGATTCTATGATTAATCTGCCACAGCTGGCAACATCTGCTAGGTGTCATCATGTGCCATAGACATTTTTAGACAAACACTTGTCATGCGTGAAAATGTGCAACGTGTGTCTGGAGTATATGGTGCCCTTGAATACACTGTGCTGATTAAAAAATTACTTTTAGTCAATTACTGAAAACAGTTGTGTGGAACCCCACTGTAAATTCTACTGACTACCAATATTATGTGCAGAATTTGCAATGGGACCACAAACGGTGTAGCGCCTACCTTACTGCTTCATTTGGGGCCTGCTCAGTACAACACGATGGGAGGGGAGGTTACTGGGGAGCAGCACCCTGTGCCACCACACCCTTGAGCTGTGTGTGGTGCTGCACTGGGGAAAGAGCCTGCAGATTTTTAGTGGTAGCAGAGTTGAGCTGTAATGGAAGGTTCGAAATAGAAAGGTTGGATAACAAAGATTCATCATCTCTGCTGTCAACAAGCACTCCATTTTCATATACATGATGTCCTTTTGGTAGTTTATCCTGATCTTAGAGAAAACAGTGTTTTCATTTACTTATTAGCTATGATTGCAACATATTTTTAAAAATTAATTGATTACAACATTTAATTCTTTAAAAATTAATGAATTAATAAACTATACACATAACAAAAGGTGACCAGATATCTTAGCTCACTTACAAGTGACATACTTTGTTCTTATACCAATTATTAATGAACACACTATCATCAGCTCTATTTAAGTTCAGAAACTGGTTTAATTTTATTTAGAAGTATCATCAGATTATTTAATATGAACTAACCATAACTTTCCCTGGGTTTGGTTTTTCTTTTTAATTTAAAGTAACAGAAAATATGTAATTGCAATGGGATTTTGCTCTCGCAACAATAAACAATCCATTCTTTCCCATGGAAGGGAGGACTGGAGATCTAAGACACATTTCTTACCAACTTAAAAAAAAAAAGATTCTTAATGTTCATGAGCAACAATTTTTCACACATTGATGTCTTTACATGTGGTGTTTTTTCCATCAGTTGATTGTGCTTGTTCAGATCTTTGGAGAAAGATTTTAATATCCTATGAAAAGGAAAATGAAATGTTAAGAGGTCATTTCATGTCGCAGCCTGATCTACCTTAAAATTTGTAATAATAATGATTGTCTTTCCATGGGGTGAGCTTTCTAACTAGTGACTAGAAGATTATGATGAAAAACTAACTTCAGTGGAGATATATTACTATAAATTACATTTTCCCTAGGTTACATAAGATGTCTTCCAGAAGGGCACTAAAAACAATGCTGTCATTCAGCTTAAGCACTATGTATGTTCAGCACACTAATAAAAACATAAACATACAGTGACAATTGTGGAAAGAACATTCTTCATGGCAAATTCTAAAAGAGTTCCTGATGTATCACTAATATCACTGAGATGATGTTTTCATGTTATCCACACAAAATCATTGCCTGCAGCGGTTTTACAAAACTACAGTGTGTTAAAATGCAGTTCTTAAAGTAAGCAAAGGTCTTAAGCACCGGCTTAAACTTATCAGTAAACAGAGGTATTGAGACTGTTGTTTAAACCAGCAAATATTATTCAGAACATACAGAGACAAATTCTTCAATAAAGTTTCTTCTTTATATGTCATATTTCAGGCTGAACTTAAACAAACTTCAAGGAAATGGAAATAAAAGAAAATAAGTAACTAACATTTGGAAAAACACATACCTGCATTTAGTTAATTTTTTGCGCAGTTCTGCATTCTTTATAACACGTTTGATTTGTTAATTTTCAATAATTTTGTATTAGCATAATCTTCTCTATTTCCAATTTCAGCAATACTATCCATTATGTAAGTAGGATGAATAAGGCATTTTTTATTTAAAAAAATAATGTGCTGAATGTTTAATACAAAGAAAATTAGTAATTTAACTTTGTAGCATTTTCTGGTATTGTCAGTTAACACATTTTTCCTTTAGGAGAATAATTAATGGTCAGGATTTTTATAAAATAAATTAGTTTAAATTCAAATACATACTCCAATATGTATTTTGTGCATATTTTGAAGATACAGCCTTTTTTCAAAAGCAGAAACTGCCTGTATGTAATGATGCCTCACATGCCTTGCAAAATATCAGGAGCACTTCAGTGAATACAGAAAAAACATGTTAAAAGATAATTTTACCAGTCCTTTGTTTTAGAAGGTAGTACTAACATTTATCTTTGACTCTAAGAAATACTTCAGTTTAAGGAGGCCTTTTTCAGCACATTGAGTCAGAAAAAGGAGTTTCAATTCCGGTTTGACAAAAGTAAATGTTAGCAAATGGAACTTTCAGCAAGTTCATTATCAGTACTTATCATTACCACACGAAGCAGATGAGGATCTCGGTAAACTGTAGTGCTTCTGGCATGATAGAATGTGCATTTTTTTTATGAGAGTTCTAAATATAAAGTACAAGTCTATGTTCCTGTAAAAAAGAAGTTTGAGAAAGCTACTGCTGATCATTGTGGAGCAAATGATATCTAGAGACATGTCCAATACTGTCATTGTGTTCATTTGTGTGGGAAGTGGAAATTTTATGCTCTAGCAATGTCACAGAAATGTATGTTAAATATCTTTCTAAAATTAAGAATGGTATGATTGAAAACTATAATCTGATGCAGAAAAGAGAGTGACAGAACAGCATTTAAGAACATGTTAAGAATGAAAAAAAGTGTCCTCTGGACAGATTTATGTAACTACCAGTTTTGCAGAGGAAACCAAAACTAAATAACCTCAAAACACTGGAGAAATAGTACTCCAACAGATTTTCTATGTTTGTGTTTAAAGAAGCTGTTACATGAATAGATACTTTTATCATTTTTTAATGTAAGAAACAATATTTTTCATGTATATTTGCATTTCCTGAGATTTTTTTTGATAGAATACATGATAAAGAGAAGCATAACATAGATCTCTTTTTTAAACTAGGTATTTAAACACTGAGTTAAATTTTCCTTCTCTTGCACACTGGGACATTTAAAACACCACATGAAAAAGGATTCTCAAGTTTCATAAGTATTACAACTACTGCCTATGAGTAGACAGTGATTCAGCAGTGTTTTTTTCTGCCAAAGCATTGACTATGAACTATATGGTCCACCTCATAAGCCTTACTGAATATAATCTGTATGAACTCTCCCTAGACAGAAAGCATTTTTACTTTGTTAAATGATACCTGGCGTTCTGAATGTTTGTTGAGTTGTGTAATACTAAATGGCTGCTGTGAGTATAAATGGGTTTTGTAATAATTGTTCAACATACTAATAAATTTTTTTTTATAAAGACATTTTACTATAAATTATTAGAAATCCTATCTCAGTGGAAGTCCTATTTGAATGAATATCTGAGTAATGTTGCTGAAATGATTAACAAAACCAACAACAATAACAGCATTAATAATATGACAATTAATTTAGAAAGAACAAGCTTGATGCAAGGGCCTGTTAAATGATAATGTTAAATGTATTCAAAACACAGATGCATAGAAATACAACGTGATAAACCTATCTTCAAAACTAGAGTTTTTTAAAAAGGACTATTCAGGATTTGAAAGCAGGGTAAAAAATGTAACATAACATTATCAAATGCATAATAGTTTTGATATCAACAAACTGAATGCTAATTATCAAACTACCTTGTTATCCTCAATAATTATTAGAATGTAGTCCACTCAAAATAGCAGATTAATGCAAGCATTAAGAATTATAGAAGTAGAATATATCCCAAACTCTTTATTTAAATTTATCACAATCAAAATGCAGAGTTACTAAAATGTGTGGTTGTTTCTGTATTACTGTTTCTGTGACAGTCTCAGGACAGAAGGCAAAATTTGTAACAAGAAATAATACCAGGCCTGAAGAAGACCCCTGAATAGACAAACCTTAATAGACAAACCTATGCAGTGGAAAAAGCAGAATTGCTTGCTTCTTCCATCTGAATCAGTTGGTCTAATAAAAATATTCTCTCATTTATTATTAAATGTATTTAAAGACAATGTCATTCAGAATGTAACGAAGTACATTCATAAACACACACTCACATATAGGTGTGGTCTAACTATTCTAAAGGAATAAATTGCATCTGATAAGTGAAAAAAATGTGTTGATAATGGCAAACCACTTGAAAGTTCTAGTCAGGCCCAGAAAGACTTCTAATCAGGACAGAAAAGACCAAATGAAAAAGTAATAGAATTTCCAAGCTTATTCATTTGTTGGCATTTGTACTGAGGCTAACAGAAAGGTCATCATCATGTCAGACATTGCCAGCCCACTGGTATATGAACTGAGAAAACAAACTCCCTTCAAAAGGCAAGAACATATCTCACCTGGAGAAAATATGTTTATCAGAGATAGTATTGGTTAAAATTGAACAGGTCATCAAGAGGCTAAAGGAATCAGGTGCCCTAACTCAAATTTAAAAAATTGTAAGCTAGATATTCCATTTATAGTTTTCAGCAAAACATTTTATTTTCCACTGTTTATGACTGCAGTAGTAGAAACATTTTAACCTTAGAAACCACACCCTAACTTGCTATATTTATCTTGTAAAAGATCTCAAAATAACAGCACTGTGGTTGAATTTAATTTTTATAGAGATTTTTATGGTCTCGGGAGCACTTCTGAAAAAATAATTGATGCTAAAAATATAGTTTTCTTACTTTGGAAATGTTTTGGGAAGAAAAAAGTTCACCTGTTCACCAAATATAGTTCTCTGAAGAATTGTCAGAGGAAAACCGTTCCTGGAGTACATATGTTTTAGACCAGAATCCTAACCTACATAAAACAACGGCCACTGGGGCTCTATGCCTGCTTGCTAGTGAATATAATAATTTTCTGTAAAGTTGAGTAAGAACTTGTGGTCTTAGCTCTTCCCCAGTTAGTCAGAATTTGAAAGTAAGACTGTGAAGTGTTCATTTCATGCATAAAACAGCAGTCTGTATTTACCAGTACAGTCAAGGAATATAATCTTCTCTTTTTAAGTATAGAAACCATAGAGCACTACATTTGAGATACAGTCAGTATAAGCCCTTGCAAGAGGAAATTTTAAGTATTACAAATGAAAAGTGAAGCTCTGCATCATCTAACTGTCAAGTCAGGAAATACAGGCATCAAATGAATCTGCTAAATAAGTAGAAAAATGTATTATTTAAATGCAATGATACCAATATGTCTTTGGTAGACAAGCTGTTTGTCTTGAAAAAGCTGTTTTTCTTTGAAAAACAAAAGAAACTCCTTTGAGCTAGAGGATGTGCACTGAAACCCTCAGCTACTGCCAAGATTCATATATGATAGTTTCTCACCTACACCTTTTCTCATAGACTGACAATTTTTATAACTGTACTACCCTGAACATATCCTACCAGCCACAAATAACATAGGTGATTGATAGTAGCTAATAATTTTTAAACATATACTACAATCTACTCTTTAAGCTATATAACATAGTTCCTCCTGAAAGTGGTACTGGAAGATCAGAAATTTTGATAAAGAATAGCTGCTGTGCTCTTGACATTCAGCTATCGGTTAGTGTGAAAATGTTTTAAAAAGAAGCCCCCCTCCCTGTAAATAGCAGAATACACGCATGTGGCATTACTCAGTTTACACCCTAGTTAAGTGTTACTTTAGGTTCCATCACATTTGGTCTTCATGGGGAGCTTGCATTATGTTAAATGTTGCAAAGTCAGTGAGGTGTTTGTGTAAAGAACAGTTCTTGAGATGAATCATGTATAGAACAGAGAGCTAGTTTAAGAAATGCTTTGGTGTACAAGAAATTCAGTGAAGTTGGAAAAAATGTTCAAATTAGGAAATGCAGTAATTGATTAAATAAAAAGGGTCAGGAAGAAAGAATGGGAAAGGGAAGGAAGGGAAGGGAAGGGAAGGGAAGGGAAGGGAAGGGAAGGGTGACCTAACATTCCATGGTGTCTATCTTCCCAAATTGGCTGAGACATTAACATGGGCAGGATAGATACTCATTGATAGTTACAATCTTCAGTTGTGTCGTCTTTGTCTTACATTTTCCTGTTGTATCTCTTTCTACTGTAGCAAATAGATTTTTAACCTTTACTTTGACAGAGTAAATATTTTCTTTTATTCCTATATCATGCCTTCTACTAACAATGATTATGATTGATATAATAAATGCTGGGCATTTCACTTCTTACAAGTGATGAATATAATTAAGAAATAGTAAGTTACTCCTGGAGTATCATGTATCTTATTCAGATTTACAGTTTGTGGGACACTATGTGCCCCTGCTGGTGAACATTTCAAACTTGTAAAGACTGGTTATGTTTGATCTTTGGGCATGCGAATGCAAGCATCCTTTCATCTTGTCTCACACTATTTTCTTACATCCCGTGTATCGCATATTTTTGCCATAGTTTGACACATTTAATAGGCTGATACTCTGGCCCAAACTTGCCTTATGTGCAACTGTTTAATGCACATTTAAACATAAGTGCAGGTAACAGGGCAGCTCTAGAGTATGGCAGGGAAGAACACTTGAACCTGTACTATCTCTGCATACCCTCTTCTGCAGCCTGGTTGGCCTGGGATGGAATGTGTTCTATCACATATCCCATAGTGTCTTGCATTAAGATCCTGTTGGGAAGATAATTCAACCAGGCTCCTTCCTATGGTTGGGGGAAAGGCAATACCACATGTGACAAGGCAGTAGAAAACCTATAGGCAGCTATAGGCCAGCAAGACAGGTATAAAAAAATAGGTCAGAAAGCAGTGCAGTCTTTGATGGATGGAGTTTTCATGGAAAACAAAAAAACTGATCTAATCTACAACCTGCTGTGCTGTATATGTGGTCTACACTGCAAATTGGTAGTATCTAAATTAATCACATTTACATTTCTGGGATAATGCAAATTTCAGTATATGTACTCACAAAGTTCTTGGTCCCAGAAAGCAATACTTACGGGAAGCTTGTATTCTTGATACCTGTTGATCAAGTCTTGAATGAAAGGATGCTTCAAAAGGAGTGCAACTGGAATGGGTATCAGATCTTCAGTGCCTAATTCTTTGTATATTTTGATGAAATGCTTTAAGAAAAAATAATATGTGGTCAATTTATTGTTTAAAAAAATTTGGGGAAAAGCAAAGATTGCAGCAGGTATTTATTTAACATATAATGCAAGGTACAAAACCTTCTTTGAATCAACCAGCCTACCTTATCATAGCAGCCTTCCTTCTCCAGATTACTAAATCTATGATTATCTTCACCTTTACTTCCTTCAGTATGAAACACTTTGAGTAGAGTTGCCACTGAAATTATTCCTTCACCCTTGTAATCCAAGACTTCTTTTTCATCTTCTATTAAAGTGTTCTCATTTGGCACTATGATGGTATAAGGAAAAGCCTAAGAAAATACAGCATAGGTATAATACTTGGTGATAAATAGTCTGTCAGTAGGTCATCTGTTTCAGTTAGACATTCATTAAGGATCAGTGGATTATACTTCCAAACTTCAGTTCTTACAAAACAAAAATCATCAACTCACACAAAATTATCTACTGAATTATAGGATGAAGGAATACATCCTGAGAGTCCAGAAATATCCATAATATTGGTGTTAGTAGAAATTTAATAAACAACTTTTTCCAGGAACGTGGCCAACATTCCACTGAGAAATTAATATTCTTCAGAGCAACAAAACATAAAAATACTTAATAGTTACAAATTACAATACTCTACCAAGAACTTTGTGTTTGTATAAGGAGTAAACTTAGTAATTTTCGATGTTCACATGAAAAAAGCAGCATGAATTTTCTAGTCCAAATCAAGGAGTCACTGCAAGAACTTTATTTTGGCTAACAACATCGGCTTACAGCTCTCCACAGAAAAAGATGAGAAAGGCTTTATGCAGAAAAATTAGAAGTTTACTCTAAACAAGCAATGAGGTATCTTTGTGGGGTTATTAGAGATGGCCAAAGAGAAAAAAAACCCCAACGCTGTAGAGATTTGCGAGCACAAAGATGAGAAAAGACCTCATACAGGTGAACAATGCTTTGACTAGATTAGGCCTGTGTGTAGACTAACCACTAACAACAACAGGATATTGCATTTAATTGAACATACCATTTCTTTCCTCATTAGGAGGGAGAGACTGCTGAGATTGTTACACCTGTGCTACGTCTTAGGCCTTAATACATGCCTTTTTCAACACAGGAGGAGCAGAGTCATTGATACAGGCTTTTTAACACTCAACGGTGGAGATTACACAAATATCAGCACTTAGGTTTTCCTGTCTCCCACTGCACCATTTACATTTAGCTATAAAATCTACACAACCAATAATAAAATTATTAAGACTTAAAAGCTAAGCATTTTAAGTGAGAGGGTCTTTGCTATGAAGTTAGTAAAAGTAACAAAAGTCTCTAAAATATGTTTGTCTGATCTTCTCCTATTAACATCATTAAAGTTTCAGACGTACTTCTGTAGGCAGCTACCAATGAAAAATCATTACAATTATCGGCACAGAACAAGAAAAAGAGAAGAGACAATTGAAATTAGGTGCTGATGTGTAAGTGCCTACTCATAAGTGGGCTAGCTAAGGTGTATTACAAAACTTCTTTGAGATGAGCTGGATAGCTCTTTATATTCTGCTCACGAATATTCCACTGATATTTACTAGATTTCCAGTACCTGTAGTGAGAAATGGGATATTTAGATCACATGTAAAGAGGCACAGGTAGACAAAGGTTTAGGTTCTTAATTTGGTGCTGAAAACCACTTTGGATGTCTTCAGGGATCTATGTCTTTCTATCTGATGGATCTTGACTCACACATGACACAATACCAATTCATAATTTACTTTTTGCCCCCTTGTGGTTGTTGAATATCCTGCATGAAAAGCTGGCCCTACTGAAGCCAATGGTGAAAACTCATTCACTTCAGTGGAACAGGATTTTATTTGTTCTCTTTTTTCTGTATTCAACATTATTGTTAAAGTGTACACATACGGAACACAAGGCATAAGAAGAAAAAAAAGATTAAAATTGTGTTCTATCAGCCCTGCAATTCTGAGCACCAACCTATAAAAGACGACTATAAAGTCAAAGAGCATCCACACATGCAAGATCTTAATTAGCATCTAATTCTTAGATATTTCTAGGTTTCTAAGGGACTCCCCAAGATGAATTAGGCACACAAAATACATTGTGAAACATACATCAGACATAGCACAGATTCACAGAGCCAATACATTGAGTGGGAAACTAAGCATGAGGAAATTCTCAGGTTGGATGGGGTATAACTCTTGCTCCTCAGAGATACATTGTTCATTCTAGATTGAAGGGAAATGTTTCCCTTCACCTGTGACTCACAGCCTTAAGAAGTCATTGACACATAGGAGATAATGCCAGTGCAGTTACTTACAATCTTACAGAAGTCCCAACCAAACAGATCAAACCAAGCAGAAAACAGTAAGGAGGAGAACAGGTTGTGTTGCTTTATATCCAATGATGTGAGAGTTAGAACTTTCCACTGAAATATGGGAAACTAAGTTCAGATCTATTGCATCTAATTGTGAGCATTCTGTGCTCTCCTTCTTTCTACAAAATGTGAAAAGGAAATGGTCTTAGTCTCTCCCATGGACAAAAACTCTGTTGTGCCAAATAAAAGCAGACACAGGGGAATACAATAATATATTTTGTCATTTGAAGTGCTAAAATGTAATTATGAATATGTATAGGATTACACTGCATGGTAAATAATGCCCTTTCTATACTGTTTCTGGAGAGCACAACTGTATTTTAAGTATCAGGCAAATGCTAGAGTCACTGTGGTTGTGACAGCATAGTGAAACAGTTTATTATCTAGAAGAGCGTGCTCTTTCCAAGGTGGGTACAGATGTATATTTTATGTCTCAAAAAATGACTTATACTTCAATAATAAGTAACTGATACATACAGTGCACTAATGGCTGTTTTGAGCCTTTAAAAATAACAGCATACTCCAGAAATACTAACAATGTTCAAAGCCCAGCTTCATTTGATGTGACAATATGTTAATCATGGCTCTAAAAATAATTTTAAAATTATTTTATATGAAACTAACTATTAATTATTAATCCTTCTGATTTACAGGTAAACCAAAACACTTGAAAAAGTATATACACAAAGGTGTATATACTTCTAAATACCCCAAAGAAACGTAGTGGAAAAGAAAGTAAGACCAGCAATAATATCAGGTTTTTATCTTTAGATAACAATACCATAAGTCACACTACAGTCTAATTCCTGGGGATTGATAGCTAGACTTAATTGCCTAAGATTAGGTCAAAGAATATCTTCTGTTCATCTGTACAAGGAGTAGTTACCAGTAAATATCTTAAACTTTCATTATTATTCGGCAAGCAAATTTTCAGACTTTTGGAAGAATACTTCTGAGTTTTATTACCAAAGTCAGTGGAACTATTTGCAGAGTTCCCATGAAGTCAGTGGGACTACTTCTAAGGACTGGAGCTACCCAGGATAAGAAGATGTGCAGAAACCTAGCTAATTTAGAATTTGCAAGCACTACTATTCTCTAATATTTTACTGTAATATTTTACCGCATATGGAAGAGAAGCCACTTCTTTTCTATGAATATATGTTCCAGTTGCAATGCTAAGTGCTCTGTAAACACCTTCAACTGGATCAGAGTGGGAGGCAAAATAAAGTAGCATGTCAGTATAGTTGAGCAGAGCAGGATCTTTTCTGGTATCAGCAAATAAACGGAAGAAAAACTATAAAAGGACAAAAATTTGTAAATTAATTTCTACAAGTGACTTTTAATCAAATACAAATCAAAGACTGTAGAGAAAAGGATGAAATAAAGTAATGACTGCTGATAAGTGATATTATCTTTAAAAATGTGTTGAGGCTGTGTAAATCAAGATAAATCAGAAGTGTGTCTGAGTCATTCAAGGAAACAGAAATTGTAGTATTTTCTTTTCTAGATTGAGGAATGTCACAGAACAAGGAGAAATTCATAAAACCTTGTATCATGACAAATAGGTCCAAAACATTTTCTTGTATTCAGATCACACTATAACCTCCCTCTTCCACGGACACTGCCATGAGCTTAGATGCAGGGATCATTTGCCTCCCATTCTTTATGAAGCTGGTTACTGTGTAGCAAAATTAATGCAGTTCAAAGGAGAACAGGAATAATTAAGTCTTTCTGAGTAGACTATGATTTAGAATACTGAAGGACAATTCCTAGATTCCTTTCTGCATTATTTCTAGCTTTGAGGTTTTTATACGTGGAAATCATATTCTAAAGCACCACCTGACCTCAAAAACCACTGAAACATTGCAGCAGTTATGGAAAAAAAAGAGACCCAAGAAACTTATTTGAATGAGACCTCTCAGGTTAGAATAGTGAGTCGTCTCTTCAAAATACCTGTTTTTAAAGTTACCTTTATGAGATGTCTTAGCCTATCTAAAGGCAAAGGTTCTGTGCAACTTTTTGTTATGCTTAGATCTTCAGTTCCTTTAAACCATAAGCCAACCTGATTAAAAAAAAAAAAGTCATTTATTTTCACACATTAAAATAAAGTGGTCTTTATGCTATATAATTGTTCAACAGACAGATTACTAAGAGCTTAATTCCCAGACTTAATCAAGCTGAACTTGCTATTAATATACAATGACATCAGAATAATTAAGTAGCTGTTTGTACTTTGTAACAGATACTTTGGGAATTACTGAAAATGGAGTAGGATAGAAGTGACTCTATGCTCTTGAAAAAAGTGAAAATGAACTAGGTAGTTGTAGACCTACACTGCCAAAGAAGCAGAATATGATGCAGAGTTTCTATGTGTGTTCCATGTTTCTTCCTTTCAGGGTATCCTTTGCTACCCCATAGCTTTTGTCTTAACTGTACTTTTGGAAGAAACTATCCACACACTTCAGTATAATGGACAGAGGCATGGCTCTTCTAATGCTTGCCTGCTCCCAACAACAAGACTTAGTGTCCTGTAATGCCTACAGAGCTATACCTACAACTGTAAAATAACAGTGCCCAGAACCAATTTTCCAATACTAGACCCAACACATGGGAAATATCAGCTAGATTGTACCTTCTAAAACAGGATAGCCACGAACAGACTGCCTAGAGAAAAATTCACTTGCTTGGAAGTGGCCCATGTTAAACCATGGCAGGTTGTGCAAACAACGTCACTGTATGGACAATTGAGTACCATTACCTGGGGCTGTTCCCTAGCACTGTGTAGTTTACTAGTACAGGTGCAAATAGAGGGGCCAGCTGGGGCACCTCAGATTCCCAGTGGAAGGTTCTTCCTGTTATTCTCAATGAACGTTGCTTGTCATTGTTTCTTGTTAAGACAGTAAAATAAAATAAATAAAGTTTCACGACATTTTGAATGCATGTAAGTCTCAGTATTAAACAGAGAATAAAGTTTGTTTCCATTTTTATTGAAAGATTTTAACATTTGAAAAAATCTCACTATATTCCCTATTAGATTAATAGACTAATATGGAACATTTCAAATAGTTGAAAATCTTCATGAATCACAGATGTTAATAAGAGATGCAATAGCCTTTCAGTGTAGGCATTAAGTAAAAATATTGTAACAAAGTTATAAATTTCATTAGCAACATCCTTTTCCACATTTCAGGTGAATTACTACATTCTTGATTATAGAAAATACTGCATTATTAAGAAAATGAAATAGGACAAAACAGGAAGTTCCAAGAGATTTTCAGAAAGGAAAAGAAATTAGTAAAGATAGTTTACTGCTTTTTCCCCATGTGAGTTACCTGGGAAAACTGAGCAAATTAATAACAAGAAAATAGACTTCGTGTTGTCTTTGAGATCTTTACCAGAAATATATCAGATGTTTTGCCGTAGATGATATAATTATAATATCAATGATAACAAGTGATGAACAATTATTTTACTAACTCTCTGCTATTGCTCTTTCCTTGATTTTATGGACTGCACTGACTCATTAATTCTCTAGTGCACCATGCTCCACAGAACATGAATCATTATTTTTTCAAGAAGGAAATGAATAAGAAAGAAATGAAACAAGTATTGCCTCATAAAATTTGCCATGAATTGCTCCAAAAGGATACAACAAACACTGCAATAAAAACAATTCAGGTGTTCCTTTTCAATTAATTTGAAATTAGAGGACTAAATTTTACTTAAGTCTGAAAAATTCTGTTCCTGTTCTTTTCATAACTTATATGCAAATATTCCAAACCACAGTACCATTGTTAACATGAACTGTAGGACCTCATATACAGAAGATATACAGGGTTTTCATGAGGTTTTTAAGTGAAGAAAGTTTTGGTCATATTTTCAAACATGAAATAGGGGTGACAGACATTACAACTTATATTTGCAATATGAATTGGTTGCAGAGCAAAATCTTCAGATCAGTGCAGGCTGTTGAACTGAGTTGCTTTGGACAGTCTCTGGAAGTTCCCATAATGTTCTCCTGAGCACCTAAGTTATGTGCTTACCTACACAGTTCTCTCCTGAAAAAGGAGCTTCAGCTGTGGAGTTACCTGTGCGTTTATGAACTTTTTAGTCCTTTTTAGTCTTTAAGTAACTGTATGAGACTGCAGGTTCAGATTCATCACTCTCATGGAAGTTCGGAAGAGCTAACAGGGGATAGGTCTATAAACAAATGGGTATACACCATTGCATATTTACTATCATTGACTGAATGTGAGCCAATTCCGATCCAGAAGTGAGTAAATGAATTGCTCAGTTAATATTATATTTGAACTAGGAACCTGTGTTAAAAATGTACATTCACAGTCTGCATGTCTTGTAACTGTCAGCTTATTTTTAAACTCTCACACTTCAGTAAAGATTACCACATCAATAGACAAATAGATGCAGATAGACCTGCACATTTTGTGGGTTTTCTGGCTTTGCAGAATTTGCTTCTTTGCAAGTCTGGGCTGAGTAAGGGTTGGCAGGCACTCCTGGAAGTTTTAAATTAATCAAAGTGGTTCTGAAACCGACAGCCTTCTGGAATAACACAGCTTCTATTTAATTTCTGAAGAAAACTAATACTAGGTGATCGGAAAACAAACTGCAATAAAGGTTCTATGAAATTTATTT
The DNA here is from genome assembly GCF_000699145.1 of Aptenodytes forsteri. Classification (NCBI taxonomy): domain Eukaryota; kingdom Metazoa; phylum Chordata; class Aves; order Sphenisciformes; family Spheniscidae; genus Aptenodytes; species Aptenodytes forsteri. The sequence continues at coordinate 2,239,195 of NW_008795938.1, forward strand.
AAAACAGTTCGAGAATTCTTTTAGTATCACCAAACAAATACAAACTGACAGGATGTAGAACTTTTGTGTATACATGCACACACATAGATATCTACATATATATATGTGTATCTATACATATATATTATATATATGGCTAGTACGCATTAAAAGAGTGAACCAGCAGTTATCCTAAGTATAATCAAAAATCCAAAGTAAAAGTAAGTGAAAATTTAATGAGCTAAAAGAAAAATGTATTCTTAATACTCTTTCATGAAACTTGCTTCCTGAAAAACCTTACTGAACTATGCAATGGTTCAAATAGAAGTTGTCTTTAGAGAAAAGAACAGATCAAAGAATTTTATCATTTTCCATGTGTTCATGGTCTGAAAAACAATCTTCACTCACAAAAATTGCTTATTGGAAAAATTCTCAAAATATTTAATTAAAGTAGAGCTGGTGAGCCCAAACTAAAACACTTATTTCTGTTTGGAACAAATTTTTGTCTTACAGATACGGTGTCAAACAAGTTAATAGTAGTCAAAGTGCTCACGGAATAGTTTCTTTAGAACAGAAAGGATTTTCACTTGAAATTAATTTACAGGGAAAGTAGGAAATGGAAGTAAAAAGTAAGCTTAATTAGGCTGATTTGTGGAACTATGGATAAGATAGATATTAGGCCTTCAATCTCCTGAAGATAATTTTCACTAGAAAGCACCCTCGAAAACCAAAACATTTAAAATTCAGACTGAATTTCTGAATGTGAATAAACCCAGCAATACATCATTCACTTCAGAGAGTTTAACAAAAGAATATTATTCAAAAGAGAAAAGAATTATAACCTGCATATAGTATTCCTGTGTAACAAAGCCTGATCCAGCTACATCAACAGACTTGAAGCTATGTAGCGTTTTGAGAAGTTGTGTCACAGATGGCACTGGCCAAGGCTGTGCTGCTGCTAGCAAGAATCTGCGCCAGTCAGTAAGTTCTGAGTTCACTGTGAATGCAGATGCCAGATTTTGTAACTATAAAAACAAAGTCATAAATATTGTCAAATATGCATGCATAAACATACACTTTCTATATACCATGTATCCTTAGGTCTTTTTCCTGGTTAGGATGGACAAGGTTCTGCAGTGAGATTTCAAAGATGTATAAAGGACATGTATCACTAAACAAAACAGGCCACAGACCACTGTCTGTCACTGAGGCCAATTGGCATCTGTAGTTGATACCCCTAGGTATCCCTACAAATAGGGATAACGGCCCTTAGTACATGCTAACCTCTGAACCATGCTCCATCTGGGAGAGCACTAAGAATTGAACTGACAATTTAGCAGCATGAGTACAAAATCTAGTAAATGCTTGGGCCTGTGCCTTGTCCCTATTTTGCTTACTCTTACAGGTGTCCACCATATGGCTTTTCTCTGCTCTGGCATAATTATGTTAGAAAAAAGTAGTAGTAGAAAAGCTGCTTTGCAGCTTGCTGCATGTGTCTTTTTACCACTGAAGACATTGTATGTGGATAGCAGAGCAGGGTACAGAACACAAATAGGAGAACACATGTAAGATCTCCTGACACTGCATTGCGAAGGCTGTATCTGATAGAGGGAGCAAAATTGGCACAGTTCATTTCTGCACTACTGGTGTGGTGAGACCCTGCTATGCACCTCTACACTATCTTCTGCCCCACACCCAGATTTTCTTGTCAAGGGAAGTGTCTGGTTTGCTCCAGACGGGAGTTCAAGAAGGAAGCAATGTGTTTACAGGAATAAGGGCCTGGGGCAACAGAGAGTGAGACAATTTGGTAATGTTGTGGATGTCATCTGCCCTAACACTTATTATAATTTGAAAACTTATTTGAAATTCTATTAAGTCACACAATGATGAAATGGCGAGTTCAGTTCAGAATAGCTTGTGCAGAATAAATGTATACATTAGATTATGCTTCATGCATTTCCTTTTGTATGTAAGTTCTTGCTTTCACTATAAATTTAAAAGTCTCGTTTTAAAACAGTGCTTTTAAGGAAAGGAAGTTCTGTTACTAAAATCAAAATAGTACTTATAAGCACTAAAAGCTCTTGAAGAATAAAGAACATGGGATACATGCACGTGATTGATTAATAAACAATGTTTGACTCATAAACTATAATTAATTATAACAATAATATAATTATATAACTATATATAAAAATA
>NW_008795938.1:2241394-2299596 GCF_000699145.1 Aptenodytes forsteri
TATAAATGAACTCATAAATATAATTAATTTTCTGTGCTAAGATTAGATTTTTATATACTGATGATATAGTGCCTAGTTTTCACTAAACTCAGTGGAAATCCATCACTCAGAAACTTTAAAATGGTTTACTCATGCAGTTCATCTGTGTGAAGAATATTTGAATAAAGCTGTTTCCGTCATGTAAAATCCAATTAAAATCTTAATGTGAATCATGGCTTACTGTCAGAAATAATTATCAAAATATGCTAAAAAAAGTAAACCTTTTCATCCCATAGGTTTACCAGCAACATCTGAAAGTAAAATTAATCAGAGAATTCAGTGATGGAAGATCTGGAAAGACTAAATTATAATTTTTCATGTTCCTACATCTGAAAATTTTGGATAAATAAGTTTATGGTCATACAGCTCCAGATTTTATCCTTGTGTCTTGGAATGAAGAACATAAACAGTCTTATTTTAACTCCTGGAAATGAATTTTCAATGGTGTCTAAGGAACTGATATAATTTCAAAATCATAAATAAATATCATGCTGACAAAAGCATTTTATTTCTGGCACAGTGGCTTCCAGAATCTTTCTCTAGTGAAACAGGAGAATTTTAAGGAAAAGTCAATAATGCCCTATAATAGTTATACTCTTGACTTTATCATAGTAAGGACAATGCTGCATCTTCTACACAAACCAATACTTCAGTTAAAATGAAAATAGGGGTTAACTTACATCTGGAAGCATTAAGTTCATCCATGCATCAGGAAGGCAATTTGTTCCAAGATCCAAATTAATCAAGTCAATAAAAATGTCAATAAATACTTTCTTTTGTATAAAACCTAATAAAAGAAAGTCAATATAAAAAAAAATATATTTACCATTTTAAATAGACTTCTTTTTTTAAAGGAAATCTATGTTTTTATTTTAATGGCCATATGGGAAAATTATTTATTTTGCTATTATGTACTATTGATAGTGGTAATATCTTTCAAGCTAAACATAAAATTTTCTCATTTAAAATGAATCATGTGTGGCCTGTCTAATAGCAAAATGTCAAATATTCCAACACACTGCAATTCTTTTGATACTTGTCCTGATCTGCATTGTGATCACTAACCCGTCTTCACACAGTTTACACTGACAGATAATGAGCAATTTACAAATACCAATCACACACATATTCTGTGTATTGAATACCTATCAACCTTTTCTTTTGCTGTGCTCTATTTTAATCAATCATAAATCAATCTCAACTCTTGAAAGCAAGCATGTGTTTGAGAATATGATGGAAAACACAGACCATTATCTGTTAAACTTTGAAACAAAATTGAATTGCTTAAAAAGCTTCTCAGAATTGGCTTGTGGGAGTTATAAATAGCTCTGTCAATTTTATTTTAAAGAAATCATAAGATAAACATAAGTAAATGCAATAAAACCTATTTGTTTGGCATGGATTTGCTTATAAGCAAATAGAAACTTCAAACTTAATGCACAGTATTAAAACACAAAATTATGTATACCAAAATACAACAGACAGATATGAGTCTTTTCTTTCAGAAATGGACCTTGCTGGCTCAGTGAGGATTCACTGTGAAACTTCTGCAGTAATGACAAAAAATGTAAAATAAGCTTCAAATGATCTAAATTTTGAGAGGCAAAGCTGATTTGGTCAGGTTATGAACACTTCTATAGCATCAAAACAGTAAGTTTTCAGATTACCTTTAAAAGCAAACACAAACAGTGAAATACCAGAAGGCCTGACAATTTTTTTCCTTCTTACAGCCAAACTTCTTGTCCTTTTGAAAAGGCATAGCTGTGCACATTCTATGGCTAACAAACTTTTTTCTTTGACGTGGAACAGTGAAGTGAAATTTGTTAAGTTTATGAAGAAATATTTAAGTGGTAAGAATATTAAGAATGTGTTTGAATATTAATTTCATAATGTCAGTATTCAAAATCAAGTTGCCAATTTGAATTAATAGACTACAATCTCTGTAGACCTGTTTCCATGCTTCCAATCAGGAAAGCCAGGAGTAATGCCCTCAGCATGTCTTAATACAGCAGAGAAATCCTATACATATATAAGCTTGGAGAGAAGAGGAAAAAAATAGATTGGGGAAGATTAAAGTCTGTTGGGACAGGAAGAAAGAAGGGAGAAACACCTGGACTTGAAGCCTTATGCCCTACCATAAATTTCAGCATGAAGGCAAAAGCTGGGGAAAAATACTGGCAGACTGATAACAGTGCTCTGATGTTACCTCTTGAAGGTTTTTGAGTACCTACTTTGAGAAAGAACATTTTTAAAAATCATGTGAGTTAGGCTGTTTACTGAAGCACCTTGGACTGCTGATTTAATAATTTTAAGGTAAACAGAAACTTGTATTTTGATAAGAACTTCAAGCCACAAGAATCAGATTATTTCCATACAGCACAATAAAGCCTACATCACAGAAGTATCATTACTGGGAAACTTCATAGAAGATTCAATAAACCTGGTAACTTTCTAGTGGTTCATGGGGAGAATAGGTTATGGTCCACTAAGAAGCCAGTGAAAACTTTATATTAAAATAACAGGAAAAATTTTTACATCTTATTTGCAGTCTCAGATTGTCTAGTGCTTTACCATGAAAAGCCCAGCTATCATAATTTTTATGTCATGTTTTACTGAACATTTCCCTTTCCACATCTGATCCCTAGTACTCTGGCAATCTAACTTCTTTCTCTCACATTATCTTATGGTTTAAACTGTTAAATTCCTACTATGATTTCCCTATATGACAATAAAAAATGCTGTTCCTGTATTTCCTATGGGTTTCTGGCTTCCTAGAACAAAACTGAATTTTGTATTTTGGCGCCAAATTCTAAAAGGATACTAATAGCCTTATGTCACTTTTTGTAAGGCTACATGACTTCAGAAACATACCTAAAAAATATTTGAGAGGCAAGGAAATTAAAGCACTTGAATCAAGAGATAATGTATGAAATGGGATTAAAGGATTGGAGTTTAAAACATTAATCACAATTTATAGAACTTTGATTGGATTGTAGAACATGCTAGAACATAATTTTCAGGTAAATTTGACATCAGCTGATGTAAGCCTATGGCAAACATAAATTATTGTGAGATATTTAAGCACTGTCAGGTCTGCAGTGTCTACCCATTTTTCTTCATCTGTGGTAAATATAAAGAAACAACCCTCTCTTTCATTCAGAGCTAAGCTACTTTCTATCTATTCATTATAGAATTGCCGATGTGCCGTAGGGTAATTTGTTTTACTTTACTATCTCCTCCTGAAACATCTGATGTGGGACAATTCCAAAGTGTCTTCAAAAAGTTATAATAGTTCAAAAACTTCAAATGGAATGTGACCTAATTCCTCCTCATGACATACCTAGGAGGAATGAGGAAGTCTCAGAGAGAGAGAGGAAATCCCTTATAAGCATATAAAAAAGGTATCAAATAACTTTCCTCAATGTATTTTTAGATATTTTGTCTATATTTAATGTATTTGTTTTTATATTACAGAGCATGGAACTGGTTTTGAGTATCTGATTATATTACAAGACAGAAGGTGATTCATCAATTTAATTCAGGGGTTGCCAATGCCTTATAATCATGGAGGGATGCTATGAGTGGGCAGCTACACAGATGGTGCTGAGAAAAGAACACTGATGTCTGCAAATGGTACTCTGCAAGTGGTAAAAGGAAATAATGTCCTCTGGGAAAGAATGGGAAAACAACTCCCCGAATCGGCTTTGTCCACCTAGCAAGACTGGTTTCAAAACAGGTATGCTCTTTACAAAATCTTTTTGTTAAGTCCAAAAAAAAAAGAAACCAAACTCAACAGGTTTTTGTTGAATGATATAGGAGACTGAATAGAAAATGAACTTATTAAATGTGTAGAAACACTTCTAATTAGAAGGGATAGCAAGTATTTTGGAAAAAGAATCAGAATTCAAAAAGGTTTTGAAAAACTGGAGAGATGGTCAAGACCAGTAAGTAAATTTCACTGGAAACAGATCAAAGTACTTTGAGGAAACAGATTGCACAAATTAATACACTACTACATTCCAGATAAAACCAATCAGGAAAAGACTTCAAGCACATTGGAGAACAGGATTAGAATTCAAAGTGAACTTTACAAATTGGATATATAATCTAGGATAAAAAGGACACTATCCAATAAGAATAAATGTCAAGTGCCACACTGGGTTGAAATAATGAACTGCATAAATGTCACAATGGGAATCTTACTGCCAAAGTAAAATTTCTGTAGAAAATGCTCTAGGGATTATGGCAGATTACAATATCGCCAGAAAGTACACGGGAAGACACTGGAAATAATCCTTGTATTCTTTTCAGCTGTTAAGGCTTCTGCTGGCATACAATTTTGGAATTTGCAGATCTAGAAGGATGTATGGAAACGAAAGAGTGCCCAGAAGAAAGCAGCAAGAATCATCACAGGCTTAGAAAACATGTCCTGAGAGGCAAGGTTGAAGGAATTCTGCTAGTTTCATCTATGAAAGGAAGATTATGAGAAAACATAGTAGTAGTTTTCCAGTTAAAACCAAATATTACGAAGAGGATAGGGATAACCCCCTCTCCATAGCTGCCATTAGGAAGAATGATAGTAAATAACATTTATTTGCAGCAAAAATATTTCAGATAGTAGTACAAAACCATATAATCAAACCATATAATCAGAAGGACACCAAAGCACTAAGGAAAACAAACCACACATTCTACAGTGGACTATTTTAAAAGTTTATCAAAAAAGAATGAGGGGCAAATAGTGGATATAGATTGTCTGACTAAACTTGATCCCATTTTTAGACATGGATGGCTTCTTGATACCACTTTCCAACTACTTGCTATGATACTAAGATTTCACTGGTATTTTTCCAAGGACAATGTATCCATTGTCTTCAATCCAAATACTAAAAATGTGGTGCTGCTCCCATGCATCATGGACGTGACTTCAGTGTTATAGATTCTAAATATACTTTTGTTCGTTACTTTGGTTTTTGTCTTCTCCTGTTGGACATTCTGGGGACACATTTTCAAACTTTTTCTAATCTCATCATAGTTAAAATCTTCCCATTTGAAAACTTGGAGGGGAAAAACTTGGTATTATGTGACTTAAGAGAAAATCCTTAAAATTAGCAATGCCACATATCTAACAAGGTATTCTGTATAATATATAGCCTGTTGCTTATTAGGTAAAGTATAACTAAACATTTTTGTTATCTGAGAAATCACGAAGATATTTCAATGATCGATCTTTTATAATTAACCATATTATGCACAGTACTGATGTCTCTTTCTGATCCCTACAGATTAACTCTACCTGAGTGGACTAACATCCCTTAATGAGGCATGCATTCAAAACCTACTCTATTTCTGACATACTATTTAAACCTAGAAGTAGCATGAATATATATGCAAGACACACAAATAAAGACTATATGTGTGTTGTGTGTGTGTATATAGTCTATCTTCTGCAATTACTAGACATGTTTTATATTGAAAGTAGAGAGTTGATCTTGATTTAGAAAAGGGTTGATTTAAAGGTGAATGAACTCACAGTCATTTCTCCCAGATTATTTCTAGTTCATCTTCATCACTGTTAGAAGAACTAAGAAGGGTCATTAATGATGTCACTTTAGCTATCTTTTGATATAAATCATTGCTTTTTCCTTGATGGCAGAAATATATTCTGCTGGTATGCTTTAACTTGATTGGAAATTATCAAATAGAAAGTTGCATTCAGAACGTGTAGAATTATAAAATTATGAAATCAGATACTTCTCTGAACAATTCTCATTCTCAGCTCCTAGATTAAAAATCAAGATACAGCATTCTTATTGCAACCCTCACAAACATTTTTACCGGGAAAAAAAGTGGTTCAAGCTGCGAAGTACATTAGTCATATCCTGGCTGTAAGAGTATTTGCTATGGGAAGACTGATTTGTGCAATTAATAATTAGCAATGGAAAATGGATCTGTTCTGCCTCTGTAGGAAAGTCCTCTGAAGGATGAGTCTGACAAAAAACTGTGAAAGCTCATGTTAAACCTTATTGACAAGAGAATAAAAAGTAGCAACACATACAGACATAGAGAGAAGGTATGACCCAAAATTTATAGGCTACAGAGGTCAAGCAAACATTTGACAGAAATAATGCACTGATTTTCCACACATTTCTCAAAAGAAAATTAGGGTTTTCAGAATCAATGAAGCCTCTTGAACTATTAAAGACTGATAGTAACATGGCAGTTAACTCCACTGGTTACAATGTATTGTGACTCAGCTAAATGCAATAAACAATCAGATAGAAGTTATGAGACATCCCTCTGTCCACATGTCATCAAGGTAACAATGTACTCCATTATTTTTGTTCCTTGTCTTCAGATTTTTAAGTCAGTGATAGAAGGGCAAATGTAAACATCTACTGGTGATTCAGCAACATAAAGAAAAGCCATATTTTAACATTATAATACATTATGAAAAAAATACAATTTTTACACTCATTAACCCTGCAAGGTATTCTGTTAAAGTGTCCATGTACGTTATAAGAAGATTGTGAAATAAAAACTAACAATATTCATCTAGTCACTTCCACAGAGACTCTCCAAATCAAACTCAGAGGAGTAATCCGGTCTTTCATTTGTCATCATATCATCTCCCTGTTGTCTTCTGTTTCTCTGCCAAGTAGCATTCCACAAATGAATAGCTTTCTGGGGGTCAAATTTTTTGATATCTGGAGAGTTCATCTGAATTATCATAAGATCTGTCACACTTTCAGATCTTAGTTTAGTGTGCAAATGCATCATGGTGAGTTTCATTTGACTGAAGCCTCGCTCTGTTTCAGCTGAGCTTGCCGGCAGAGTTAGGATCAAATCTATCAATGTCAGGATGTTGGGATACTTCTTTGAATAATCTGAGTTCACTGAATCCCACGTCAAGGTCTGGATGCTCTCAAATCTAAAAAGCATGGTAAGAAGTATAATTATAACTATCACTAAATGTATTTCCATAATCCTTTTGAGTAAATCAATAAACAGGCACAAATGCAGTTTTCTTATTACCTGTTATACAGCTCTAATTTCAACATGCTCCATTCAGTTTCTACTTCACCTATTTTCACACTAGCAGCTTCTAGTATGACTTCATAATGTTTAGTCAAGACAGACACTTCCTTTTCACCAAATTCTGTAACAGAGGCAAAACAAAAATATTTTTATGCTTTTAAAAAATTTAGAAGGTGCACTTCAAATAGCCACTATCACAGTTCTATACCTTGTTTCATTTTGTCAGGCCATAGTTTAAAACTTCCAATAGTAGTTGCTCTCAAAACATCGTGACTTGCATTGCAAAAACAATCACGTAGCCTCTTCACCAAATTACTTAGTACTTTGGTTCGTACTGCTGAAATATTTCCATTTCCAACAAGCTGGTAACCATGAAAGTGCTGAATGGTCTCCATCAGGCGTTCCTTTGGACCAGCTCTGAAAGATACAGAATACAAAACAATATATAATACTCTTTTATTATATTCTAAGAGATCATGGCTCAGTTGCTAGAAATGTCAGACCTTGTTTGATACATGTGGAGTGTTTCCAGCGTTGACTGCACAGTTGCAAATACGTCTGCAATGGAGGAGTTGTGATCCAGAGTAACACGTGACAGAATGTTGAGGACATTGATGACATCCAACAAGAAGTGAGAAAACTTGACTATCTCCATTCTCAGAAGGAGGTGTAAAAGGCCTTTGACTTTCTGCCGGTTTGAGGCTCTTGAATCTCTTTCAATCTGGAAATCAGTGTAGAAAAAGAAAGCATCAGGTATGTGGACAAAAATTAGCCATAGCAATTAATTTTTCCTGAAGTTACATCCAAATTTTAAACCATTTACCTTGCTTAGATGTAGAACAATTGCAGGATAACCTTTAAGAAGAATTTGTAGAGCTGTTTGTAGACGAGGAAGCCACTGGGAGCCTCCAACGCGAGAAGGAATAGCTGGGTGTAACTTAATGGCTTCATATGTGGCTTTGAGATTATTCTTATTTAGAGGTGAGTTATGATAAAAGTAATAAATATTTCTCAAGACATTGCTTAAGATGTTGTATAGCTGAATATTTTTCAGCGCTCCTTTGTAAGCCAGCTTTAGGCGGTGAGCAAAACAATGCACAGACTGTAGAGAAGGCTGAATTTCCCTCAGAAGTTTAGCTACCCCACTGTTTTTTCCTACCATGACATCTGTCCCATCGCTTCCAAACCCAACTAATTTTCTTGACCAGTCTTGGCTTGCCAGACTGAGCTGAAGATTAATTTGTAATGTTTCCTCAATTGCATTTTTTATAGTTGAAGCATCAGTTTTGTGAACATGTTGAACCCCAACAATCTGGCAATGGACTTTTCCTTCATTTGCAAAGCGTACGTAGACAACTGCAGCTGCTTTGAGTGTACTGTCTGTGACTCCATCACTAATAACAGAAAAGAATTTACATTTCTCCAGTTTCTCTTTCAAAGCTCTTCTTTCTACTTCAGCAATAAAATGTATAAACATTCTTGCTGACTTGTCATTTCTAAATACAGAACCAATATCCACTCCTTTCATATCATCTAGTTTGCACATCCAGTCAAGGTCTGTAAAGGGCCGACCAGATTTAGCAATAGCATGGCATGTTCTAAAAATATTTTCTACTCTGCCTAATGTTATGGAGTTCATGCTCTTCAACATCTGTTCAGCAGAAGCTGTATCTGGTGAAGCAGTACTGGCAGCTTCCATGCAGGTAGCCCAGGCATGAGCTTCACTACTCTGGTGTGTATTTATAAATTCGAGTTTGAAGTCATCGGTGCCAGAACAAAAATTATGAATGTTTTCCCCCAAATCCACATTATGCTTACGACACGGTGCACAAAACATTATTCCCCTTTCATCATCATATTTTAACCAGGAGTATTTTGTTAGCCAAATTTTTGGAAACTGGCGATTCCTCTTTGTTCTCTGATGTTCTGAATCTTTCTTCTCTTTCTCTCTGTCACCAACTTCTCTCTTGCTAGAAGAATTACTCTTGCTTTTAAATTGCTTCAGTGCTCTTATGGCTATAATTTAAAAAGAAACAACTAAATATAAAATAGTTTTTATTTCATAAATTATCAATTGTATTTTTTCTTTTTTCATCCACATTTATTTTGTTAATTTGGGACTAGACTGTGACTTGAAATAAGCAGCCATAAAAGAGAACAAGGAAAACTGAGATCTACTCTTAAATCACTTGGAGGCTACCCAGGACCCTTGTAAGAAATGGTCAGTTTTGACTCCAATTTCTTTTTGACTACCAGAAGTTTGTCAGAATATGCAACCAGTAAAGTGCAGCAGCATCAATATCACTTCTGAAACAGAGAAAAACAGAGTTAGGGAGTGGAATTCAGGATGGTCTTTCAGGCAAAATTTCTCCAGAAGATACTACTGAAGTCACAAACCTATTATGATGCCCATTACACCTGACAGAAAAGTTAACTTGGAGCGAGTCCATAAAGACATAATCAAATACCTGTCATAGAATGTGTAAGATGTTCTATGGCATATGTAGCTGACCTGATCTTCTTAAAATATATTTATCCACAGAATGATTTTATTACTGCTTTGAGAAAGAGGAACTGTATGAGCTTCACATTTTGTTCTCAAAATGGAAACATTCTTAAAGCATTGAGATTGTTCTCAATATTACTTTCCAAATTGTTCTCAAGGTGGTCATTCTTACATTTTGTAGGAGCAAATGCCATAAGCTGACATTTTTGAAAATTCTATCTCTAGAGCTCATGAATCTCCTACTTTTGGCAAGTAATTTAATGATTCTTTTAGTACACTGTTGCCATAAGGTCATGACTTTGAAGAGAAAGCAGTCAAATAATGAAGACAAATTCCGTGCAGAACTGAGGCAATAAAACTAGAAATCTATTCATTGGGAAATAGCAGAAGTAAAGCGCTGAGGAAATGACCTAAGAACAATCTGACTCCCCACCCTCCTTATTGTGATGTGTATGTCAAGAGGCAAAATTAATGATTACATTAAACTAATCACAGAAAGAAATGCTATTTCTGGTACTTTAGAAGGTCTTAAGAAAAAGAGCCCTTGTACCCCACTTTTTTCTATTTTACAAGAAAGGGCAAATTTTCATATATGCATTATACAATTTGTGAGAACTGTTTGTTCCCATTGTCATAAAAATGACAGTTTGTCTGCTCCATTCTATTCTAAGCATCCTGAAAGGCCATATTATAAAAAAAATGTTAGGAACATGCAATTTAAATACATTTCCATTATGAGCGATTCTTTTAAAGAACTTTAAATCTGAGGTAGCAGCTGTGGTCACATGGACAGCAAAAACAACTAGACCACAGAAGCTTTTTCTGACATGTGCCCCAGGACCATACCCAGGACCAAAAAGAGAGGAGAAGCATTCTTAATATACAGTAAAGATTAAAAACCTTCCCTAACATTAGGCAGCTACAAAACCGCAAGAAAAGATGAAAAAGAGATGGGGGGCAGGATTAATGGATCTGCAACTGCAGAAGTCAGAGGGTGGAAGGGACAAAACGGTTGTAACACCTCTATAGTGCCTACTGCTTCTTGAGGTGTATGGGCACCTGTAGAAATTTGCTGTTGATTAGAAAAATGGGGATCAGAGTAGATTCTGTGAGCCACTGCCAGGGATAAGATTCCCTGTGAGATGGACCTTCAATGTTACCAACATTTTTCAAGTTTTGAATTTTTTTTATTTCAAAACACAAGGGTTTAAACTCTCAGAAAAATATGTTTGGGACATCATGTGTTTATAAGTGACCAGTTGTATGTGTCTTCAGAAAGACAGCATATCCTACAGTGTGTGAGAACAGTAAATATATACCTAAGAGGCATGAATCATCAGATCAGCTCTATAATCCATCTAAACTATGATTATACTCATTACAAATCTTCCCTCTAGTACATTCTTACCATGCTTACCTAAGGAAATAAAGGTTATGCAGTTCTGTTGCCCATGTATCTCTACATCAATTTGTCTGTCTGCCAGTTCTCCCTCACTGATAATTTTAGAATGGCCAGTATGAATCAGGTTTGTCAGTAGGTGGTTCCTGAAGTTATGAAGTTCTATAACTAAGGAGTTATGAAGGTTCTATAAATTTCTTTCAGATCTGTTCCGAGGTACAGGAGAAAGATCCTCATAACACTCCCACTGAGGAAAAAGCGGGGAGATGGCCATTATGTGGCCAAGAGGCGTAAGTCAGCCTAAACTCAGTTCCAGACCACACATAGCATCCATTTCATCCTGGCCATAGCTGTGCAAGCAAAACACGTAGGTAAGATGACATGAAAGAAAGACAACAGTTGGGCTTTTTTTTAAATGAGGCTAACAGACATGGAAAGGAACAGAAGTGGGAGGAAACTAGGAACATGGGAAAAGGTGGGATTTGTTGCAGTGGTACTATGGAAAGAACACAGGATACAAAAGGAAGCCAGCCTGTACTACTTAAGAAGCAACCTCTTTTTCACATAAAAGTTTGTCATCAATGAAATCAAAAAGAAAACTAATGTAGAAAAAGCTACACAAGGTAGAATTGTTTTTCATTCAGATCTTTTTAAAAGTGAGTATCATTCACTGATATACAAGGTGACATTGACAAGCATTTATATATGTTTCAATAAGCAGTGCAGAAACATGTAAACAAATGCAGAAAACTAATTAGTGAAGAAATTAAGATTATGACCACAAGTGAAACTGAAAACAGAAAAACAAACATTCAAAAAGGAGCATTAAGAATGACAGCAGCATAAGTGTACACTAGATGTGTACCCTGTGAACCAGGACTGTGACATTTTAAAGGGACGTAAGAAATAAAGGGCAATCACCACGCCTCAGTTATAAGGCACAGATATACAAAAGAGACTATTTCTTAATGATACACCAGTCAGAATATTTTCATACAGGCACTGTATGAAAATATTTCCCTAAACTGAGGAACTGCAATAAAGATTCAGATTATAAATTTATACAGACAACAAAATATGAAGAGATTGTAAACCTATACTAGAGATGAGAATTGTGTTAACATTTTATTCCCTTTTCATAAAATTTTACCAAAACATTTAAAAAGATTCCTATTCCACTCCATTTTCACTGAGAAAAATGTTTCCATAGCAATTTCTGACTAGAAGTTTGGATGATGATCTATGCAAGTTATGCACCAGAGTCTGTAGCAATGCTATAAGAGATGAATGAGTGAAATAAACTCTGAGGCTGAATTATATTAATCTAACTTCAGTAGTCTAAAAGCTAATAATATGGGATACTTCTGTCCTTAGATGAAAAAGACAGGAGTCTCAAAAATATGATTCATTCCCTCCAAGAAACTGAGTACTCATCACCCCCTGCAGGTTATTTTCACTGTAAATATTTACTTCATTTATTCACTAATTATTACTGATTCTGCTGTGTTATATGCCCAATCTTCACTAATTAGCAAGAATTGGGATTTTAAATTTAGAATCACATGGAGTAAGGAATGCCTGTTGCTGCACAGATGCAATGAGGGGAAAGGAGAGTCCTCTGTCATGCATATTGAAATCTTAATACTTGGATATATATATTCAAATGCACAGAAACATATACAAACATGTTCAATATGTTTCATAAAATTAATTGGATACACATTTTTAATCACCATAGGCAAACAGTCACAGATTTCTGAAATAAAATAACATACATGACTTAGTAAGAGACATAACAGGAGGTGTGAGTGAAACTAAGGCAGTAGAATTACGAAATTTTCCATTATTTGGAGGGAGAGTTATTATATCTATTCTGGATCTCTGATTAAGGGCTGTATATCCCAAAAGTTTAGGCATTTTCTATCTATATCATTTGTCTAGTAAAAGATACTTCCTCTGTCTACAAACTTAACCTTTCTTATTTTCAAGTTTTGAAAAAAGCACATTGAAAAGAAATATAGTCTTAGAAAAGATAAGTTAGAGATGATGAACTTATTTCTGTGCTTACATATGGACTTCACTCTCTATTCACATCAAAGTCAGATCATGAGGATTACTATGGTAAGCTCTTGAATTGTTCCCACAAAAGTTCTTGGGAAGAGAAAGCATAATCTATAGACATTATTCAGGGTCAGCATATAATTCTGACTGTTCCACTCAACAAAATATTCTATTAAAAAGGTAAAATTTCAGCTGAACTAGATGCACAGTTTAATATGCCTATCTGTTCCAAATCTAGCAACACAGTAAAACTCAACTGACAAGTCTACAATTTGAAAAGAAACAGCAATACAATTTGTGCATAGGCTGTCCTCTATGTTTTATTGGTTCACATCTTAGCAGACTATTTTATAGTTTTATAAATAAGCATTTTAAACATTTTCTGGATATTGGATATAGAAGTTTTTTAAACCTGAGTGAAGGTTATTCCTGATGAATAATCAGTTCTAGAATTCAAACTGGAATGGTTCATGAGGATCATGACTGTGAAAAAACAAATAAAATTTAAAATTCCCTTGTGTAATTCAGTCATAAAATGGAGAACAAAAGTCTGGGATAGAATCTATTTTGATCTGTTTGGTAATGCAAAACATTACCAACATTGCATCCTCTGAAGCACCTTTAGAAGAAAATTGAGACATTCCAGATGTGTGCTAATTGAATTGACAATAGATGTGGTCATAGGAAGAATATAGTGCTAAAGAGAATCAAAGGGGATGAGATCTAATAGATGGTTAGTTTAATTTTGTTGATAAGAACAGAACATATCCAGAGAGACTGTAGAAGAGGAAAGAAAAAAAAGTGAATGTTAGTAGCTCCATTTAAGACCTGCTACAGTTCTTCCTATAAAAGCGCAGCACATTCCTGAGGCAATATATTAAAGCACTGTTAACAAATTGATCAAAGGAGTTAGTGAAATTAACAAATACTGCAGAGCCACCTTGAGTTTGGGCAATGGCACTTGGAATAATAAAAAAATAATAATTTAAGTATTTCCTTATCAACTGAAAGACTGTGTCAGTAGGTAGGAAGGTCCAGTTTAGGCTGTATTTTTTGTCCATCGGTGCTTAGAATGGTGAGTAATGGGCTTCCATGGAGAACCAAGTGTGCAGGATAGAACAAAGTTGTCTGTGATGAATCGGCAGTTCTTTAATACTTTAAATTCCTAGGAAACACAAAACTATTTACAATTTTTATAAGATTTCTTTTGTAAATACCAAACAATTTTTAAGTATATTGGCACTCCCACTTTTTGCTTTCCTTCTGGCAATGTCAAACATATCTTGAAAAGACATCCTTTTGACATTTACCAAATATCCTGTGAGAAAACTGTTTACATGTTTATTTCTTCCAACATAATAATTTCTCCTTTGTTACTCCTTGTTTTGCTTGGATTTCTAGGTAAAATTCTTCTTCATGTAATCTCCATAATGCTATAGAAAATAAGTCTAATATTCCATTTTCATAACAACTTTAGGAATTTTAATATTTACATAGTACAGAAGATTGGTAGATCTATTTAACTTGCCCTATAGTCTACATCTCGTGTGCTTCTTTGTGTGGATTTCCATTATGAATGCTCAGAGGATTGCTCAGGTGAGCAAGGATTAGAAGACTAAGATGTTTGGCAGCAAATTGAGATCTGTTTAGACATTCTCCAAGACAGGGATTAGTTTGTTACTTTTTTGTATCTCCTTGAGAGCTGCTGTCCAACAGTTTCACTGCCAGTGTGCTGGGTGCTTTAGTGTTGTTCCCTCTTTTGTTCAGTAAGAGACTAAATACTAAGGAGGCATGTATTTTCTGTTGAGCATTCTATTAAACAAGGGGAGACAGAAGGATGTGAAAAATTTTCCTGGTGTTTTAGGCGAGGAAGGATTTAACTCTTCCTGTGGAGTCTCTATAATGACGGGCAGAGGTTGTCTTAGGAAATCTGGGATGTGATTTATGCGGTCTTAAAGTGTGTAAGAGAACGGGAGGAAGTATTTTAAAGATTACTTGCACAGCTTGTGTCCCCCATCCTAATTCAGCTATCCAAAAAGGTAAATATCTTGACTTAATAGTCACCAGACAGTAGACGAATGCTGTTCCATGTTCTTTGGGACCTTATTTTAAATAATAATTCCTTACCATTGTCCCAGAGAACATACAACAGCATTCTTTCACTGTCTGGTGACTATTAAGTCAAGGTATTTACCTTTTTGGATAGCTGTGCAAGTCGTCTGAGGTCATTTTAGTGAATATAATATTATCAAAAGGACAATATTGTAGAAAGATAAAGATTTCATTAGTCTTCTTGCTACTTATTACAAATGTACAAGGAAAATAGTCATTCTGTCTTAAACATGTCAAGAATATTTGAGTTTGTATTAGACAAAATTTTTTAGTTTTAAATATCTTAATGAATAAATGATTTAAAAACAAAAGAAAACCTTTTAAGTGGAATGACCAAACTGGTACCTGCGTTTCACCTATATGGCACTATCTAATGATTACAAATCTACAGATTTTTAGTTTCACATGGCATTATATATGCAATACTATCTGCTAAATTAATCTCTATAGAAGAGCTTGGAATGCTTACACACACACCCACGTTCCTACACTATAGATAAGATGATATGCATCTCTCTAAAGGAAAACTGTAAACATCTTTCTGCCTAAAACACGTTTATGCTCAAAAGGCAATTGGAATTTCTCCATAAATATACATGAAAAGCATTTCTGAATAAAGATTTAAATTCAACTTCATTGTGCCTTTGTGGCCTTATTACATTGGAAGAGTTGGATCCAAAATTGTAAGTACATGTTTACACATTGTATTTCAGGATCTTAGTGGCAATCATTATAATTATAATATGGAACACTGGTAGTAATGAAACCTTCTGCAAAGGTTTATGTGTTTAACTACTTTCCAGCTCAGTTTAAAACTGCCTTACCTAAATTATTTTGTAACATTTATACAGCAGTAGGAAGTTTTGCAAGAACGTCTTTTCAAGCATCCTAAGCCTAAGATTCCCGTAATTAGAGGGTAGGCACATAATAAATGCATGTACAAAGGAAAAATAATACATATCTGAGTTAACATTTGCAAATCACCCAAAAAAACTGGCACGCATTGACTTGAAGAATGGTTAATAGTTATAACAGACCCTATATAATAGTTTCATGAAAATACTGATTTCTTTAAAAATGTGTTTTAAAATAATATAGCTTCAGTGCTCACCGAGCTATGAATTTGTAAACAAGTTAAAGACTTGCATCTTTAAGCAAGGTAAGCATGATACGTACCACTCTTTAAAACACATTAGAGAGACACCTGTTAGAGGAATATTAACTACATGGTCTTGAGGATATAAAGCCCATAGAAAAGACATTAAAAGCTTTCAAACTATCTGGTATTTCACATTTTCAATATTCTGCACTATGACTTTACTTTTATATGTAGCAGGATCTTTAATTCTAGTATGATCTTTAACAATATAGGTAACTAATGTTTAGTAGCTCCCAGCAGTTACTTTAAATTTTAAGTAGGTAACTAACAGTCCTTCAGGAGTGAAAAGGAAAAATTTTTCTTACCTTTAGGTGCCACCTGTAGAAACTGCTTATGAAGTGTAGTAAGTTGTGAAATAGTTAGAGTACCACTTCCAGAGGTCTCTATGTGTGGAACATGTGGTGAAGGAACAGGGTCAGGAATCACTTTTACATCACTGCTGATGAAGAAATCTGTTTCTTCTAAAGTAATTTCATATTGGATTTTGCTAGAACTTTCAATATGATGTCGTGCAACCTCTATCAGCTTTTCAACACTGTGAAAATGTAAATGCAGAAAACAATGAGTACTTTTAATACACAATGTTAATAACTTAGGTTCAAATTTTAATGTGTTTACACTTTGAGAGCTTTCCTGAAGTAAGAATTACAAATCATCTGTGTGAATTTTGTAGTCAGCAAAATCATTATGAAGTGTACTCCTCCTGTGGCAGCAAGAAATCTTCTGACTGGGGTAAGAAATTTATGTAAAGGCAGATCTAAGCCACAGAAGGGACCTGATGGAAAAATATGAAAGGATGAGACTTTCTTTATTCCATAAATTTTATAGGGGTGGAGCATACATGTTGCATCTGTAATCATCCTTTATCCTATTTCAATGCCTTGTCTTCTGCTCTGCCCCTAAATCCTAGATGTACAAAGCATTGTGGAGGGGCATATGAACTCCTGTTTCAAGTGTAATGAGTACAATTTATACAAGGAAACGTCAGCTGTTTATAATGTTCAACTAGACAAGGTTTGGCCTGGGGTGTCAGGTCAAAGGGCATGATGTTCTGTAAATATCATCTTTGGTAGTGCTTGTTGTTAGGAGAGCAAATAAACTGGCTGGAAGGCAGAGGCTCAGCCTCTTTGAGCTACTGCCTGTTAGAGCCTTCACAACCTACATTCATGTCTCTTGTCGTGGGCTTGCCCTGACATGGATCACCTCCTAGTTGATCCCAGGTATGCTTCAAAAGTTAGTACAGGCCAGAAACATTTTCCAAAAGGCTACGTGACCCCTTTCTTTTGGAGAGTAAAATCCTTTAATGATATGGACATAGGCTTCTATGCCAGATGGCCTAAGTGTCATAGAGTGGTCCCAAGCACATTTTATTTATTAGGACAGAAAAATTGCGAAGAAGAACTTTCTTTTTAATGGACCTTGAAATAATTTTGAGAAATGTTATACATGGTGGTAATAACAGTAGGTGGAATTTTCCAGCATGTGTTAAGCACAGCAAAGAAAATAACCCCACAATCCAAAGTGACAGAAGCCACTGAAATGACATAGAGGCTTCTACTAAATGGAATAACTGGTTGTCTGCTGAAGCTCGTAAATCTGCTAAATCTGTAGTCTAGAAAAACAGCAGAACTGATAATCACTTCTACTGCTGCCAGCAGAACCTTCTAATCATCCAAGAAATGAGTTATTACCATTCAAGTATTTAAGGTAAAATTAAATTCCAGTTCATTAAATGAAATTATTATTTTCTACATATTTTTTTCAATTTATTTGCTTCTATATAAACAACTATCTTTACTAGCATAGTCTGGTTTGAAAAAAAAGCTTCCTGTTTAAAATTGGATATACATTACCTGGACATTTCTGCCAAGAACCTGGATCCAAGCCACTTTTCCATATCTTTATAAGCCTCTTCCGCTTTTGTTGTTAGCTCTTCAACAAATGCTAAAGCTTTTTCTTTTATAAGTTCTAGTCGAGATTTTGTAGCTACCTCTGTTTAAACAGTAACGTCATAATAATTAGTATTTATAAAATTTGAGGAAAATTCTCAGTCTTAAGCACCTAAAGTTTAACAAGTTAACCTGGTTTTAGGCAGTAAAATGTTTATTTAATTTATCATATTCTTGAACAAATTGTTTTTCAGAATCACCCCTATTGCACCATGCATTTTACAAAATTGTGTCTTCCATAAGCATCAGAATTCACAAGGTAACAAATGTCTTAAAACTAATAGAGAGGTGCAGGAGATGTTTAAGTAGACAGTGACATTGAACTAAATTAACACTATACAGCAACAGACCTAGAAGCTTAATGATGCAAATGTGAATATCCTTTTACAGAAAAATTTTAAAGAAAACACATCTAAATCATTATGTATGTTAATCACAACAAAAGTTTGCTTTTCTGTTTCTAACGTCCAGCCCTTTAAAATGAACCTAACTGGTTTTGCTCTGAGCTTCCTACATATGACTATTTTATACCCTAAAACTCAGGTTGCATTAGAAAAGAATTTAGTTAGTGACCACTAAGAAAATAATTCACCTCTACCAAAATTATGCATAGATTATTTACATGAAACTTTTAAAAACATTGAGAATTTCATGATTTTTAGTTTTCAGAATGGGAAGAACTGAGAAAAAAACAATCAATCTTTCACTGAGAGACTAATACTTAAAAAAAAGGAGCTAAAAAGATAAGAAATGGAAACAAGTCAGCAATTCAATCCTGAAGGCAAATTCAGTATTCAGCTTGATTTTTCTTCATATTTAACCCTCTGTACTGCAGAATCTTTTAAACAATTAATATTATATGGTAACTGGTACCGTGACTTCAAAGTTAAAGACTGTAAAATTATTTACATTATAATCCTTATTCTATACACTACTAAGTTTTCATGTAAATACTTAGGTTTGGGGCTGAAACATTTTTTAGGCAACCAATATAGAAAGATGGACCCTGGAAAATATAAGGCATGTCCTTTTAATGTTATTTCTCAGTCACAGTAGAATGCAAGTCTGCACACTTTCTGTATGGAGCAAGAAAGAGTTGATATTCAAAATTTTAAACGTAG
Organism: Aptenodytes forsteri; assembly: GCF_000699145.1. NCBI lineage: Eukaryota > Metazoa > Chordata > Aves > Sphenisciformes > Spheniscidae > Aptenodytes > Aptenodytes forsteri. The sequence goes on from NW_008795938.1 coordinate 2,260,779, forward strand.
AATGGATTTGGGTCTCACAGAGGGTTATTTTATTTGATGGCAAAGACATAAGAGTAAAGGTTCTAAGCAACTGAAAGTACCTTAGAGGATGCTTTGTGCCTCTCTAGTCACCTTTCTTTAATACAGTTTAAGGCTGCCTTATCTGTGACTTCTCTGCATTTTCTTTGAGTAGCTGTTATCAGTATGTTACAAAGATAAGTGTATGACAATTTTTGTCTCCCTGCATTTTCAGAAGCAGCTACTGCACAGTCCACTGAGAAAGCTGCTCTCTTAACAGTAGCAGAGTAAAAGGCAAGACATGTTTATGTAACAGAGAAACGGAATATGAAATCAACATTAAAAACGTAGCAACTGTCCACAACTAGTGACTTTGCTAGCCTCTATGTATCTGTATAACCAAAAGCACAAGCATCCAGTTACCACAGCTGCAAGTGAAACCATGATCCTCAAATATACCAGCTATGTGCCTGTACAATTATGAAATATAGCTCAACATGTTTAGTCTTCCTTAGATTCTTAACTTGGCTTTTTTGTTAAATATAAGATGAAAATGAAGCAATCTCAAGAAAACACATGTCAATGAATCACTAAAATTCATCTTCATACTATTAAGATCTTCAAAGTTACTACTATTCCTCTCCTCATTATCCCAAAATCTTAGAATATTTATTCCTAATCTGCTTTTGAATTAAACCATGTTGAAAGTGGTAGGTGTACAAGCATTTGGTCTGGTGTGGACGTAAAGAAGCTTTATGAATTTGTGTTTTGTTCATTAACTGCTGTTTGCCCTCTACTTTTCATAATAAATACTATGCAAAAGTTAGCCTGCCAAGGAGGTAACATACATGATGATGGGCTTGCCAACTGTTGCCAAACAGAATCTCTAACAGCTAAGTTCCATCTTCCCTTTAGTGAGAAAGAGGTCTTTTTCTTCTAGTCTAAACCCATGTTCAAAAAAAATTTCAACCCATTTTCACTTTGGGACTTCTGTTTTTCAGACATCTACTTTTGGCTGAAATCGACCAGTTGGCTTGGAAGTTATTGGGCAAGACAGACAAAGAGACAGAATGACTGAACAAAACGTGGATTTTGGAAGGGTCTGTCTGGAAAGGCGTTTGGAAGAATAAACAAAATCTGTGTCTTGCTGCTTGAATCCCATGTGGCTTGAGGAAGAGGGAATCAGAGAGAAGAGCATCAATGAAATATATAATTGCCAACAAATTCTTTCCCAGATCAAAACATTTCAAATACTGAATTCAATTCAATTGAATACTGAAGAGTGGCTAACCACCTCTGTGAAACTTATTCTCTCATGATGAATACTTGCTTAGTCATGGAAAAGGAAATTAAATGAAATTAAACAGAAGAGAACAAAAAGAAGAATGAAAAACTCATTTCTATTTTAAATATATTTACCACAAAATCACTGATGACTACCACCCTAAAAAAATTCCTGATTTCTCCAGACACTCCTTTCTCTCCCCTCCTTTTTGTTACTCATCCATCCATTTTCCCTAGTTTTGACTATTACACAACGTAAATTAGGAATAACAATCACCCCCCAATATAAGTAACCAAATAGCAACATACCCTCATGTTTCAAGGCACTGAAATATTCTTGCTTTATTTTAAGTGTCAGTGCTCGTTTCTTTAATTCTTCTGGGGTTATAGGAACTGGACTAACTTCAACCACAGATGCAGTAGAAGGTGGTCCTGCAGGAAAATAGACCTCTCACAGTCTTTGGACTTTGCTGGTAAGTTTGTGTACCCATACACAGGCACTCACAAGACAGCACATTTTTTGAAATGAAATATGGCACTTTCCACCTTACTTGATGTCACATTTATGAGAATACAAAGGTGGTTACTCAAGTGTCTTATGTCAACATAACATATTTAGATTTCTTCAAATGTGATTTACATCTGCAAGACATGCTAAAATTAACACTGCATAAAATTACTCCAGCATATACAACTGTATTAAAATTGGTTAAATAACATCCTAAAATGTATTTCTGAATGGAAAATAATGACTGAGTAGGTGTGCCTCTGTTGTGATCCTAGATGGTCAAAATGTCCTCTTTGACCCTAAAATCTACCAATTTATCACAACCAGCACATAAATAAACCTCTTTTGAATGATAGCCGTTCCTTCTGGAGCAAATTCAAGTTTAGCAAACTGTAGTAAAAATGCTATATTAGTAAATATCATTGGTTACCATCAAAGCAGTGAAAAGAACAGTAAGGCTATTTTAAAAAAATCATAATACATCAGAAGAAAAAAAAGGTATGTTATTTCATGCCTTTCTAAACCATTCTGTTAGCTGCTTTTGCAGCTTGTTTTAACTTACATATCTATGAACAGATATTGTAAAGGCATTTTATCATGTTTTCAAAGATTGCATGAAATTCTGCAGTCACAACACTTTGATTATTACTCAAAAATATTAAAATATTTTCAACTGCTTTGTCCTAGAAGAAGAGCAGATGGAGCCATTACAGAAAAAAAAAAATGACATCTGCATGATACATAAGGTCAACATAAAGCAAATGGTCAAATCCAGAAGTGATAAAATTACATGTGATAAGTTGTATCACTCAGTTACTAGCCTACAGCTGTATCCTAGGGAATTCTTCCGTTACAGGAGCACTACAGTAACACTGTATTTGGCATGAAATCAAAGTTGATACCTCAGTTACAGATACATCAGTTGATACTTCATCTTCTACCATGAGGAAAGCACAGCTGAGTTCTAGTTGCAGTTCTGTCACTTTATAATTTTGTGATTTCAGGTAAGTCACCTAGTACCAGGTCTGAACAAAAATTTAGTTCCAAGAAGCAATCCACAAACCCCGACCTAGCCACTTAGCATACAATAGATGATAGCTGCTGATTTTTTATCACAAAGCTTTTCTGGAAATCTGAAAATCTGCTACTCTCTTGGCTGGACTGAGATGCTAAGCACATATCTAAGGCTCCCTGGGGGTCACAAATTAGGCATCCACGTGGCTAAGTATTTGCAGGGCTATACGTGTTCACTGTACTATGAGCAGAATCTACCAGAGAGAGAGCACTGAGTACAGTGCAAATAAAATGTCTGTCAAAGAAAATAAGTCAGCTGCTTTATGCCTAATAACTCTGTAGTTACAGCTGTCTCATCTGGAAATGGAGTTCCTGAATTTCAAGCTACCCTCGCACCTTCAGGGCTTGAGCCCCTCTCTTGCTATGTAGAATGTCTTTACAAAAGATATAAGGTTTAGGCCACTAGCCTTGCTTCCTGCTGGAGCTATGACATTTTGCCTCAAGAAGTGGAAGTTACTTAATCCACTACCTGCTCAAGGAAGTATTTATGAAAAAATGTATAAACAGCATTGCATGCCAGGATTCCTTCCAGCAGACTGTCTGAATTGCTAGGCTAAAGAGATAAGGTTTTTTAGGTCTGTTTCTCTTTTGCAAATAAATTTTGTATTCTCACCTGGTTGGACAGATTCTTGGCAGGCCTATGAGCAAGATCTACCTCAATGGGAGTCTGCTCTTTTTTAGGACTACATATGCCATTAGATTTTATGTTCTTTATTTACACCATGTTACAGTTATATATAAAAATGATGGACCTCGATAGATCCATGCCACTATATGGCTGATAAATTAATTCCAAAATATCTTGGGGTATTGGATATTTTATCCATTCTATTCCAGTACTTTTATTTTAATATTTGAAATATTTTGACTTATGGCTGGAAAGTAGGCAGAATTTAATGGAATTCTACTTAATTTGATAAACTAGTTCTAACTATTCAATTCCAAAAGAGCACATGGAGAAAAATTAATATTTACTTTCTAGGTTCTATTTAGAATAGTTATTCCTACATAATAATAATGACAACACATATGATTAAATAAATGCAGTTGCCATTCAAAAGCCTCTGCACTCCTTTACCAGTTTTCACATTGATATGTCACATTTGACATTTCAAAAGAGGAATTAAATCCAAATTAAATGTCTTGGCTTACTCTTTTCTGTATAACCGACATATTTACATTTCAATAATTTCAAGCAGTGCTAAAACAAAGTCTGCATTTCAAATACCTTTCTTTTTAGTAGCTGATTTGGGAGAAAGCTTTTTGGCATCTTTGGCATCTTTCCCAGTAGCTTTGCCTGACAGTGTCTGTGAAGATTTCAGATCTTCTTTCAGTTCTAGCTGCTGACGTTCTTTTTCTTCCTCCATTTCTTTAGACTGTATTTCAGCTGCTACCTTGATATCATAGTCACACATAGTAAAATACCTAGTATCAACACTATGCAACTACTATTTTAAATAGCGTATACTTCCTGAAAGTACTTGCTGAGACATACACACATAAATAAAACAAAGGAGCTATTTTAACTAATTAAACTGATTACATTTTGATTATTTATCAAAAATAAAATTCTACAGCAAAAATGCAAGACAGAGTGATAGTGGTTTTAATTCTTGTAACCCATTACCTGTACTCTAGAAAAAAGTGAGAAATGTAAGAATCAACAGTATGCAAAGCAAGACTACAGTTACACTGTAAGGGTGCAGAAATTAACATTTTAAAATGATCAAAGATAAAAGAAAAAGTGAACCTAGAAACCAACCATTTGAAAAGCCCACCTAATTTACTTTTAGCTATATATAAAAAAGAATGTAACCATAGCTTCTGAAGTTGTGAAAGGTTTGAGCAAATATTGCATCACAGGATAAAACTTGTCCCTCTTCTCACACTTCTGTTGATGGATAAGGGGAGAGTTTATCATGGAAGAAGCAGATATATAGAGTCAACATTCAAAGTATTTCTCTCAGTAATGGAATGAAAGGGTCAGTTATAAATATAGAGGTGCTGATAATACACAGATTGCAACATTTTCCTCATAGAAATGCAAACATATTCAATGGAAATATCAGTGGTGGAGCAAGAGGCATGAAATTGAGATACACAGAGTGAAGGCTGTGTGTTTAGGCTGCCTAAACTGTGAGGCTAAACTGGGAGGCTTTGATTGTCCAATCCAGAAATGTTTAAGTAAATAAAACATTCCCTACCATATTTGATACTGCTATTACTGCTGTTTGCCATGTATCAGTAATAAGATTTTCATCTTTCCCAAAAGCGTCCACTCCATTTTCAGAATTCTCATCCTTAGCACTCTTCTGTAGAGTTCCCTTGCTTTTTGACTTTGTAGTATTTATTTCTGGTGAAGGCAGTTTCCAAGAAACTAGAGGAATCCTTAAAAATAAAATATAAGGCATAATTCACACCCCCCTTTATAAAATGTGTTAATTTATAACTACATTGGAGAATATGCTAAGAGAATGAGAACGTTATTTTCAAAATTTACCATAGCAACAGAAAAGGGATGAACTTTCCTTATGACCAAAAGTGGTGAAATGTGTGGATGACAAGAAAACTGTCTAGTTTAGACAGAAGCTAAGGAATAATAGTAGATGGATAAAACTTCATCAAATGACTGTGTGATCTGCTGATATATTCCACATGGGCTAGAAGCACAGCTCCATTACTCAGATAGTTTCTAAATGAACTGTAAGTATTTAAAAAAGCAGGTGTCACTACGGACAGCATTTTTGATATTGTGAAGTTATTTGATGGTATCCCTTACCTTTTAATATGGCATTCAGTTCTGTGCATCTTTGTAGGATGCTTTGATTTATATTTGTCATTACATAACCTATTTAATTATGTTTGTTGGTGCCAATTTTAAACCTGTTAATGTTCCATAATAATATTTAACTTAGTTATGTGAGGATTGTCAGCAAAACAGAGGGAAGTAGGAAACATTTCTACAGCAGATTTCTTTCTAAGACAGCTTTTAGAATGTTTTATAATTCAGAGATGCATTAGTGAAAATGATATAGGTAAATTAGTAAAAAATCAGAGGTAAATTAAACCTACAAGATGATTCAAGATTCATCATTTGATCGTAATCCCTAGTTAAAAATTCTTCTTTCCCCATCCTTTGAAAAATACACACATATATTTCCACATACACCCACAAAGCTATCAGTGCATTGTATTTGTTGATATTTGTATAATTTAATAACACATTTCTACCTTCTTGATTTGTTTTGATCTTCTTTCTGCTTTACATCAATAATATCTAACAATGGGATTCTAGTAAAATCTTGACTGTCATCCGTTGGGATTTTTCCTTCCATTGCCCTATAATAATCTTGAAGAAGTCTCTTTGTATCTTGGAAACGATCCACTTCAACCTCAAGAAGAAAGGACAGAAAGATTGCAATTCAAAACAGGACAGAACAAATTTCTGTTACATTTTTAAATACCTGATAGCAGAAGCAATTCTAAATCCTAAAGAGTTTGAGAGAGAGCAACAAACGTAACCATATTTGTTTGAAAATTTATAGTGTATTCAATGCGTACTCCTACTTGCATCTATAGTGTCTTCACAATGGTATTTCTAAGGATTAATAAAAATCTTAGTTCTTAGAATAGGAAAAATTATTTACAATAGTGTTTGACGCATTAAATTTAACTACAATATATTTTGATGTATAGGTATTTCTATAGTAGCAAGCATACTAGTACCAACAAATTATAGGGATCTTTATGTTAGAAAAAATAAAATCCTTAACAGCATAAAATAAAAAGGGTTAAGGGATGGAGAAAAGTTTAAAAGCCATACAGTTTTTCTGAACCAAAAAAATCAACAGACTTTACTGACCTAAATGTCTTGAAGATCTTTTTCTGTGAATCATCTTGGAAGAAATCAAGTAAGATTCAAAAAACATTTAACACCTGTCATGTTTTGATTTATTGATACAGTATGGTGTTAGTTTCTAACTGACAAAACAGTACTAAATATTCATGGGAAAATGCACAAAACCACATTCACAAAACGAAGGATAAAACCTTTGTGGTGTAAACCAGCACTTATCCATAAATTAAGGAGAAACTATCTTCTAGCATAACAGTGTGTACACAGAAAGGTGGAAAGAAATCTGATAAACGGCATTTATACAAATCTATGTGTTTATACAGTAACAGAGCCACCTGGGGAATATATGTAACTTCCCACAGAAAAACCCACAGACAGAGAGCTCAAGACCAAAGAAGCCTATTTTTGGCTGCTTCTCAAACAAGCCATAACATAAAGATATGGTTATTATATTTTTAGTTCTGTAGTTTTAGCATTAATAATTCATTTATTTGGGGGAATATATGCTAAGTAAAGAAAGTAAAAATGGTTTCCTTTGCCTTTTCCTATAGGAAAATAAAAGCTTATATATGGTTAATACATGTATTCGTAATTTTAAATGGCTGTTCTGCCTAGCCACACAAGACAGATCAAATCAGATTCATAGTGAATCTTCTCTGGACTGCATCATACATGTCCATGAAATTCTGCTAGAAGAGAATTAGGATTGCAAAGTTATACATGAATATAAAAGTCAGCAGTTATTTGATATTTCGACCTCTCTCTTTAGTCGGTGGCCTTAACTCTTTAATTAGGGCATTATTTAGGCTCTTTGAAAACGAGTTAATAATTTCCTTACTATAGCTGACCTGACTACTTCACAGATTTAACTTAAATTACCACCACACATATGAGATAAAAGAGTGGTTCCCTTGTTTATTAAACATATAAAAATAACACAGAGAATTAAAGGGAGGAAGCCCACCCTAAGCTGCTTAGGCTTGATTTTTCAGCCAAATTAGTATCACATGGCACGTGTTTAAAGCATTGTTTTCATTGTCTTCTTTAAAGTTGCCAAAACTTTCACAGAATGGTCACTCATTTTAAAGAAAAGCCTGTCTAGTCTAGTCTAGTTTAAAGAAAAGCCTGTCTAGTCTAGTCTAGTCTGTTCCAGTCCAGTCCAGCCCTAAACCAAATTTATGCACCTAGAACAGCAGTCACAGGAAAATCTTGCTTTACTTCGGGAACTGAAGTAATTGATGGTCAGGCTGAATGAGAGGAAAGGCTTAATGTGGGGGAGGGGAGAGCCAACTAATTGAAGATGGTCTCTTGAAAACTTTAAAGTTAGATGTGTGAAAGCTGGGTCATATTTGAATGGATTTTCTTAAGAGCAACAAATGACCACATTCTCAAAAACATTCCTTGCAATTTTTTTTTCAGTCTGTAGATAAAATTTCAAGCCACATTGGTGAAGTTACAACTGAAATAATTTTGTGATATGGGAAATACAGGACAACCTTAACAGCAAGTGGGTCTACAACAGCAGTGAATTATATAATTTGCAAATTAAGAGCAGATGTCAATATGATCACAGAAGGATAAACAGCTCCAACATTTCTGTTACAAAACTCGGATGATTCACTGGACTGATAAACTTGCAAAAAATAGCACTATACACTACAGATGGAAAGTTTGGGAGGTTGGACAATAACAATGGTATTTTTCTTAAGTTTTTCTGCCTGCCAAAGAGTTAAATGTATGGAATATCATCTACTTCTTGTCTCTTAACTTTCTAGATAAATTCAGAAGAAGCATAAGCATTTGCTTATCTAATTCTCAATCTCTCACTTATTTGGAGCCAACCATATGAAATTCCTCTGAGCCTTATGGTCCTCCAAATCTAATTCATTGTCCCCTTTCATTGCAGACTCCGTAGTAGATCCATACCTGCATAAGTGAAAAGAAATGGTTCATTGCAATCCCCCTATGATCTGGTAACCAGCCATCATTCATGATACCAGCACGTTCCTGCTCTGCTTCTTCCCTTCTGTTATCACAGATATCCCAGAGAAGATCTCTTAGGTCCTAAAACACAAAATCAAATATGAGAAATAACTGTGAAATAAAACTTAAATACCTTTTTTATATTTATTATTAAAACCTATATTTTTTTCTGTGCATAGGGCATCTTCCCATTTGGGGCTTTTTCTTATTGTTATAAATGTCAAAGCCTGGTCAATAAGTCATGTGCTTACAGAGAGCTGACAGAAAGTAGCTTTACAAATGTGCCAGAGAGAAGAATACAAAGGTATGAGATGAATGTGTAGGCTGCCTTGCTTTCCTCAGGCAGAGAAGACCTATCTAAGCTAGACAAAGACATGAGAATATGAATAGCTAAGCTCCCAACTGCACCAACAACTTTCCACTTGAATGATTTGCTAACTAATACACTCTAATGGGATGTGCAATATGAAAAATTATGAGAAAATTATGTCAGAGTTCAAGTATTATTCCAATTTGGACAGCTCCATGACATTTTTCTTTAACGTTCTTTATAACTAAGGGCTCTTCAACTACTGACTATATCTAACAGCAGCACTATATGGCTCAGTGACAGCACTGAAAACCTACTAAGCATACAACATGCATGCAAACCCTCTGTTCCCCATTGCCATCTTGGCATGGAAATAGTGTGACAGACCTCTATGTAATAAGAGGCGATGGGAATAGAAGAGTGCTCGTTAAATGCAGTGCTAAGGTACACTAAGATGAGCTGTCTCTTGGGCTTCAAGCAGTTCTACCCCACCTGACCTGTTTTGGGATAAAAAGAAAAGGTGTTCCAGACTACTAGCCGTGCAATGAGGAGCTTAGGCTTCAGGTGATAAGTGATTCCATATTCACCAGGTCTTGGTCTCAGCCTGATATGTCAGACTGTTTCCCCCTGTTCAAACACTTCAGACAAATCCAGTTGTTCTCTGTTGGACAAAAGTCACAGGGAAGCTAACAAATGAGCAGTCCTTGGGCTACCTAACACATCAGTGATGGCATACATAGAAGGTAGCCAAGGTGTAAGGCTATCAGATATTCATGGTTGTCCACATTGTAGGATATACACGTAAGGATATGCTACTGAATAAAAAACATATAAGCATACAACCTATCTGTTTTGCAGTGCTGGGTTGACCCTGACTGGCTGCCAGGTGTCCACCAAGCTGCTCTATCACTCCCCCTCCTCACAGGACAGGGGAAGAAAATATGATGGAAAAGCTCGTGGGTCAAGATAATGATGGGGAGATCACTCACCCATTACTGTCACGTTCAAAACAGACTCAACTTGGGGAAATTGATTTAATTTATCGCCAATTAATAACAGAGCAGAATAGTGAGAAACAGAACAAAACTAAAAACACCTTTCCCCCACCCCTTATTCTTCCCAGGCACAACTTCAGTCCTGACTGTTCTACATCCTGCCCCCCAAGTGGAGCAGGGATGATGGGGAATGGGGGGTTGCAATGAGTTCATTATGCATCGTCTCTGCCACTCCTTCCTCCTCATGCTCTTCCCCTGCTCCAGAGTGGGGTACCTCTCATGGGATACAGTCCTTAATGAACTTCTCCAACGTGGGTCCTTCCCATGGGCTGCAGTTCTTCAAGAACTGCTCCTGCGTGGACTCCTCTCTATGGGCCACTGTTCCTGCCAGGAGCCTGCTCTGGTGTGGGCTCTCCACAGGCTGCCGCTCCCCTCAGGGCACGTCCACCTGCTCCAGTGTGGGGTCCTCCACGGGCTGCAGGGTGGATATCTGCTTCATTGTGGTCCTCCATGGGCTGCAGCGGAACAACCTGCATCACCATGGTCTTCATAGGCTGCAGGGGAATCTCTGCTCTGGTGCCTGGAACACCTCCTCCTCCTCCTCCTTCACTGACCTTGGTGACTGCATAGTTATTTCTCTCACATTTTCTCACTCCTCTCTCACAGCTGCCACACAGTTTTTTACCCTTTCTTAAATACGCTAGCACAGAGGCACCACCACCATTGCTGATTGGCTCAGCTTTGGCCAGCAGCAGGTCTGTCTTGGAGCCGGCTGACAGTGGTTCTTTTCGACATGGGGGCAGCCCCTGATGTCTTCTCACAGAAGCCACCTCTGCAGACCCTCTGCTACCAAAACCTTGCCACATAAACCCAATACTGTACAAACAAAACAAACTGATGTTTTGTACAAATGGATGTACAGCTCTTTCCAGTACCTTCCTGAGACACGTAAGGAGGAGCATTTTCTTCTTTGTCCTCATGTTATTCAAGTCAGAGTTTTGATTCACTGTAAGCAGCGGAGATAACTGGAGAGGGAGACAGTGAGGTATCTTCCTCTGGGAGAAGCTAAAAGCATGCTTTATGTCTCTTTCTCTCCCACCACTCTTCCTCTTTTCAAAGTGAAGCAGCTTCTCTCTCCTTCTTTCCTTGTACTCAGGTGGGTGAAAAAAAGAAAAAATGGATGCATGTGCTAAGTCCTCTCCTATCTGGAACAAGAGAAGTAGTGGGACCAAGTGACTGACCATGTTTGATGATAGCAATGGAGTGAGAGGGAAGTTGGAGAAATTGCTGAAAGAGTGTAACAGAGATGGGCTGCTGAAGTGTATTTTATCCACAGTGATTCTGAGTTTGGACCTTTAGGATGCCAAAGCCTTGGTTGCCCCTTTGGGCTTTAGGCCTTTGAGGAATTTTTCACACATCACAAAATGGGGTGGATTTTTACATTTTTCAGTTGATAGCAGACAAATTTGTTTTCAGGTTTCACAGCTGGCAGCTTCCAGTGTGGATAGTGTTTCAGAAAGGGTCCAGCTGAGATGACAGAGTTGAGCAGTCTGGGAAAGCTGAAAATGTTTGAGGTAAAACATTCCACAGATTATCACTCTTTTCATTTCCTCCCTCTCCTTTTCTAGCATCAGTGAAGGATGGATGATAGAATTCTCACATTCAGGGAGGTACAATAGGCAGAACTTAAAAGCATAGAGGAAGTATCATCTTCACATTCACCAGCAGATTTGGGATCCACAAGGACTAGGATGGGTCATTCAGAAACAGAAATTCTGGAAATCATGTATTTGCTCCAAACTTCCTTACTTACTGTGCTTAGCCTTATCACAGTACCTGAGTCTCACTGCATCATATGGGACTATCACCTCCTCTTAACCTAATTTGAAATAGACAATGTCAAACATGGATTTTTGTTATGAGTGAAAGGTCAAATATTTTAGATTTTAGCATTCTAAAATACAGGACAGAGGGATTCCAGTCTTTTTATAATTCCATTTAGTAGAAATTAGGAATATGGATGATGATTTTTAAGTCCTCTACTTCATTTATTGAAATAATGCTATAGAAAAGGAAGTCCAATGCTTTTTCCATCTTGGTGAATTCATCCATGATGCCACCAATGTTCCCTTCAACTAATAATATTGCCAGCATTTTTTTCCCCTTTTCTGGAAGCATTTCCTGATATGATTTCAACTAAAAACGATGTCTGTTCTGAAATGGGAATCTGATAAATTCAAAGACAGTTCTACTTCCTGCTTATGTTAAATCTGGCTCTGAACTTGTTAGGACCATTACCCTTACGGATTTTTGTGAAGAAGAACTCTCAGGACACGTATGACCTAGCAGAGATCTACCTGAGTCAAAACATTTCAAATAAATTCTCTGTACTTTGTATGATCAGTTTTAGAAAACATATATTGCCATATTTCATTTATGGAAAAACTAAATGACTGCCAAGATTTGTTAGAATGTGTTAGAAATGTCCGAACTTGTGAGTAAAATCTCTGAAAACCATAAAACATAAAGAAAAAGAAAGCAGAGAAATATATATTTTACAATATGCCAGAATACTACAGTATAACCTAAAAAAAGAAGCAAGACATAAGATATGGCCAAAAACCAAAGAAATAATTGTGAAGAACACTTTATGTACAAGAGGAAGTGAAACAGTTTAAGAAGAGTGGTAAAAAGGAAAAAAAAGTAAGTAATATCATTCATGTTACATCAAGCTTGTATACAATGAAATAATACTTTAGGGTATATTACAACGTTTGCCATTTACTTACAGTAACTCTTTGGTGTAGTTCTGCTTTTGTTTCCTCATCTTCTCGTAGGTCATCAGCAATTGAATTAAAATCTGATTGCCACTGAGATACAAACTCCTGCTTGAGATCTGGACGCTTCAAATAATCTTGGAATTTTTTTCTGTAAATTTTGGTAAAAAGAATTTTGGTCTTAAAAGACATATAGAATGCCACAGGGAAAATACAAAATGCTAATATTAATGTAATAAGCTACTATTTATACTCACCTAACGTCTGCTAAGTAATAAATCACAGAGTGCTGTTCATCCCTCAGACATCTAAGTATAGTTTTGATGGTATTCATATATGCATTTTCTACCATTTCCCAGTAAGGTACTAAAAAGCCAGGTATCTCCTGTGAATTTTTTAAAAACATCAAAATTAATTGATGTATTTCTTGGTAACCCATCTAGCTGTAGCATTAGCAAATATAAGAAAGATTATTTCATTAAATAATATTACTGATTTTTTTCACCATGTGTTTCTTATACATTTCTTGTACAACTATTTACAACTGATTATAGACACTGTACCAACATACAGTTTATCCTGTGCATTTCTTTGGAAAAAAAAGTGGCAGTATTTTAAATGAATGAGAAATTCCAGCAGAATACTCCAGTATCTGTGGGTTTGGATATACTCATAAACTAAGTGAAGATACCAAGTGAGTACTTAAGTATCAAAATTCGGTGGTACACAACTGTTCAAGCTGGTAAAAATCTAAGCTGACTGTCTAGTGTTGCAAAAATGACGTTTGACTGACTGACTGTCATGAAATGCAAAATAAAGCCCATGGCCAGCGGAAAGCCAGCATATGCGAGCTAATTGCAGCCATGAAGGCAAAACTGGTAAATATTAGGAAAGGAATTACAGAACAAAATACAAAGCATCATTATGCACCCTTTAAATCTACTTCTCAAATACTGCATCCAGTCGCAGCTCCCTATCTCAAAAAATTTATATTAGAACTAGAATAGACAGACAGAAGGGCAAGAATTATGACTGAACATATGAACAGCTCCACATGAGGCGTTAAAGAGATTATGACTGGATTGGATGAGCAAAGCAACACTGAGCAAAATGAAGATGTAATAGATGCCTGTCCCATCTTAAATACCTTCAGAGGGTGATTATAGAATTATTATTCATTGTATCTCACAATACAAGAACTAGGGTCATCAAATGACCCAAGCAAACAACAGGTTTAAAGCAAGGAGACAGAAAATTTTTTTTTTAATTAGCATAATTATACAGGCTATATCATGGAGGCCAAAAAGTAAATTGCTTCAAAAAAAAGCAACTAGACATAATCACGGAAGAAAAGTCTACTGAGAGCTACTAAACACAAAGATGCAGACATAAAGTCATCTCAGGAAACCCCTAAATTTCAGATCATTGGAAACTAGGAAGATGTCCACAGGGAAAACATGTTAGAAGAAAGTATCCTAGGAGAAAGATCAGTGTACGCTCTCCCCATTCTTACATTCTTCCTACGAGATCCACAACTGGCCCTTGTCAGAGACAGGAAACTGGCCTAGTAAGTCTATGCTAGTATTTCATAAAATTAAAAAGTATTATTATTTTGGCATCCATGTGCTATTCTTCATCATCATTGTGAAGAATTTAGAAAAAAACAATGATCAAAAATTTAAAGTGTTTCCTTATTTTATATATTTTAGTAGCAACTGTTACTTGCATTTTTAGATATTTATAATACAGTACTTGTGTATCTTTCATTGAAAAATATTGAAGAAAACAACATGCAATGAGACGAAAGGTTTAGGTAGAATATGCATAAAATCCTGAGAAAAAGATACATTTTGATATCTAAGACTTTTAATCCTGAACGAAGGTACCTTGGGAAGTGGTTCATCTACATAAATCCATTCCTCTGATCCTGGTTCAATTGGTGGTGGTGCCACAGGAATGGGAGGAAGCAAATCTTGACGTGTAACTGGTAAAAGCTTTTTATCTGGTGATATTTCTTGAGCAGACCCTGGTATATGAATGTACAATTAGTACCTTCAAATGTATTCTAAGTATCAATAAACAGAGTTAGACATTTATGCTACTCTGACAAGTTCAAAATAATGAACAGATTCAGTATTTCATTACTTAGGTGTTGTTCACCATAAAATACACCTATCAAATCAGTGATGCCATAGTTATAAAATCACTTCCCAGTTAAGCTTATATTTTGCAGGACTGACACTTTTCTAAAACCATCACTGTGAGAGAAACAGGAAGACAATGAATTAGTATGTATGCATATGAAACAAATTCTTTACCAGGTAGATCAAGGTCAGTGGTGTTGATACAATTCTGAGATTCATTATAACTATCATGATTTCAGGGACATAGTGAAGGATATTTCAAGATAATAGTGAAGGACAGCTTGGAATCTATCAACATAAATATGAAATTAGACATTATTAACTGACCACAGGGATTATTTCTCCACAGGGAGTAAATAGTCCTTACAGTACTTCTGCAAGATAGCTGGTTTCTCACCAGAAAACCTCAACTCCATTTGCATCAATAGGAATTTTGCCATTGACTCCATCAGGGCTATGAATTATATCAAGCACATAAAAAAAGCAATTCCAACCAGGTAGTTCTTTGAAAATGCTCCCTCCAGTTTTCTGTCAGATGTGATATTCCCAAGAATTTTTCATGAACTGGAAACCTTGTGCTGGAGTAGTGATCTAAACTTTTACTGTTAAGAGTGCTTTTCAAGCTAATACTTTTTTTTTTTTTGGTGGTAGAAAACTCATCAAGACTTTCTTGTCATAATTATGAAGAAAAAAAATGGTTATTCAGAAGTCTACTAATCCTGGTTTACTTGATGCATCTTTTCCCCTGGATTCTTCATCTTTCTTCCTTTTTTATTTTTAAAGGATTCTTTCCTTTTGGGTGATTAAGAGAAAAAATGGAATAAAGATGCACCAAAACACATGTCAAAAACACTCCAAGTTATCCATGTTTTTAAGCTGCTGCTGATAAATGAATATAGGTTGATAATGGCAAGTTAGTCTTTCTTATACCATTATGCTATCCAATATGGTGAAGATGCTAGCTGTAATATTTAAACCAGGAAGAAAGGTCTGAATTTAGTAATCCTTTACTTCATGGAATTTAAATAAATCAAATTGACACTTTCTTTTAAATATTTTAAAACTTTTTCTCAAATGATCTTTACAATTATGTGAAATTGGCCCATACCCTCTGAAAAGGTAAAAACACAACAGAAAAGTTCAAAGTTCTGGTGCAGTTATCACTAACTCACATATCCCCAAAGTCTTGCAGGGCCAGTGAAAATGTATGTTTCCATACAGTTTTATATAGTGATCATTAGTATTAATTATAAAGAACAATGTCTTTTCTTACTGAATTGTAAAAAGAACAGGAAAACTTACTTTCATTCTGTTTTTTGGCAATTTCTTCCATTATAATTTCCTTCACTGTTTCACACAGGAGACTTTCTTCTGTCTCTGCATTGACTTTCACTAGAATATTTTGATGGACTGAAAACCATTTCTCTAATTTTGGCCATGTGTTTAGAAAACCTGAAATTCTATAAAAATCATATTAAAGTATAAAATTAAAATCTAACTAATGGAAAACAAAATATTTTCCCAAATTAATAAACAAAAGAAAAAGCAGACCATCTAATTTAATACTAAAACAAATCCAGGCAATATTTTTTGCAAAATAATACTCCATCCACATCAACCCCTTCAATTTCAACACAGGAGAATTTTCAAAATCCTACTGTTAACAAGTCTTCTATATTTCTTACTCATTCTTGTCACAAGCTAAACCTACTTTCTTATATCACAACTAAAAATAATAATCAATGAAATAATAGTCTGAAACAGTTAATAGTATCAAATATTTAGAAACAAAACTTGTTCTTGATTTTGTTCTTTATGTAAAGTTAAACATCTAATGATTCAATAAAAAATGAAAAACTAGTTGTTTTTTATAAATATAAAACTGGAAGATACCATTTTAGAAAATCTGTAACTCAAATGTAGTGCATTTCACTCAAGGGCAGTCACATGATGTATGACACACTTCAGATATATGTATGCATAGATACATATATATACATATATGTATACGTATGGTTCATGCAATACATATCTGAAAAATAAAAGGCAATATTTTTTGCAAAATAATACTCCATCCACATCAACCCCTTCATTTTCAACACAGGAGAATTTTCAAAATCCTACTGTTAACTAGTCTTCTATATTTCTTACTCATTCTTGTCACAAGCTAAACCTACTTTCTTATATCACAACTAAAAATAATAATCAATGAAATAATAGTCTGAAACAGTTAATAGTATCAAATATTTAGAAACAAAACTTGTTCTTGATTTTGTTCTTTATGTAAAGTTAAACATCTATAATGATTCAAAAAAATGAAAAACTAGTTGTTTTTTATAAATATAAAACTGGAAGATACCATTTTAGAAAATCTGTAACTCAAATGTAGTGCATTTCACTCAAGGGCAGTCACATGATGTATGACACACTTCAGATATATGTATGCATAGATACATATATATACATATATGTATACGTATGGTTCATGCAATACATATCTGAAAAAGAAATTCTCCTTGGAAGAATACCTTGGAAGAGCAAAACACATGAATTCTTATCTTCTAAAATTATTTATATTGTGCCAACAATGAAAGTACTCTTTAGGCTTCATGTTAGAGAAACTCCTAAGTAAATTCTTAACATTAGGCATGACAGTACTATCATGGATCACATATGAGGTTCAGATGAATTACATGCCTAAACATCTGGCTGAAGCAACTTTTTTGTACTTCATATAACATACCTATGTAGCACCTGATCCCTGGCTAAGCCAATCTTCTCTTCTAGGACTTCAGCATCTGAATCTTGATTGTTGTTCTCCTGTTCAGTTTGAGATGACTTTGATTTATCTGCTGTGTGGAAAACAGCATATATGAGCATATATCGAAAAAGGCAATTATGCAGGCAGTTATTCATCTGAAGAAAGATAACTATTAAAAGAAAAATCTCAGTGTTCCTTGATCTTTCATATCTTAATTTAAAAATTGGGTACCAAACTTTGTAAAAGAAAGGAAAAGTCAGAGAAAATCATAGGAATATAAAATTAAGCTGGAAAGGACATGAAGATAGTGTCTTGCCTCTCCCTCTGTTTAAATGAATAGCCAATTATAGCACTAACATTTCCTGATGGATGCTTTGCAGTCATAGAAATCTCCATTTGTAGAGAGGGAGCGTTCCTGTGAATGGACTATTTCAGGCTTATCTATTCAAACAGTTAGAAGGTATTTTCCCAGTGTAATCTGAATCTTCCTTGAAGTAACTACTCTTTTTCACAACAACGGGCAGATATTCCACTGCACTGGAAGACAAGGTATTGTCTCTCTCTGAGTCTTCTCTAAATCTAAAAAACCCTTTAAGTGATTAGAAATAAGCAATTTTTTATAGTTTTCTGATTTTTTTAATTGTTCTTCTGACTCTTTCTATGACCACATTACATTTTATGAAATAAATTTTGTTTGGATTTCTGAGATTATATGATGTATTATCACATTTTCAAAGTGTTTTGGCAATACAAGGTCTTTAACAAGAATTTCAAGTGTCTAATCATTTACCTTCACCTCATTGTTAGCAGAAGCTCTAATGATTTTGCCTCATCCTCACTCCTACCTATACATAAAAGCTAAAAGTAAACGGTGCTTTAATTCAAGCCATGCGCTATGTAAGTGCTGCAGTGAAAACAATGAAGAGGAATCTCCTTATAATATGGACAACATGGGATATATTCATGGAAAGAACTTCTGTTTCACCAAGGTGAGTAAGGGCAATTAAAAAATTGTGGTCTGGAAGTGAAACAGCCCTCAAAAAGCCTTTGATGCCTTTGCCTTTGTTGGCCAAAATTGACAATTTCTGATTGTTCACTGACTAACTGAAGACAACACAAAGGCAGTAATCAATAGGGAATGAATGTTGGCACTCCCAGGGAATGAATGTTGGCACATCCCTTTGTTTATCATTTCCTTCATCTCTTTCCAAAATGGATATTTTTCTCCTGGAGAAGAATACTATTTACACATACTCATTTGTAATGAGGCATATTTCTGCATCTGTTGTAACTTGCATTTTCTCTAGCTGCTGTTTTATGTGTATCTAACACCAGCCACTGTGCTATCGCAGCTCCAGTGAGAATTCAGTACAAATACAAGCAAGCATATACACACGCACTTGCACACTTCTGATCTGCCTTTGACTGAAACAAATAAAAGTATTTGAAATAATCTGGAAGCATTCAAGGTGATAATGCACAATTAATGAAAGTGATACTGTGAGATGTAGAAAAATTGTGCAGTAATGCTATTTTGCTGCAGTAAGTACAACTTACAGGTTTATCTGGTAAATAATGTTTGGGATTAATGTGTTACTTATACCTAGTCATGCACTTTTAGACAGCTAAAGTTAAAAGGGCCTTACAAATGGAGAAGAAAGTTGTCAAGAAATCTAAACAATTTCTAATTTCATAATTGTCATAGGAAATATAGATATTATATAATTTAGTATTTTTAATTAAAATATGCAACTTGCTATTATGTTGCAAAGTACATTAGTCATTTCAGTATTATAACTACCTTTACATTCCCCATACATCAGAATCTGCTTGTCATTTTACTTTGTCAAAAGTAGTTGGAAACTTACACTTGAAGTCAGCCACACGTTTCAGTACCACACTGTCTGAAATATCCAATAATACAGAAACATCAAATGCAGGTAAGGTAGCAGGAGGCTTGTTAGGGGCTCTGGGATCTGTAACAAGTGAGAGCTTTCCAGAATTCGCATCTTTTGCTTCTGGATCAATCCCTGTATAGGCTTTTTCAAATAGCTTTGCCTGATTAATTGTCATTGGAAACCCATCCACAATCCACCCCTTCTCTGGTGGTGTTTGGCTGAAAGTAAATGAAGAACCAGAATTATACAGTGAATTGATAGCATAATCATAACTCCTAAAGAGCTTGCCCTAGCAGTCTTTCATTCTGAATTCAGTATATTAAATATCCTGATGAATACAGAATATGACAGACATAATTAAAACTTAAACTGTAAAGCAATAGATTTTTAATCAGAAAAATAACATCAAGCCTAACTAAAAGTGAAAAAAAGCAAAAACAAAACAATTTTTGCTGTCTTGATAAATAAAGTTTTCAAAACCGCTCTCTATACAGACTATGATCAGAGGTGTAATTTCACTGTTTTCTCTACTAACTTTTGCACTGAAGTAACGAATAGCAAAATCTGTTTCATAACTTTAAATATACTAATGGGAGTAATATAACTTAAATGATATTCATGTGGGAACTTAAGTGCTAATTGCATATCAGGGTAGTTGAGACAATTTTCTGTCAAACAAGAGTAGACAAAAATAAGTAACCTAACTGCTGAAGTATGAATGCTTGGATTATGCATTCCACAAAATCTAAAATAAAAAATACTAGCACGTGCTGAATAGCTTCCAACTAATAAACAAAATAGAGACATTAGTTATATTTAATGACTATCCAATAGTCATGTGTATATTTTTACTTACCTTCAGTAACGTACAATAATGTCTGCATAATTTGGGGCTAGGCTCTACTGCTAGCATTCTACTGCTAGCATAAAATGAGCATTAACTAACTAACTAATTAGCTCCACTTTCCAAGTAGAAGACTCCAGTGTTCAAAAAATACCTTAATAAAGAGAAATGGCTGAATCTGGACTACAAGCTGGATAATTACATTCTAAATAACTGAAGAGAAAAAGTTATACAATTTCATACTTAATGGCTTCCAATAGGATGTCAATTAGTAATTCATCGGGAATACTTTTTCCTTTCTTCAACAATTTCTGTGATGCGGCGCCAAGTTGGGCACGTACAGATAGCTGTGGAAGAGTGCAGCATAAGACTAATATGCTCAGAATGTTCACAATATTCACTGTTAAAAAGAGTATGATTCTACTTTGCATATTATATAATATTTATTTATTTATTCAAAGTTAATGTTTATTGTGTTATTTATTTGTATTTAATATTTATTATTATCTATTAAGGAGAAATAGTTTCACCTGATGTAAAAAAGGCCTAATTTAATTGAAATCTCCAACTGGTTTCCATCATTACACCCGTGAAAATGCCAGACAGAAACGAGGTTGAGAAACAAAGCACATGAAGGCCAAGAAATAAAAAATTAAGTGTCCTGGTTCTAAGCTTATTCTGATTTTCAGTACCATAAATCCACTGATGGTTTCGTACAGCAGCATTTAACTTCGTTAATTCTACAGGGATTCTTTTATATCTTAGCTTTCAAAGTATTTTCCAGTGAGCAATAAAGTCAAAGAGATCATTGTAGAATTAAGTATTTTTGAACGTAAAGAAAAGAAACCTTGTCATGGGATGAATGATCTGCTTGGCAGCAGCAAGACCAAGAATACATTTTTGCTAATTCAGGGATGACATAGAAAGTACCATATCTTATGTAAATGTGAGATTTAACAAGAAGATATAGAATTTTAACAATACGTACGACTCTAACAAACATACACAGGAATAGATTTTCATAATAAACTCTTTTCATATTTCATACAGAAATGCTTGCAGTGAGGTCAATAAATTAATTCAGAATGATGAAAGAGTGTCACCATTTAAGTAATTTAACCATTTTAACTAATGCATCTTTATAAAGTAGAAGCTAAAATTGGATTACAAACCTTGGATAGGCCACCTTGACTGTTATCTGATTTAAATTCTTGCCCAGATGGATCCTTTTTGACAGGACAATTGCCTAAAATAGGTACATTATAAAGTTTGACAATTCTATAATATTTATTACTATAGAAAAATAATAAAAGTATATGCCTTATTATTGTTCTTTGAACAAATCAATACAGAAGGTATATACAATCATTAGAATCATAGGATCATTGATTAATTCATGTTGGAAGCAACTTCTGGAGGTCACCAAGTTCAAGTTCAAACTTCTGCTCAAAGTGGCATCAGTTAAAAGCTCAGACCAGGTTGCAAAGTTGTTTACCCAGTGTGATCCTGAAAACCTCCAAAGATGGAGACTACGCTACCTCTCCAGGCAATTTGTTTCAATGCTTGATGATTCTCATGGCGAAAAGGCCTTGTCTTATATCTAGTCAGAAGGGCAACAAGAAGGGCTTTTAGAGGTATCTCCACAGCAAAAGGAAAGCTAGGGAAAACGTGGGCCTGCTGAAAGACACGTGCAAAAGACTGAGCTATCCCAAGCCCCTGAGACTAGCAGGAAAGTCTGCAGCAAGAAAGATTTACCCTTGGTGGAGGAGGATCAGCTTAAGGAACATTTAAATGAACTGGAAATACACAAGTCCATGGGACATGATGGCATATACCCACCCGTGCTGAGGGAGCTGGCAGATGTCATTGCTAAGCCACTCTCAGTAATCTTTGAAAAGTCCTAGTGATTGGGGAAGATTCCTAGGACTAAAAGAATGCAACTGCCACTCCTCTCTTCAAGGAAAGCAAGAAGGGGGAATTGGGGATGTACAAGCCAGTCAGCCTCACCTCAGTCCCTAGGAACTGATGGAAGAAATAAGCATGGAAACCATTTCCAAGTATATGGTTTATATAAAACCTGCTCTGCTTTTAAGTTTTCTCCAGACTTAAAATACATATAGCAACAAAGGCTAGTAGTTTTTCAGCAGCTGCTGTTTTACTCATTTGATCAGTACAGATTGCAGACTGCATTGCAGTCTAGGTATCAACTTAGACTAATTTCCCCCCCCAGGAAACCTACTTATAATTGTGTTGAGCTTCGTGCCACAGTGGTTTGGTTCCTTCTGTTGCACGTCTCTCCATATATTTATGCTACACTCCAGCCTGCAATAACCATATGCTGAGTAATACGAAGAAGAAAAAACAAAGGGGAAAGAGTATCTAAGAGGAAGTCAGTATCGATGTAGTAGATTCCTTCCAAGGACAAGAAGATGATTGGGAGTTGTCAGCATGGATTTATGAAGGGGAAATCATGCCTGACTAACCTGACAACCTTCTACAATGCGGTGGCGGGCTCAGTGGTTGAGAGAAGATCAGCGTATGCTGTTTACATTGACTTTTGACACTGTCTTCCTTAGCATCCTCATAGACAAACTGATGAAGTACGGACTAGGTAAGTGGACAGTGGTGGACTGAAAACTGGCTGAACTGCCAGGCTCAAGGGGTTGTGATCAGCAGTGTGAAGTGCAGCTGACAGTCAGTCATTAGTGGTGTAGCCCAAGCGATGATTCTGAGACCAATACTGTTTAACATCTTCATTAACGACCTGCATGATTAAGACAGAGTGCACCCTCAGCAAGTTTGCAGACGATATAGAACTGGAAGGAGTGGTTGATACACCAGAAGGTTGTGCTGCCCTTCAGAGGGACCTTGATGGGCTGGAGAAAAGGGCTGACAGGAATCTCATGAAGTTCAGCAAAGGAAAATGCTTCTGGTGAGGAAAACCCCATGCCTTCAGTACCAGCTGGGGGCCGACTGTCTTGAAAGCAGCTTTGCAGAGAAGGGCCTGGAGGAGAACAAGTTGACCATGAGCCAGCAATGTGCCCTTGCAGCAAAGAAGGCCAACAGTATCCTGGACCACATTAAGAAGATGTGGCACTGGTGAGACCACATCTGGAGTGCTGTGTCTAGTTCAGGACTCCTCAGTGCAAGAAAGACACGGATATATCGGAGCAGGCCCAGAGAAAGACCCTGACGATTATTAAGGTCTGGGAGTGTCTGATGTATGAGGAGAGGCTGAGAGCTGCGACTGTTCAGCCTGGAGAAGAGAAGGCCTGAGGGGAATCTTATCAATGTGTAGAAATATCTGAGGTGGGGAAGGGAGTAAAGGAAACAGAGACAGATTCTTCCTAGTGGTGCCAAGTAAAATGACAAAAGGCAACAGACACAAACTGAAACACAGGAAATTCCATTTAAACATAAAAATATTAACCGTAAGGGTTACAGAATATTGGAACATGTTGCTCAGTGAGGTTGTGGAGTCTCCATCCTTGGAGAAGTTCAGCATCCAACTGAACATAGCCCTGAACAACCTGCAAACGACCTTGTTTTGAGGAGGAGGATTGGACTAGGTGATCTCCAGAGGTCCCCTCCACCCTCAATCATTCTGTGATTCCGAGTTTAGGTGGCCAAGCCCAGTGTCAGTTCCTTTGTTGATAAGATCTGTTGTAAAGAAAGATAAAGTGAGGGGAAGTGAGGGCTTGCCCTTCCTTCCTTTGGAAGCTGCTTTTAAGTTGAAGCTCTCATCCTGGACCCTGCCTGTGGTACACTATAGCTGTGTAGCAGCCATGTCTGCACCCCATATCCTGACTCCTTGATTCTGACCCTGATCCACACCTGCTGACTTGAGTTCCCGGCTTGACCTCAGACTTGCTTCATTGGCAGAATTTCTGGGTTACCACCAGACTGAGGTTCACGCTGATCAATGTCTCTGGACCCGATAGTGACCCTGACTTCCGTCAATATCCTCACTCTGTTGGTGAATGTTGGCACTTCCTGCTTTGCTATTGCCCTCGTCATCTAGATCGCCTTCCTTCATGGAGCAGCCTGCACTTGCTGCTCCAAGACACTAGGAATGTGTGGAAAAAGGAAATTCATAATGGAAACTACTGTGAAAACTCACGATGTCATGGATACTACCTCAAATGTACAAGAGAAAGGGGAATTGCCATTTAAATCTCATAAGATAATAATTAAAATTAAATTTTATAAATATATATACATATATAAATAAAATATATACATACCTTTGGCCCCATTGATAGGTGTTTCTGTTTGGAGTTTCTTTAGAACTTTCAGTGGTGATTTTGATAAGTTCTTCTGGACCTTGTATCAATTATGAAAGGAAATGGATCAGAAAGGAAACTACATATTACAGGAAAAACAAGCCTGTCAATTCAAGCTGACTCTTGAAGTCTTGTAAATCAAAACTTAGAATTGAGTTTGAAATTGAGTAAAAAATTGAAACAATATGCTTTCTTCCTTATATAGTTCATTCTCATCTCCCTGTGAGAGCCAAAACCAAAATTAACAAAAATGCTTACCTCATTTTGTTCCCCAGAACTCTCTGCTTCTTGTGGAATCACATTGTGTTCGCTTTTCATTTCATTTTTAAGAAAAGCTTGGATGGCCTCTTGAACCAGTGTATCAACAGATAGTACCTGAATATTGCAAACTAATACACAAAAAAATTAGATAACTTTACAGTTTGAGTTGAGCATACATACAGAGAGACTATTACTGGCAATTAAATTAATGACTTCGTTTGGGCTTTTGATGCAAGTTTTTTCCATGGTCTCTTCTCTGTAACCACTGCACAGTGTGTATACACAATCACATAGCTATCTTACTAGTCTCTTCTATAACAAACATCCCCAAAGAAGTTTGCCAAAAGCACTTTCAAATTCTCAATGCAGAAGTAATACTATATTAACACTATATTCAAGTTCAGGTGTTTTTAATGTTATTTTGGAAAATAATGAATGAATGACTTGCAACCAACCCCTGCAAAATACAGATGCATCTGAGGTTCAAGGATTAGTAATGCAAGGATTTGCACAAATGATTTTCATTGTAAGAGTGGGATTTTAATGCAAATAAACATTTTGAAGAATTTTAGACAAAAAAAAAAAAAATCTACCTTTTTCAATAAACTTTACACAGGTAGTTTTTCCACTAAAAATTTTTCCCAAAATACATCCCTTGACAGGAAATGGAGGAAATACAGGTGGTGAAGATTTGGGTTTTGGAGGATAGAAAATCTCCATCAGTCTACGAAGCACATGACCCAATATGTTATTATTAAGAGGAGGTTTGTTTTTACTGTTCTCTTCAGTTGGGCACCATTCCCCTGTCATACTCTGTATAAATGACAAATTACCAAATAATTTGTGAATATGCCTTGTCTTTCATCTTTCTAGATATATGTATTTATATACAAACACAATACATACAATAACCAAATCTGAACATTACTAAATAATAAAATATTTTTTAGAATAGACCCTTGTTAAAAGCTATAATTATGCCACAATCATTAAGCATTTATTGATATTCACTAATACCTAGTTGAGAGAGACAAGTACTCCTACAACCATTTTCATAGATTCCTAGAATATTTTTTTTAATTCCATAAACATGAAAAATCATTTCACCAATACCACAGAATGAATCAGTAGCAGATTTTTGGAATAGAAGCTCAGTATCCTAATATTCAGCATTCTAAAAACTGGGCAACATTATTGCCCAGTATCACACATAAATCTTTGAGAATTTTTATGGACAAAAATTTCAAATATAATACACATTCAATAGAGAGAAAAAAAAACCAAAAACCAACAACCCAAAACAAACAAACCACCATATAATTCAAACAATTTTAATGGAACGAAATACTGAGTAGAAACTTCCAGTTCATCTACTCTGAGACCAATATAAATTTATCAGTGGTATGAGTTACCAGCATACAGCTTAATGAGGTTTTGCTAGTAAAGATACTCATACTGACAATCACATTGGAAGAAAGATGAGAATGGAAGGATATAGTCAAAAGAATTGAACACAGAATTGTGCTTTTGCCACTCTAATATATACTCTACCAGTATTGGATCTTACAACACTACGAAAGTCCTGATGTGCAGTTTATGCTATGAGAAGCTAAAAGAGAACATTTTAGTATGCAGGATAATACTAGTCCTGTATTAATTATTATTTGGCTGCAGGCTACTAAACAGCTGTTTGGAAAATATATGGACTAATAATATTTCCAATTAGATTCTAGCTTGTCACCTCATTTGGGGTGCACGATAAAGGGTTGAGAGGCACAGTCAAATGTTTCAGCAAGAGAAATTCCAACTAGGAAAAAAAATGAAGAAAAAAATGTTCGCAATGGGAGTGGTTAAGCACAGGAACAGGTTGTACAAAGAGTCTGTGGAATCTCTTTCCTTGGAAGTACTTGAAAGCTGACTAGACCAGGTGCTGAGCAAACTTATCTGACTCAAGAGCTGGCCCTGCTTTGACCAAAGAGGTTGAACTAAATGACCTCCACATCCCTTTCAACCTAAACAGTTGTATCGTTCTATAAATTAAATATTTAATCACCATCAACAGAAGCAACCAGTTTCAAAGTTCTACTGAAAGATAATATTTTGAATTCATGTTCCAGGTAGAATATGCAACCTTTTCCCGAACTTACTATCATGAATGATATATTGCCACAGCATACATTCTACTAACAGAACGTGATCAATGTTGACTCTGAACATATGTGCATTAGATAGAATAACACAATGTAACTTGTTATCACTCTAAATGAAAATATCACCTATTTTTAATCAGTAAAAATGAACAAAAAAATCTTGAGTTGCACAATATCCCCCCTCCAATATATATCATAAGATGTACTTCTTAACAATAAATTGAAAAGACATGCTTAAAAACAACAAATCCTTGTCTTATCTGAACCATTCTTCCTTAAACATATAAGTAGAGATGGATCAGTTGTTTAAAATTCTATCAGACCTGTAGGAAAAATTAATTCCAAATGGAATTGGCTCCCCGTTCGAAGTACTCGCCTTTCAGATTCCTTGCCCTTTTAACCAGAAGATTGCTAGACTGTACCTCTCTTGAGCTAAAGTAGCTTACCTGTCAGAAACAAGTTTTCAGGTATCCAGGTGAGAGTTATATAACTCCCGGTAAACACCCTTGATCGAAACTGGAAATTATTTGATATTTTGAGCAGTGCCTACTGTTATGCTTGTTTTGGGTGATTCCATTAATTTATTAAGTGATTAGCCACAGCTGATGATGTGATACTTTCCAAATATTTTCAAGCTCAATCTAATGTGGAATATGCAATGGACTGATAGCACTGTATTTTGTTCTTGTATTTTATCAAATATATATGAAACTTTTAGTCAGTATTCCTAATGTAAACTTAGTATTCTTGAGAGATGCCAAATTGCCTGTGCTGGGCTTTTTTCTCAAGGGTTAAGAAAATCAGCATAAACTTTGCTAGAATGCCCTGCCAATACACTTTTATCTAGAAGCAATACTTTGAAGGTATTAGCTGTTCATTTAGGTTTTTAGAAGACATATGTATGAATTGGTGCCAACAATTTTACACATCATATGATACCAGCTTTTGATGAATGCTGATTCAGAAAGGCATAAGACTAACAACATCTGGAAAAACATTAATTATGTGAATGTGCATTTGAAACAGACTGGTAGCAAAAAAGAGGCTTTAAATGTATCATTAAATGTTTGCGACGTTCAGTGCCCTTACATCTAGAGAAGACTACAGAGACTTTGTAATATAGACAACAATATGGCTGAAAAACTTAATTTTTCATTAGTGCTCCCCACTAACTGTTTCCTGCCTGTATGTCCTCCCTGTTGGTCTTGTATATACGCCTTTTTTCACCTGAAGAAAGTGATCATGAAAATCACAAGGACCTTATAAATAGATCAGAAAAACATATGTTAAGATTGAAACCAAAGTAAATTGAGCTGTCAGGCATTCATCACAGAAACTCATAACAAATATTTATACTCATTGCAAAAGAAAATGTAACAATTAGAATCATAGAATCATAGAATCATTAAGGTTGGAAAAGACCTCCAAGATCATCGAGTCCAATCGTCAACCCAACACCACCATGCCCACTAAACCATATCCCTAAGCGCCTCACCTACACGTCTTTTAAATACTTCCAGGGATGGGGACTCAACCACTTCCCTGGGCAGCCTCTTCTAATGTTTAACCACTCTTTCAGTAAAGACATTTTTCCTCACGTCCAATCTAAACCTCCCCTGGCGCAACTTGAGGCCATTTCCTCCTGTCCTATCGCTAGTTACTTGGGAGAAGAGACCGACACCCACCTCGCTACAACCTCCTTTCAGGGAGTTGTAGAGAGCGATGAGGTCTCCCCTCAGCCTCCTTTTCTCCAGGCTGAACAGTCCCAGTTCCCTCAGCCGCTCCTCAGAAGACTTGTTCTCCAGACCCCTCACCAGCTTCGTTGCCCTTCTCTGGACACGCTCCAGCACCTCGACGTCCTTCTTGTAGTGAGGGGCCCAAAACCGAACACAGTATTCGAGGTGCAGCCTCACCAGTGCTGAGTTTAGGGACACGATCACTTCCCTGCTCCTGCTGGCCACACTATTTCTGATACAGGCCAGGATGTCATTGGTCTTCTTGGCTGCCTGGGCACACTGCCGGCTCATGTTCAGCCAGCTGTCTATCCATTAGTTCAGGATGTGGATAAAAGCACATATATATTGTAGTTATAATTTCCCAACAAGTCAAAGACAGGTTATTTGCCATGATTTTGCCATATTCTAGTTAAAAAGATTATTTGAAAAGACTAAATATGTAACAGGATTTTTTTTTTTCCCCAAAGAAAAGTATCATTAATATAATTAGGAAAAATTGTACAATACATTTCAACAGGGAAACATTAATCCTTCATCTTTCACTTGTGAAATTACATTAATATATTGTAAAGTTGAAGAAAAGTTTTAAGGCACCCTGAAAAATAGCTACTTGTATTCTAACAGAAGGTTAACAAAAAGATCAGCCATTTTTAATAATTTTCACAAACCATCTTAAAATAAATGGATCACTCAAAATCTTGTTAGAAACCTTTCACTCAAAATTGCTGAAATTAAGACTATCAGGTTTTGTAACAGATAGAGTATTTCATGCTTTTGCTGGCTACTCTCTGTTGCATTTTCAAACATGGTAGCATTAACCACACTTTCAGATAACAATTAGCTAAAAATTAATTGCATTGCAATTAACATGTTGGTCCTACGAACTCAAGAGAGAAATATAATCAATGTTATATACAAGAATGAAATTATAACAGTCTTCTAAAATTGCACGTTTTCTCCAGTGCTACTAACATAAAATATAGCCATATATTTCATATAGAACCTCAGGCAATGAAAAGAAAATGCATGTCAAAATTGATATCAGAAACTAGTAAAAGAACAAAATGAAACATCACAACAAAATGTTTATGATCATGAAAAATCAAGGTGTATTATCTTCCATTATGTCTTATCAGTTTGATGTACCTTGTATTCACCATAATCTTTTTCATCTAACAGATTCATTTTATTCAGCTCTACAAGTTGTTCTGGGCTTGGTTCATTTGGCAAAGGTTGAATTGAGGCTTGTTCATACATTGGTTTTCCATTAAAAAAAAATTCCTTCCAATCAAGCATCAGTTTTAATGGAATTCTGCTGCAGAAGAAAAAAAAAAAAGAATGAGTTCCAAAACAAAAATTAAAGGGATAAGATATTTGAGAATAGTGGACCCAAATTTACAAGAATCACAATCGTGAGACAAGCATATGCTAAACTAGATATAGTTTATAATGCTTTCTATAATTATTACAGCTTTTTGTAAGTGCTTGGTTACTTATATGACAGCTGTAGGCACTTGTAGGCTTCAGTATTTTCACAGATGTGTCATCACACAGTATTTGTCTGGTAGAGCTATGTAGTAACAGTTTTGCTATAGCTACTTTTCCCTGCTCCAAAATATTCTTCCCTTTAGTGGGGTAAAGCCTCCTCTTGCCAAAAATCTGTAGAATTTTTTCCTGGAAGCTAAAATTAATTTAGAATTATATGAGTAATTAAGCTCAATTTTTTTTTTCTTTTAGAAAGGAAAAATATTTATATGAAATGACAAGATAAACTGCATATAGTAGCAAGCTAAATGCAAACAGGATGCTGACATATGTCACACTAGAATTCTATGGCTGCTAAATAAACAATATAGATAATAGCTTAAATTTAACAAATGGTCAAAATTAAAGTTTCTACTGTTTCTTAAGATTACATCAATTTGGACTTTCTTTTTTGTAGTAATCCTGGAAGCAAATTAATTTAGAATTATATGAGTAATTAAACTCAATTTTTTTTTTCTTTTAGAAAGGAAAAATATTTATATGAAATGACAAGATAAACTGCATATAGTAGCAAGCTAAATGCAAACAGGATGCTGACATATGTCACACTAGAATTCTATGGCTGCTAAATAAACAATATAGATAATAGCTTAAATTTAACAAATGGTCAAAATTAAAGTTTCTACTGTTTCTTAAGATTACATCAATTTGGACTTTCTTTTTTGTAGTAATGATTGTAGATAGTTGAGTGTTATAGCTTTAAACTCTGCTGTTCAAAAATAATTGAATACCTGTTGTATGCATCCTGCACAATACAGTGCATAGAAGGACAGACAAAGCATACCTATAGTGGCAGTAAATGCAGATACAACCTTGATATGCATACTTTGGAAAGATATTTCAAATATCTGTACATATTGTGCACCACTCAGTACAAGCAAATGTGACACTAGCTTACACTGGAACCATGACTGTGTCAGACAAGGAAATCATCAAATCATCGCTAAACTGTGTCTAGGCTGACTATTTTATCATGTACTTACTGGGCCTAAATTTACATAATTTCCATAAAATATAATCATATGTATTTCATATGGTTACAGCTTTATTATTTCAACATACAATTACACTAAAAGGCAATGAAGATTTTGGCATACTTTCGAATGCTGTAAGCCTTACTCCATAGTCTAATCACTGAATACTAACGAAAGAACAGCAGTAACAATGCCCCACTCTGTGGTTTTGGAAACAGTCCTACAGCACAGGCACTTGGAGGTTACTGCCTTGTTAGGACTTTCTCAGAAACCCTGATGTGCAATTAGGGCACATCAGAAGAGGGAATCCCAGCATGTAGGACTCAGAAGATTTTGGACTTAGGAAATTCATTCTATGTATATTACGCTAAGGAAGTGTTTGGCTAGTGGAGCAATCTACAATGAGATGAGTACCACTCAGTTTTTAATTTTTAAACTAAGGAATTTGTCCACAAAAAAGGAAATCAGTAGTTCCACAAGCTGTAGAACTAGTGGATCTTGGTCTCCTAAGGATTCAAGTTAGCTGAGTTTTCAAGAAATTGTGCTAAGGCTTTAATATTAGTTCACCTTGTATTACACATCAGTGAATCCTCACATTAAAGTAATATCATCATTTTCCCACACAAACTAATTAGAGCTGTCCCGTAAGATATCTGAGAATCTACATAAAATGTTATGGTGCTTAAACCAGTCTGAATAATGAAGCCTAACAGCTACCTAACAGCTGTTATTTCTTCCTAACAGCTACCATACTCACTTGTTTGTCAGTAGACGATACTCTCCTACTTTTGTTGACAAATCAATGATTTGGTTGATCACTTCCCAACATATAAAATAATGCTTTTTATAACGTGCCTGAGCTCTTTCAATGGCAATTTTCTCATGACGTTCTCTTTCTTTGATAATCTGTTCTTCATAATCAATCTTTTCTTGTTTTGCAAGAGCCTAGAATTTTTTTTAAAGCGTAAATTTGATATTGCAAAGAAAATGGAAGTGCAGAAGTGCACAGTCCTGGAAACGAAAATGAACTTGCTCATTTAAGTCAAGAAATGAAAACAGCTAGATTCTCACCAGAGTTGAATAGCCAGCAAGCAGATTAACACATAGACAAATCTAAAAATTTTTATTCATTCTATAAATTCCAGTTTGTTTGCTTTCTAACTGCTAAAATATCATGAAATAAAGGGGAAATATATTAATTCTTTCATGACAAACAGATTAAGAACATATTCAGTGCTTAGGAGGCAGGGGAACATGAAATGATGTTGTCTACAACTATAGAACAACTATGCAGATGCATTGGTAAAGGCTTAGTTCCACAGAAACCCACAATGGAATACTCATTTAGAATATGTGACAAGTAATTTAACTTACAAGATTCTGATCTGCAAATAATTTGATATTATTGATGCTGTTCAATCTTTGAGAAAGATCTCTGGTCATGGTAGAACATTATCAGTAGTTCCTGTGATGATGTGTTCCTTTTGGCTGAAAGTGTACTTAAAGAGATGTTGTAATCAATAACTATAGCTGCTGATTACATAGGACTCTGGCTGTGTTGGAGGATTTGGAGCTGCTAATTGTTTTTGGCAGGAGCAAAATAAGATTTCTACCATCACATTATAGCCTACTATGAGTGCAGCTCTTGGCACTTTGCAACAGGATTATGAGTTCTTTTAATTTATTAATCAACTCCAAGCTCCAAGGTAGAAATTAGCACACGAGTGAAACTCCTCCAGCATTTGTCAAAAATGGATGTTAACAGATTACATCTAAAGGAAATGAAAAACATATTTCTTGAAACAAGATCTTATGTCATTGTTTTTTGTCATTTTGCCTCTGCAAGACTGTGCCTTTTAAACTCAGCATACAGAGATGTTTTCCTACAAAGTTAAAATTAGTTTGGAAGAAAAGATCAAAATTGGACTTCAACTTGCTCAGCTTTATCCCTTATTAACTTAGCTATAACTTTGAACCTCGATAAAAGAATATATTCATCATTAAATTACCCTGTCCCTAGAAAAGTCCTAAATTCTAACAGTTGACAATACAAATTGATTTTATAACAGGACGGTACTGTAACAGTCCTGCAGCAATTCAGAGAGCAAATAATCTTTTACCGCTTCTCTATCAAGAGCTTCTTGGAACTCTTTCAGTCGTCTTTCTTCATATTGTTTTTCCCTGAAAATTCTGTTTTGCCTTAACACCTCTTTTTCATGTCGAACATGCATGAGTTGAACAGCAATCCTTCGCTCCTGCTGAGATTGTCTCATTAGTCTGTAAATAAGTTGCTCCTCCCGGTAAGCCTCCTAAAAGATAAAAAATAATAGTTTTAAGCACAGCTTATAAACTATTTCATAGACAACTCATCAGTGTCTCATAAGAGAAATATGAATGGAGTCATATAACAGCATTTACCTGCTCATTTGATACATAAATCTGTAACAACATACATACCTATATATGAGTACTATTTTTGTAAACTATATGAGAATTGTAGAACTATAGAAGTGAATTCTAAATATGTCTTAACTAAGATACTCAATAAAAATATATTTGTTCAGATTATCTCAATTTTAACTTGGATATTTCCTGTCTGCAAAGAAACTGCAGCATATTTCAAATAACTGCTTCTGTATGTAAAGATATACCCTTTTCTCAAATCATTAACTTAGCCCTGCTCTTCACCAGTCCCCGTTCTCAGCCATACTCTGCTGGATCCTTGATGACTCTATTCTTCTACACGTTTGAACTTTTTCCTTCTTTCTTGGGATTTGGGTAATTACCTCCTCCATTCTCCTCCATTATATGGGGAAGTATTCAGAACAGAGGAAAATACAAGACTTCTAGGTAACAGTTTCAGTGTTCTCACTGGGACATGAATAGAATCCCCTATTCAGTGCCACAAGAAAATAATTCTGAACCATTGCTTGAAGCATGGTCAGCGTGCAGACACTTTGAAGGCTGTGGACTGTTACTTTTCAAAGTACTTGTCAAAACATAATAGTATCTTCTCACTACTACACTTCTCTAGACTGTTCTTGGTATCTAAACTAATGCTTAACCTAACCTAAAGTTTTGCCTCACTACTTTCACAGTCCAGAACTACTTTTGAGTTCTAAGCAAAAGCATCAGCTTGCCTTTCAAACCCCATTGCCAAATATCACTCCTACAGCAGAATTTTAGAGGAAATTTCCGATTCCCTGGACATTTGTTTCAGATGCAGCAAAACTGCTATGAAATGTACTCGAATTTAAGGACCTAAACTGGGAACTGATCTGAAGATTTCAAATTCATTTTCCTAAGAACAGAGGAACAGGTAAAGCCAGTTAGTAGTAGTACGAAAAACATTCAAAATAAAGTATCACTTCTATTTTCTTTTAATCTGGTTTATTTTCCACCAGCTGCCTGTGACAGAGAGGGCAGAACACATTACATAAATTCCTCTATAAATGAAATATCAAACTTTATTACATAGTATAATACTATTTATGAAAGAACTTGACAGAGGTCCAGATCTGTGCTACACAATGCAACCAGGACATCTGTAATAGAGTTCTAACACAAAGCTGCAAAACATGGCTATTTTAATTGCAATAATAAGAACAACAACTTTCTAATTAATTTAGATCTTTAACATTGATGTTAGGGAGATGCCAATAGCTTTCAAACAAAATTCTTTCCATATTTTTAAGTTCCTTTCCCTTTACAGTTGCTGGGAGTAAAGTACATTCCAATTAAATACTGGTGACCTGAAAAGACTAAGCTGATATAAAAATCCCTCAACATCTTGCTTATTTTAGCCAAAATGTGAGCTTTGCACTCCCCTTTCCTAGCACTGACTCTCATGACACGGCATGATAGTTCTAATGGCAAAGATGCGGTCATTTCAGGCTTTAATCCCAGAGTGCTTCACCTGCACACAATATTGTCTCTCTACAAAGCTTATCACAAAATGAGGATCTAATTTTGAATGTGTTTTGGTTATACTCTATTTGTAGTGTACTGTTTGTATGCTATTTTTCTATGCACAGAATTATCATCATGCATGCAACTGAAATGGAAAACAATGCAATAGTAACAACTTGATATGCACTTCATATTTTCATATTCATGTTATCTGTCATTTGATATAGTTCAGGTGATGAAATTTTCCAATAGCACGGCCTACTGAAGAGTTAATCTGTCCATTTATCTCTTACATTCATGAAGTCAAGGCAATAAAAGGAGACACGATGCCCGTTGCTGCCTCAGTTCTATCCACTGCTGCTTTGGACTTAGTATTTTATTAAGATTTCAAAGAGCAGAGGATGCACAGACTTTGCTTCCTATTACAAGTAAATATCCTTCATTGTTTTCTTTAGTTGCAACTGCTTATCCTCAACCATGGATTAGTACAGCAATAAGTACTCCACCAGAGGAAAATGGATCTTTAAATCCTAATTCACAGAAGATTGAAGGAGCCACCCCAACAGAGTGGTCATTTGTCATACTCAAACCATCAACAGTATGGTGCAAATAGTTGGCCCAGCAAGAAATCAAAGCACGTCATCTAGGTGAATGCGCTTTTTATAAAGGAAATGGGGAGATGCTCCTTTAGAACACTTCAGAGCAGCCAAAAGACACCTTTTCTTTGTTAACTAAAGGGTAGAGAACTTCGATATTCTAAGTGATCATATATTTTGACATGCTGAGTAGGCCTAAAAAGAGCCAGCAGGAAATTTCTGAGGAACAAGAATATATGAAAAGGCAATTAACTTAGAGCTACACAATGGATAAATTAGGATTCAGAACACCAAACTCATAATTTCAAAAAGGGTGCTTATTGGATAGGGGAGTGAAGCATTGGTAGCTATCTTTCACACAAGCAGGAATGGACAAAGTACTAAAACCTAAGGTTGAAAAGTTTTGAAACTTGGGCATACTAGAAGACAAAATAAAAATGGTAGTACAATTTTTTGACCTAACTTTTTTTTTTAACTTCTTCACAGAGGACTGTGAAATCATTAATATCATAAATGGGACATCTTAGTTCTGATTTGAAAAATTACTACTGAGAAAGCATAATACACACTTTTTTTCAGTTTACCTACTTGAGACAACAGTGGCATCCAGTGGCCAAACATTAATGTGTTTATGTTTCATGTTGTTCATACATAATTACTATATCACGTTTTTCTATTTTTCTATTTCCTTGTTTAATTTACATACAAATGAAACAATTCTGTCCTGTTGTGTAATCATATAATTTATGACCAAAACTTATAGCTTAGCATACAAAAATCTATTTAATTGACAAGCAATAATCTAGTAACAGTTCATTTCCCCTCACATCTTCATCTTCTCAATTTATTCCTGATGGTAACTTCTTCCTGATAACTTTTTAAATTCAGAGAGATAAAATCTGAAAAGAGATTTAAAAATAATGAGTACTTAGATCAAATACTTTGTTGAAATGGTGGAGATCAAAGATTCAATTGGGATGAAGCCATGTTACTGTCAAACACTTCCAACTCCTGCCTATGAAAATCTGACTGGCATCACCTTGTGCTCCGCATAGAGGAGTGTCATGTAATTGTAAAGTATTTTTTCTCCCAGGCTCCAACTTGTAGTGTGCCAAAACTCAAAAATTTGAACAAGATTCTTTTAGTAGAGGTTTATACGTATGGACATGAAACACACGAAAACACTCTGAAGGGATGAAATTTGTTTGACTCTAAAGGATCCCTAGCCCTGTGTTCAAGTTTTATGCAGTATAGGTAAAAATCTGAATGCCCTGTGTTAAAGTTTTATGCAGTATAGGTAAAAATCTGACCCTAATGTCTATTAGAAAGCTACAATTTCAGTCTGCAAATCCTTTCTGGTTCTATGTCTAATGGAGGGAGAAAGTAATTTTCAACTACTTTGTATATTTATTTAATTTTTAAAGAAAATATCCCAGTTTGGGTCACACTTCTCTTAAGTCCAGCAACATCTAATTTCTGAAATCTCACAGAGTTCCAACCAGACACCTCTTCCTCTGCTAATTTAGAACGAAATTACCACTAAATAGATTCTCTGATCTGGTCAGACTACTGTTTCAACTGCTCACTTCTCTTTCCTTCTAATTCCTGCAGTCTGTGGCTTCTATTGTTCCTGTATCAACACTAATTTTTCTTTCTGGGAAGTTAGGAACACTATTGTTACTTTTGCCTTGCTTTGGCACCTCACTGGAGCCAGTCTGATTGGCAGCACATTGCAACAATTCCTCCATCTCAAGCTGACAAGGCTTGTACTACAACTGCAAGGTGGACCAGCTGTCTGACCTCCTCGACAGCCCTGGCTGGCTTTGCTGGCTTAGAGCTGCACTACAGGGACTTTATCCTCTTCTACAGTATGTAAGAGTTTTAATTTGGCAGGGCCAGCTCGATTGGCAGATCCCCTAGTGTTGACTAACCAGGTGGCTTTTGCTAAATGTGTATCCCAATGTTTGAACGTCCCAGCACCCATTGCTCTCAGTGTAGTCTTTAACAGTCCATTGTATCGTTCAATTTTCCCAGAGGCTGGTGCATGATAGGGGATGTGATACACCCACTCAATGCCGTGCTCTTTGGCCCAGGTGTCTATGAGGTTGTTTCGGAAATGAGTCCCATTGTCTGACTCAATTCTTTCTGGGGTGCCGTGTCGCCATAGGACTTGTTTTTCAAGGCCCAGGATAGTGTTCTGGGCGGTGGCATGGGGCATGGTGTATGTTTCCAGCCATCCAGTGGTTGTTTCCACCATTGTAAGCACATGGTGCTTGCCTTGGCGGGTTTGTGGAAGTGTAATATAATCAATCTGCCAGGCCTCCCCATCTTTATATTTCAGCCATCATTCTCCATACCAGAGAGGCTTTAACTGCTTGGCTTGCTTGATTGCAGCACATGTTTCACAGTCACGGATAATCTGTGCAATAGTGTCCATGGTCAAGTGGACCTTATGTCAGTAGACATTAGGGTCAGATTTTCACCTATACTGCATAAAACTTGAACACCCCTCAATCATGAGCCCATCTATATGTTGCATCTCTTCCTTGATGGCCTGAGGTGTCATGGGCCCACTGAGCTATAAATAATTCACCCTTATGTTGCCAGTCCAGATCCACCTGAGCCACTTCAATCTTAGCAGCCTGATCCACCTGCTGGTTGTTTTGACGTTCTTCAGTGGCCCAACTCTTGGGTACGTGAGCATCTACGTGACATACTTTTACAACCAGGTTTACTACCTGGGCAGCAATATCTTGCCACAAAGCGGCAACCCAGATGGGTTTGCCTCTGCGCTGCCAGTTGCTCTGCTTCCATTGCTGCAACCACCCCCACAGGGCATTTGCCACCATCCATGAGTCAGTACAAAGTACTGGCCACTTTACTCGGTCAGCAACGTCTAAAGCCGGCTGGATGGCTTTCATCTCTGCAAACTG
>NW_008795938.1:2302340-2308751 GCF_000699145.1 Aptenodytes forsteri
TATACAAAATAAGTGATGCACAATGCAGTTGCTCACCACCCACTGACCGATGCCCAGCCAGTTCCCGAGCAGTGGTCACCACCCCACAGCTAATTCCCCCCAGTTTATATACTGAGCATGACGTAATATGGTATGGCATATCCCTTTGGCCAGTTTGGGTCAGCTGTCCTGGCTGTGTCCCCACCAGCTTCTCTCTGGCAGGGCATGAGAAGCTGAAAAGTCCTTGACCGGTGTAAGGACTACTTAGCAACAACTAAAACATCAGTGTGTTATCAACATTATTCTCATACTAAATCCAAAACACAGCACTGTACCAGCTACTAAGACGAAAATTAACTCTATCCCAGCCGAAACCAGGACACATATCCACCAAATGCCCCAGTGATTGCTGCTGGCCACATGGCCATCAGCTGATAGCCATGGCTATCAGAACCACTAATCCAGGCTGTTGAGGTTGTGCTGGGGCTGCAACAGCTGATAGCAGGTTGTCCTGGACACAGGTAAAGAGCAAGTTTCGGGACTACAGTGATTTCAGACAACTGGGTTGCAAAACTTCTGCATGGCCTATGCATATCAACAAGAACATGACACAGAATCTCTTTGAATGAGAGCTCAGAGACAGGATACATGGATAGACGGACTCTTGGTCTAAGCCACTACAGGTGTTTTTCATAGAATATAGGTCTGGGATAGATATTGAGAAGTCATCTAATTTCTAGATGCCTACCCCAACAAATTTAACTTTTTCTTAACAACTCCAAAAACATCTCCAGACATTACATGCCAATGCTTAAATATATATATATATTTTTAATTTCATACTTTTCCTTTTCAGAGATGCCACACATCTGAAGCGCTATTACTATGCAACACCAGTGGAGACAAGCTCAACTATACTGGGTTCAACAGATATGATCTAAGCTAAGGACTCACAGTGCAATACTAAGATAAAAGGTAACTAGAAATCACAGAAACCCAGTAAGTTACAAGGTTCTGTTTTGATACAATCATTATGAAAGAGAAGATCTGTGAAGTCAGTAATCTAAGAGCTGCTTTTTGAATGAGGAATGTCTGACGAGGAATCTGAAAAGCCTTGTGCTTTTATGGGACAGGATTCAAATGGAATAACCTGCAACATCCATTTTTAGACACAACACAGACATCCTCCAGAGACACATCTTCTATTCCATAACACATCAAAAATCAAAACTCTGACCTGCAAAATAAGTGTTTTGCTTCTTCATATCACCCAGCACAACCATTTCAGAATTCATCTAGTCCAGATCAAAAACTTTACATGACACATTAGTAAATACAGGTTTTCAACCAAGGAATGCCATGTTTGTTGTTTTTAAGTATCTTCTTCAGAACCAGTATACGTTTTGATAATTTAACGTTCAACTTGGGAGGGAGGGAATAGAAGGCAGGTCTTCAACTGATTTTTAATAATCTTAGCTCTGATGCCTTCATTTAATCCTTTATGATTTATAAGGATGAAGTATAACATAAAGGTGGTGAGAAAGAATGGACAACCTTCCATATTTTTCAAGGAAAGACAATGGTTGGCATAAAAGTTATTTTCAGAGATAAGTGTATATACCTCCCTTTATCCCCTCCAAATTTTATTCAACCCTCAAAAAATACTGTTCTTTTATATTTGTAAGCAAATTTTTAGATTACTAATTGTACATTGGTTATGTACTTCAGCATACATTTTCTCACCTCTTCAGCTTCATGTGCTATTAATTGTTCCATTAGCATTTTTCGTCGTCTCTTTTCTCGTTGTTGTCTAGCCAATGTATCTTCTTCTAAACGTTTTTGAATTTTCCTTATATATTCATCATCTGAATAAATATTTAACAGCTCAGTTGCTGTCTGTGCTGTAGTTTCTAGAGTTGTTTCTTGCAACTTCTGTGTTTGCAATGATTCTTGTATATCGCTGATTGAAAAGATTAAAAAGAAAAAGATCGCAGACTTTATAGGAATTATGGTTTTTAGAGATGTTTTCATACAGATCCCTATATAGTTATGTGAAAGTCTGACAAATGCATAACAGCACTCTTTGTGGGCACTGTGGCTACTTCTTGATGCTCTTGTGCCCCACAGTGACCACTAAGTCCAGAGGAGGGCTCCAGCACTGACTTGAGCCAACTGTCAATTAGTTCATTTGCTAATATCAAGCCAAATTCTGCAGAAACAGGAAATGAGGATGGCTCACAGAATATCAAAGAAAGATGGGTTACTCTTCAATATATCCATACACTCTGAGTGCAGTTTTGCAGAGTTATTAATCACAGGTTGCTTACACACAGAAGGATCCACAGCAGTATGCGCAAGTGCCACCTCTTCTGAGTATGGTATATATATCACTGAAGTTGACAGAATGACTATTACTTAAAATTATTCACAAATAAATGAACATACAGTTAAGTCTAAGGAGAAAGGTTACTTCTTTCTATTTTCTTTGAAATGTGTTATCATGTACGTACATCCACAACCATTCTCATCTCTCTGCAAGTCTAACTGACCTTACAGACTCAATGACTGAAATGAACAGAGAAGAGATGCACTTTGTGTCCTTTGTTGCTGCCTATATGGCAAAAAGGAGAGAAGGAAGCTTGAGCCATCCCTGCTACAACTAAAGGTAAGGTAAAAACACTGTAACGGTGCTGGAGCTGGAATGTTTGCATTGCTAGTGGGACAATCACTCAAAGGACAATCACAGTTTAAACTAAACAAGCCATTACATTTTCCTCAAGTAGCTGTCTACATAGATAGTAGGCACCTGAGGTAGGGTCCTATCTAATCTTAACAATCTAATATCCAAATATTACCTGTCAGTGACTTGCCTATGTACTGCAGAGGCATTTCCTGTCATAGACTTCTCAAACTTTTTAATCTCCTTGTATGTGTCCTGAAGAAATAACACAAAATTTAATGTTTCTTTTCTCTTCACAAAGCATTATAAGGAAGGTTCAACAGACTAAGTATTAGGGAATTATTTTTATGTCATGTTGGTACAACAGAAATGTTTACACTGAAAATATTTTAAGCATCAGCTAGATCAAGAAAAAAGGCAAGACTATTTCCTTCTACCTTTTATTTCCTTTCCCCCTCCCCTTTTCCTAGCTATACATATGTCCACCAGCCAGAAAATCCTAAGATTTTGCAGCTGTTCATTCTGCAGGATAATTTTGATTTTACATAGGATTCTAGCAGTTTATATAATTCCCACCATTCAGGGATCTGAAACAAGATATTCTGGGCTATGATCTGCTTTAGATTTAGTAGCTTGAATTTATCCCTGATATTTACTCAAGCAACCATGTTCCTACACTCTACCTGATAGTTACTCAAGCAACCATGTTCCTACACTCTACATTTAAATGCATCTGTTGCGGTTGCGCAGTTGTAAAAACTGGTAAAATTTGCACTCCTAATGACAGTACAACCCATGAACTGTAAGATTACAATCCAAGTACACTTCAGCACTAGACAATACAGATTTTTTTTTTTATTGCTGCATTGCCATCATCTCTTGATTTGATCTAAGACTATTATCAATTTCAGCTGTTATTAACATTTTTGATAGAGCAGTTCTATAGTGTTTTACAGAATAGTTCATACATTACGGTGCAAAACTTCATCATGCACAAATGAGAAGGAAACATTAATGCTTTTATTTCACATATTCTACTCAGTAGACTAGAAGCTAAAATACTGTCAGCAATTAAATTAGTACCTACCTATGGTATGAACTTTCTCTTACATCAAAACAAATTTTTACCAAGTAACAAATGCAGAATCATAATCATATTAATATTTAGCCCAATTTTCACTGGTTAAGTCTACTATATAATTTTAACAGTAATATCAGCAGCTTTTGGATGGTGCAAGTACAGTATTTGTAAGTGTAAATGCTAATGCTCCCAGAAATCATGTTTTGCAAGTTCATATAATTAACATGAAAAGAACATAGATGATAGTTACCTCTGCTTCTCTTTTCTTCTTCAAGAATTTTTTGGCTTCAATAGCTTTTATGGTGTGGCTTGGTGGTGGCTTTGGAATCTGTATAATGGCTGCTTGAATCCTGGCCATTATTTCATTTTGTCTCCTTCTTCCTATGCGATGCTGAATATTCAACATCTTATGTTCAGATACTTGACTTGAAACAAAATACACCATATGGCCCTAATACACCACCTATATATCTATGAAGTAAATGTAATTAAGCCATAAGGAAAAAACTCTTCCAGGAAGAAAGTAGAAGAGCTTATCAGGCTCCAGGCTTGAGCAACTGACTTTTCTTTCTTTCCTTTGTTTTTATTTTTTTTTAAAGTGGATCACTACAATGCCATGAAAGCAAAAAATTCTTTATCTTTTGTCCACAGTTAAACCTTGTTTTAAGAATATTCTCAGCCACTGTACTCATAAATCACCATTTTAAAATCGAGGTAGATGTTGTAAAATGCATTTGAAATTAAAGTATCATTCTACATTCTGAATAATCTGACAGTTTAGCAATATGCTAGTATATATTCTCAATATTTGAGGATTAAGATACATT
Organism: Aptenodytes forsteri; assembly: GCF_000699145.1. Lineage (NCBI taxonomy): Eukaryota > Metazoa > Chordata > Aves > Sphenisciformes > Spheniscidae > Aptenodytes > Aptenodytes forsteri. The sequence continues at coordinate 2,306,908 of NW_008795938.1, forward strand.
TTTTAAGTACCATTATCAGAAAATGGTACATTTATATATGCTCTGTCTGCATTAACAAATAGTGCGGCGCAATAGAAGCACATCTGTAAAGAAAAACAGTTTGTGCTCAGTGCCTAATAGGTATTTAAGGGCTTGTATTAAATTCCAGCTCTAGTATGGTACCTGTTTCAGGTCAGAATTCAGCACAGAAACTGAGAATACCAGTTTCCTGGTACAGAAACTGAGAATACCATTAGGTAATATTACTGCTGAACAATGAGTCTCAGATGATCAAGAAGTAACAAACATTTAAATTACACTAGTTAAAAGTGCACTACAGATACATGCAGTTAAAGGTGGAATTGAGTGGAAAAAAGTTTTTTTACAAAGAGTCAAAAATAATTAACAAAAAAAAAAATAAATATATAATACATCAAATAAGATATTAATAAATTTTATTTTAAAATTTTATTTTGACTAATTTGGATATTGCTTGTATTTTCTTTTTCATTGTTGTTCATGCAGTGGCAATAGAACACCTAAATAACCACAGCAAGACTCTCTCCCTTTAATTAGCCATATAAAATCCATCTCAAATTAGTCAACCTCATTTTCATTGTGGTTCAACACCCCTTGGATAGCTGGCCAGTTCCTCTATATAAACTACAGACTGTACTTCGGGTGAGTGTTCCCATATCTTAAGAAATTAGTTCCTCTTTTTCACTTTATCAGAACAGCTACACAGAGCTACAAGATGTTCTGAGGCCATACACCCTATTGGTCCCCTTCTCTGTGTCTTTTTCCTGCTTTTAAACAATGTTTCACCTTTTCTTCACAAATGAAGACTGTCACAAACCTCCTCTACAAGGACACCTTAAAGACACACAGTTGTGAAATTTACACTTTGTCTTCAAATCGATAAATATTTTCCATGCATGACAATATACAAATACTCTCAATTTAACATTAAGTTATTTTTAAATATTAATGTTTTTAAGGGTCTTATAGCAGTATATTGGCTTTATATCTACATATTAATGATTGCCATGCGTACTCCTTTTCTTTGTTTTTGTATAAACACGACTGTGTAGCACAGAATTAACAAGCATTCACACTGGCTTTAACTAACTCATTATGTACATGACCTTAAGAAAATACTTCTTCAGAAGTCTATAAAGAGTAAGTAGTCACCTTTTCAATGTCTTGGGCTCTTTGTTCCTCTTGGATCTTCTGAACTTTCTGTTGTTCTGCAATGTGTATATGAGCTATTTTATCTTCTATCGCCTTAGATTTTATTTCAAAATGCTCTGAAACCTGCTGTAGTTGCAAATCAGCCTGACGTGGCGTTAAAATTTTCAAACGCTAAAATTAAACATCAAGCAATGAAGAGTCAGCAACAGAAGAAACATATTTAAATATGATAATTTTGCAGTAGTAATTTCAAACTGTGTTTTCCTGTGTTAACGTACACAGAACAACATCTAAACATGGTGGAATACTTTTCAGAAAAACAGGACTAGCTCCATTGAAAAGAACATGCAGATTTTAACTTGAACAGTGCCAAACTTTGTTTAGTTTGGAGAACAGGAGGCTGAGGGGTGACCTCATTGCTCTCTACAGCTTCCTGAGGAGGAGAAGTGGAGAAGGAGGTGCTGAGCTCTTCTCCCTGGTATCCAGTGACAGGATGCATGGGAATGGCTCAAAGCTGTGCCAGGGAGGTTTAGACTGGACATTCGGAAGCATTTCTTTACCGAGAGGGTGGTCAAACACTGGAAAAGGCTTCCTAGAGAGGTGGTCGATGCCCCAAGCCTGTCAGTGCTTAAGAGGTATCTGGACAATGCCCTTAATAACATGCTTTAACTTTT
>NW_008795938.1:2310914-2320827 GCF_000699145.1 Aptenodytes forsteri
GCCCCCTTCCTTACTTCACCAAGAATCAAGAATTCTATCATTTCATGGTCACTAAGCCCAAGACGGCCTCCGACCACCACATCTCCCACCATATTCAAACTGAAATACAGAAAATTCAACTCAAACATAAGAAAAAACATTACTGAAACTGTGATAAACAATTTTCCCAGACAGGCTGTGAAGTCTCCATCTTTGGAGATATTCAAAACCCAACAGAACAAGGTCCTGAGCCACCTGCTCTAGTTGACTTTGCTTAACGCAGGGAGGGTAGATTAAGTGACCTCCAGACACCTCTTCCTACCTCAACTATTCTACAAATCAAATGCCATTCTGAACCTATCTATTGACATGAGGTACTCTCAGTTGCTTTATCTTCTTTAAGCTATCCCTCTATAGGTGAAGGGATGTTTTGACTGGTATTATTCTTGCACTTGTTGGTAAACTTTCTGCTTGTAGACTATTTTTCAGGAAGTGTGCCAGAAAAAAATTTGAAATTTCACCCAGCTGAATTTGATTCACGATATATAGCTTCTTAAAGATTGCTCATCCTGATAACAAATTATGGTCTGCACATGCTAAGCATTACTGATGAAGACAAGAAGAACATCCTTAACAGAATCTACTACATCGATACTGACTTCCTCTTAGATACTCTTTCCCCTTTGTTTTTTCTTCTTCGTATTACTCAGCATATGGTTATTGCAGGCTGGAGTGTAGCATAAATATATGGAGAGACGTGCAACAGAAGGAACCAAACCACTGTGGCACGAAGCTCAACACAATTATAAGTAGGTTTCCTGGGGGGGGAAATTAGTCTAAGTTGATACCTAGACTGCAATGCAGTCTGCAATCTGTACTGATCAAATGAGTAAAACAGCAGCTGCTGAAAAACTACTAGCCTTTGTTGCTATATGTATTTTAAGTCTGGAGAAAACTTAAAAGCAGAGCAGGTAACACAGAATGAGCCAAAACAAAGGAACACAAAACACAGATGATCAATATCCTCATGAGTCACAGATAAACTGTGTAATCCCACTGTCTATGTATAAGACAACAAAGGACTGCTTCTTTTCCATATAAGTATTGGGTTTTGAATAGGAGATTTAAAAAGTGGCAAGGGGAAGCATGCAACATGCTTGAAAGGTACATGTACATATGCTATCTTTTTTCCTATATATTTATACAAACTAGGCATAGTTAGTTACCTCTCGATACAAAACACTTTCAATAGACTTAAGCTTTGCAGTTGCTGCAGGTCTCATTGCTTCCATGGCTACTCCAGTGAGCTTTGCCTTTCTCTTTTTTTCTAAAGCAATATACAATTCATATAAAAGCTTTGCTGCAGCCCCATGCTGTCCTGTCATGATGTCTTGGGCCACATTCTCATTGAACTGTACACCAAGGAGGTGAAGCGTGGGCTCCAGGCGAGAAAAATTGTTAAGTTTTGCGTTTGCAACCCTATATGATTAAAAACAACAACAAAAAAAATCAGAACATAAACATATTTTCAATTCCAACTTGCTGCAATAAGCATGGTCATGACATTTATCTCATTGCAAGATAGGAGGGGAAAAGAACACAGGGGACTTCCTTAAAGTAAAGTGATACACACTTTGGCTTAGGTTTTATGGTGCAGTACATGTAACTGCATTGGTCTACTAGGCATAACTTTTGGAAAAAATAGAAAACATATTGGGTTATATAAATCTTGATACATGCACACACAAAGTGCATCTGACAGCAAAAGCTTACCCCCAATTACAGCTAATTGTATACCATCCACAAAAAGTACAAAGGATTAGAATGAAGTTTCTATATTAACTGTATCAATCCACTTGAGCTCTAACCAGCCAAAATATAGGAAATTATAAAAAAAGTCTATATAATCTATTAATCCTCTGAACACTTTGTCATATTTCTTCTCCAATAAAAAGAAATGGACACACGGGTTGGAGTAGTGTTGAAAATAAAGTCTCAATGAGCAATTTACATTCAAAACTGAAATAGTGGATTGCAGATTAATGTTTCTCTTGATATGTAGATTCTCCTGTGGAAGCACTCAAGATCAATAGATACACATGCCAAAACCCTGTAACAATAAAGCATCACTGTATCACAATTAACACATCAAATTTCATCCAACAAATCCATAACTTCAACCTGAGTCAGAACATCATGCTTTCTATACTGCTTTATCACCTGAGTTCACAATAGTTCCTTCACATGAACCAACAAGCTTTTGAGGTCAGCCGAGCTATAGCATAATTCTACAAATATGTCCAATTTTAACTTAAGATCTTCTGGTAACACAGTATTCACCTTATTCCTAGATGAAACAGTCCAGGAGCTCATTATTTTCACTATAATAGTCCATGCCTTATTTCTTACTCAATTATATATAACTGCAGCTTACAACTATTGAACGTTTTTCTGCCACTGAGTCAAGGTTAAGGTGAGCCCTACTGTCAGAAATCACCTCACATGCATTGAGAAGCTCTGGTGATATTACCTCTTAACTTTTTGTTCTGTAATCAGATCAGATGGAATTTCTTAACCTTGCCTCATAATACAAAAATGTTTTAAATCTTATTTCAAGATCATTGTAAGAGTTCAGGGAAAACTACAATATTTTATTTTTCAAATATGGACAGCCAAACTGGAAAAAGTTTTCCAGTAGTATTCCTTTCAAAATACTATCACTTTCTCAATTATTATTCCCATGCTTATATGTCCAAGAACTGTGCAACATAAGCAGCTAATATAGTTAAGTAGGCCTTGACTAGTTAGTCGCAATAACCCCACATTCTTTTCTGTTAGCGCCTTCTAGATTACAGTTGCCTATCCTAAAAAAGGAATCTACATTTCTCTCACCACCACCCCAACAGGTATGATCTTGCCTTGGGCTGTGCTAAAACATATTAAAGTGATGCCAGCTTACCAAATGATACATGAATAATATGCTTTACCTTAATAGCACACTCCAAGTTATAAAAGTATAACTTTATAGATATTAAGTAAGATTAGGCAGGTAAAGGTTCCTGCAGGATTCCAGGACCATACAATGACTATTACACAGTAATAATTGATTTATTGTGCAGAAAAAATATCTTGGTATTGAGAAGACATTGCCTCAATTCTCAACAGTTGTCAAAAGTTCAGTATCAGTAATTATTAGCAGAGAAAATAATGAAGAAAGGTGAAAACATCAAATTATCTTTACAAAGTTGTAGAGTACTGTGGTAAAGAACACCACATACAGTCCTCCTCCCTCTCACATGCCAGATACTCCCAGACCTTAGTAATCGTCAGGGTCTTTCTCTGGGCCTGCTCCAATATATCCGTGTCTTTCTTGCACTGGGGAGTCCTGAACTGGACACAGCACTCCAGATGTGGTCTCACCAGTGCCACATCTTCTTAATGTGGTCCAGGATACTGTTGGCCTTCTTTGCTGCAAGGGCACATTGCTGGCTCATGGTCAACTTGTTCTCCTCCAGGCCCTTCTCTGCAAAGCTGCTTTCAAGACAGTCGGCCCCCAGCTGGTACTGAAGGCATGGGGTTTTCCTCACCAGAAGCATTTTCCTTTGCTGAACTTCATGAGATTCCTGTCAGCCCTTTTCTCCAGCCCATCAAGGTCCCTCTGAAGGGCAGCACAACCTTCTGGTGTATCAACCACTCCTTCCAGTTCTATATCGTCTGCAAACTTGCTGAGGGTGCACTCTGTCTTAATCATGCAGGTCGTTAATGAAGATGTTAAACAGTATTGGTCTCAGAATCATCGCTTGGGCTACACCACTAATGACTGACTGTCAGCTGCACTTCACACTGCTGATCACAACCCCTTGAGCCTGGCAGTTCAGCCAGTTTTCAGTCCACCACTGTCCACTTACCTAGTCCGTACTTCATCAGTTTGTCTATGAGGATGCTAAGGAAGACAGTGTCAAAAGTCAATGTAAACAGCATACGCTGATCTTCTCTCAACCACTGAGCCCGCCACCGCATTGTAGAAGGTTGTCAGGTTAGTCAGGCATGATTTCCCCTTCATAAATCCATGCTGACAACTCCCAATCATCTTCTTGTCCTTGGAAGGAATCTACTACATCGATACTGACTTCCTCTTAGATACTCTTTCCCCTTTGTTTTTTCTTCTTCGTATTACTCAGCATATGGTTATTGCAGGCTGGAGTGTAGCATAAATATATGGAGAGACGTGCAACAGAAGGAACCAAACCACTGTGGCACGAAGCTCAACACAATTATAAGTAGGTTTCCTGGGGGGGGAAATTAGTCTAAGTTGATACCTAGACTGCAATGCAGTCTGCAATCTGTACTGATCAAATGAGTAAAACAGCAGCTGCTGAAAAACTACTAGCCTTTGTTGCTATATGTATTTTAAGTCTGGAGAAAACTTAAAAGCAGAGCAGGTTTTATATAAACCATATACTTGGAAATGGTTTCCATGCTTATTTCTTCCATCAGTTCCTAGGGACTGAGGTGAGGCTGACTGGCTTGTACATCCCCAATTCCCCCTTCTTGCTTTCCTTGAAGAGAGGAGTGGCAGTTGCATTCTTCTAGTCCTAGGAATCTTCCCCAATCACTAGGACTTTTCAAAGATTACTGAGAGTGGCTTAGCAATGACATCTGCCAGCTCCCTCAGCACGGGTGGGTATATGCCATCATGTCCCATGGACTTGTGTATTTCCAGTTCATTTAAATGTTCCTTAAGCTGATCCTCCTCCACCAAGGGTAAATCTTTCTGGCTGCAGACTTTCCTGCTAGTCTCAGGGGCTTGGAATTTCTGAGTGTGAGTTTTACTAGTAGAGTAGACCAACACAGAGAAGGCATTAAGTACCTCAGCCTTTTGCATGGCAGAATTCGAGAGTCTGAGAGGGAGACTGATCAATTGAGCCATATTCTGCCATCTATGATGCATGGGAGCCAACTCAGCATGGCCACTATGGAGGCAGGTCCTGGATCTGCTTTCTGCCAGGAGGAAGGCAGCGTCACAAGGGATAAGGAGGGGTGGAAGAAGGTTACAGCATGGAGTGGTAAGAGAAACCCCTCCCTACCCTCTAAGATACCCTTACAGAATAGGTACAAGGCCCTGGGTATGGTGGGTGAAGCACATAATGAGATAGAGGAGGAACCTGCGCAAGCAGTCTTGCCAAGGTCAGAGAGACCAACCCCTCACAACAAAACCTGCCTTAAGACCAGCGCTGAGAAGAAACAGTGGTCGTTGGTGATTCCCTCCTGTGCGGAACAGAAGCATCCGTTTGCAGACCAGACCCTCTTTTCAGGAAAGTTTGCTGCCTCCCTGGGGCCCGAATTAGGGACATGACCACAAGACTGAAGAGCCTAATACAACCTTCAGACTACTACCCATTCCTGCTCTTTCACATGGGTACAAACGATGTCGCAACAAAAAGTCTGAGGTCAAACAAAAGAAATTTCAAAGCCCTGGGAAGAATGCTAAAAAATTCAGGAGCACAAGTAGTGTTTTCTTCAATGTAAGCACTGACCTTTTTTTTTCACTGGGTCCTGTACCCCAGTCAGCAGTAGGCTCATGTTTTCTCTAGTCTTCCTTTTGCTGTGGACATACCTGTAAAAGCCCTTCTGGTTGCCCTCCATGTCCCTCACCAGTTTTGACTCCTAATGGGCACTGGCTTTCCTAAAGCCATCCCTGCATACTCAGTGTCTCTGTGCTCCTCCTGGGTCGCCTGACCCTGCTTCCACATCTTGTATTCTTCCTTTTTATGTTTGAGTTTTGTCAGTAGCACCTTACTCTTCCATTCATGCCTCCTGCTGCCTTTGTTTAGTTTTATTCACATTGAGATGGATTATTCTTGGAGGAGATGATCCTTGGAAGAAAATAAATAAATAAATAATCAATCAGCTGTCTTGGACCCCTCTTCTCTCCAGGACCATTTTACATAGGATTCTTCCAAGCAGACCCCTGAACAAGCCAAAGTCTGCTCTCCTGAAGTCTAGGGTTGTGATGCTGCTATTCAGCTTGTTCACTCCTCTCAAGATCATGAACTCCACCATCTCATGGTCACTGCAGTCAATGCTACATCTGACCTCCCTTGTTTGTACGTACTAGGTTTAGTAGAACACCTCCCCTCTTCAGCTCCTCAATCACATTTCTCAGGAAGTTATCATCAATGCACTCCAGTAACCTCCTGGATTGCTTGTGCCTGGTGGTGTTTCTCTTCCAGCGGATACCAACTTGGTTAAAGTTTCCTATTCAGACCAAGGTCTGTGAAAATGAGAATTCTTCCAGTTGTCTCAAGAAAACCTTACGTACTTCTTCCTGTTCAAGTGATCTGTGGCAAACAGTCACCACAGCATCACCCAGTTTGGTCTTTCCTCTAATCTGAACCCATAAGACCATAACTGGTCATCATCCATCCCAAGGCAGAGCTCCGTGCATTTTCTCTGCTCTCTCACATAAAGGGCAACTCCTCCTCCTCACCTTCCCAGCCTGTCCATCCAGCCACGGCAGCACTCCAGTTGTGTGAGCTATCCCACCACCTCTCTGTGATTCCAATGATACCATAGTCCTGCAACTGCACACAGGCCTCTAATTCCTCCTGTTTGTTCCCCATGCTGCATGCATTAGTAGTATACAGGCACTTCAGAGAGGCAGGCAGTTGTGTTGATTTACCAGAAAAAGTGTGAATGCTTCTCCCATAATGCTGTCTTCTCAACAATTCCTTAACTGTGTACATATATTTGGGGTGGACAGCCTTCTGCACTGTTTTGCCCCTCTTATTCACATCACCCTCCTCCTCTTGCTTGACAGTCTAGGCCATCACTTCCTCACTTGTTTAAGAGTAATCATCTTCTTCCCCCTCATTCCTAGTTTAAAGCTATCCTCACCAGGTTTGCCAGCCTGTTAGCAAAGATGCTTTTGCCCAACTTGGATCCCATCTCTTCCTAGCAGTCCTCCATCTTCAAAGAGGATCCCACGACTGCGAAAAACAAATCCCTGCTGTTGACAGCAGCTGCATAGCCACTTGTTGACTTGTAAAATCTGTCCACTCCACATCAAGCCCTTCCACCTTACCAGCAGAATTGAGGAAAAAAACACCTGGGCCCCCAGGCCTTTGACTTTTGCCTCCAGAGCCACTCTTGATATGCTCTCTGGTAGTACCCTTGGTGTCCACATAGAAGAGCAGCCGTGCAAGGGCTGGATGAGCCTCTGCAGTGCTGGACCCGAACCCCAGCAAGCAGCAAACCTCCCTGGCTAGCACGTGAGTTCAGCCAATGGGCACCTCCATCTCCTGCAGGAGAAAGTCTCCCACTGCTATCACTCACCTTTTCTTGCTGGTGCTCCTGTGTGGTTCAGACTTCACCAGCTCAGATGCTTTGTTGCACAGAGCCACCACTCTCTCATCTACCACCAAGGCAATGAACCTGTTCTGCAGCTGCAGATCAGCAGGTGGAGCAGGAACGTTCCTCCTGTTGCCAGAAGTCACAAGCTGCCAGTCATCTCCTCTTCCAACCCAACAAGCACAGATTCTGCCTGCCTCTCCCTCAGCACAGCTGGGGGTTCAGGTTCCTGTATCTGCAGTGTTTCAGAGAAGATCCAATCTATCTCCTTTTCATCATCTGTGATGATGAACAGTCTACTCACCTCCTTCTGCAGCAGCTTGACTTGGTGACTCAGATCCTCCATGTGCACACACACCTCTGCAGGCAAAGCCACCACCTCCCCCTGCCCAAGGCTAAGTAAAGACTCTGGGCATTCCCTACAGCCTGAGACATGGAGAATTGCCTCCTTCCTCGGGAGAGCAATCTGAGTTGAGGCCTCTGACATTCTGAGTAGTTGCTCCAGTGGGTACTGGGGATCATGGACTGTCATGCATCACCACCTTTGCTGAGCATGCATACACTGTCTCAGCAGAGTTTCTAACCTCTTCTCGCACCTGCTGAAGTGCATCTTCACTAATTGTGCCTCCCTAAGAAGTCAGCTGGAGACAAGAGCTCAAAGCACCCTTTTATCAGGAAGAGTTGAACAAACTTGTTAGAAGCTGCTAGAGCTTGCTAGAAGTAAAAGCCTCCTGAAGCTATCCTTTCCCAGCAGCAGCAGGCACTCTAAAGTTCCTCGAAGAGTTACCAGGGGTTCTCCAATGATCCCAGAAATTCCTGAGAGATCTAGAAGTCCTAGAAGCAGAGCCCAAAAACTGCTGTGCAAAACTGCTGTGTTTGTTGGCTGCCTTCATTAGCTGTGCTCAAGCTGCTCTCCTACAAGTTGGTGGGACTTGGGTAGGAAAGGGTATAAATAAGAAGGGCAACGAACATAAAAAAGAGGTTCAGAAGAAACAGGAATAGGATGTACAGCCTGGCACACTTGATATACATGTACACCAAGGTCTGCCAAAATGGAGCATAAGCCAAGTAACCCCATGAACTGCATCATCAACATACCAAGGCTCACAGATCTGCACAAGATTTTTCAACTTCCTGTTTTTCTGTTGTTCTTCATTGTGAATATTATACCAGTTTACTTGTAAACTTATAAATGCTCATACAACCTCCTGCCAGGGCTTCACTCAGAGCCTCACAATGCATCTCCACCATTTTCATTTTAGTGAAGATGTAATGGTCACCACCACACCACTCCTCTGGATTTCTGAATCTACACAGCTCGTGCGGACAGTGTCAATATCTCCAATCTTAGACACATCCTTGAAGGTCTTGTTGAACTTTTGGTCTAACCTGCTCCTATCGTATTTACAATCAAAATGCATAATTTTCTTCAAGTAGTATGATCAATCTCTCTGGAAATACGAAGCTAATCCGTGCGCGTCAATTACAAGTATCTTTCGACTTACTGATAAATGTATCAAATCTTGGTAAGTTCTAGCTATCTTTCCCACTCTGCATTAGCAAATCCTAACTGAAAAATAAATACTTTGTCTAATTTCTGTAAGAGATGTTAATCCATATGTACTAACCTGCTCTGTGAAAATTGATTAAAGTCATCCTGAAGACCGTATTTGTGTAGAAGTTCTCCTAGGAGGTAGCCAGTAGAAAATTCTTCTGAAAATGATCCTGGAACTAAGTTCATTTTTTTATTGTTTGTTTAAAAAAAAAAATTAAGATAATTAAAAGAATTCATACATTAATCTTAATACAACTCATTATTATTTTTATAACAAAATTAAGTCCAAACTTTATTAAATAATTCAGAGGAATTTTAGGAGGTTGATCTAGTAGTAACTAGTTTTCAAGTCACAAAGAAATCTGCTTTCAGTGTAGTTATTTTGCAACATAAGCTTTAGCTAGTCATTTCATTCTCATTTTCAGTGCTAAAAAGTAAACATTGTCATAATTGTCATTAAGATTGTGGCAATATCTATAAATGATAATTACTAAATTTTCTGTAAAAAATGCAAATGAAAACAAAGCTATATCTAATGCGCTTCTCATCCATAGAAAGTTGCTCCCTCCTTGCAGAACAATGCTTCTCCAAAGCCAGCACAACACCCGCCATTCAAAACAAAGCACTGCTTTGCAAACGTATTAAAATATATTTATCCTCTGGAGTCCTTATTAGCAGTTGAAGCTTGAGCTCCTCATATCTCCTGAGAGCGCTTGCGCCTTGAGGAAAATTAACTTTACCTCGAAAATCACCGTCTCGCGCACGAAGATTAAAAATGTACCTGAGGAGGTATCTGGACGCGAGGAAGCGGGAGGGTTCATCGGTCGGTCAGCGGGAGCTGGCCCCAGGGAAGCCCCTAAATCCCTCGGCGGGACAAAGGCCTGACCCTGCGGCAGCCCCCTGCGCCGGCAGGCAAGCCAGCTGCCCCCCGACCCTCCGCCCCCTCCCGACGCAGCGGGGCCCCCACTCACCCACGCTCCGGGAGAGCTTCACCTCCTCGTTCAGCCACTCGCACAAAATCTCCGACAT
>NW_008795938.1:2321122-2331427 GCF_000699145.1 Aptenodytes forsteri
AGGGGGCGGCTGAGCACAAGGGAGCTCGTGGCTGGGGGGCAGCAGGATCCTTCTGGTCACAGGTGGTCGATAACCCCTGTCATTCAGCGTCCTGTTGGATGATCCCCTGCCATTTTCTGTGAGGTCTGTCAGCGTCGGCTGGCGGGGTCGTCGGCTGCCTTCTCGGCCGTTCTCTTTCCCTGCCAGCCCCGGCCGCCTCCTGGCTGCGAGGCCGCGTGTCTAGCTGCTTTTTAATACGTGTTTAAATCACTACTTCCCCATTCCACCCCAACCTTAGGCTGCTCATGGCTGAATTTGCTCTTGTGCTAGCGCAGATGGTGTAGAGCAGGGGACTCTTAGGCTGAAAAACAATCTGGCAGGAAAAAGAAAAATTTAAGCTGGGATAATTTTCTCAAATCGGTTCACATAACGGCACAAATTACTATGTTGGCACCGTAGAGAAGGAAAGCAAAAACTGCTGAAAAAAGGTCTGCCAGTTTAAATGTGTGCTACACACTTACAAGGATGTTTTTCAAAAGTAGTGTTTGTGTAGGATGTCTCGGAAGCATTTGTGTGCCAATACGGCTGCCCATGTGGCTCTGCCGTAAGCCAGTTACAGGGTCCGAGCTTGGTTTGAAATAAGCCTCATTCATACTGGTTTTTTGCTCTGCTTTTGTTTGTATTAGGTCATCTTTGTTTCAGAATCACACTGAAATATCATGCATAGTTTTGGTGCCCCCATTTTGAAGGGTGTGTTACAAAAATGTAGACCATAGAGAAGAGAACTACATCTGGAAAATACAGTGTACACCATGGGAATTTAAATTGGCCGGTTTCTTTCTCTGGAAAAGATCTGTAGTTGATTTAATTAAGTTTTCAAGTACTTTTTGGTGCTTGAATCCTGAAGGATTATGTAATCTAGAAAAGACAGGAACAAGAGGATCTAGTTAATGACAGGCAGACAACAAACTAAACACAATTTTCAAAAGTGCCTGGTTAACAGTTGACATAAACAACTTGGAATATTACAGATTCTGATCCTCTAGAAGTCTTGTGATTAAATCTCTGTGCTTTTATGGAGGGTGTGCTTTAAATCAAAATAAATTGCTGAGTTTTGTAAGAGTAAATGTATAACTGGCCAGTCATTTGTATCTTGAGAAGGTCATTGTAAAATTCATGGCACATGAATGAATTAAGTAACAGGAAACTTCAAGAGAGGGGAAGTACTTTCAGGGCAGATGTTTAAATTAATATTTATATCCTGCTAAAGATTTAAAGTTTTGTGTATATCTTAAGTTATAAAAATACCCACACTTTAGGGGAAGAAAAAAAATTTTATTATTATTTTTTTTTAACAATAACATTTTCAGTGGGAGTACCTACTATCAGAGTGTGTTTCTGATATGTCGGAGTGCAAACAACAAATCTGTTCCAGCTTCATCATGGAATTTTTTGCTCAGCTCCAGAAATCAATGTGTATGAATTTTTAGATAGTAAAATGTTGCTGTAAGTAGTCATTAACAGAAGTTTATGTTGATCTTAAAAATGCAAACCAGAACTGATATATATTAAGTTTAGAACTTCTTTCCATATCGCCTCTGACTTTGAAAAACTGGTACTTCCTGTATCTTTCAGAATTTTTTATGGAATATATTCCTTCAAGTTCATTATCATATGCAATGGATATCTAAGCAGCTAATTTTGTTTAAAAATAACATTGGTTGTTCTGTCTGCTGAGAAGGACATAATAAAATCTTAGTCAAATAAGCTAGAATTGTGAGAAAGATGTGGAATTTCTCTCCTACTTAAATTCAGTAGTGCTTTGCTGTTTCATCTAAGGCTGTCTTAGCTCTTGAGAAATTAACGTAGCTTTCTTACAGAATTCTGAGTAGTGATGGAATAATGTAGTAATCAATTTTTACTTCATTCTTTCCCTGAATTTAAGAACTTGGAAAGATGTCTTTGTTCTGCACTGTGAAAGCTGAGTCCAGAGAGTGTTTAAAGGAAAATACTTGCAGACAACAAGTAAGGTAACTGTTTCCCTAATTCTACCCTTGCTGAAAACGCATACTATTTTTAAATAACTTGGTTGTTTATTCTGTGTTCTGTTAATTTCTTACTTCTCTGCTAGGAATGCCAGTGGGACTGTCCTGGAAATTCAAAACTGATTTTCCAGAGGACGCTGTACTTTGGATAATATAGCTTTTAGACACTAATACTGGACTATGGAACGCATCTGAATTTTTCACCTAAAACTGTGTATTTTAAACTTCATGCATCTTCCTGTGGACTTGCCTTGAAAGGGGAGAGAATTGTCTGTAGGTTGTATTTTTAATGGTCAGAGGAATAGAAGACATCAAACAGCAATCTGTTGAGCACAGAAATTGAAGTGCCAGGGATTATCTGTTGCATTTCATTCCTTTTGCCCTCCTGAAAGAAGCTGCGTGTATGAAGAACAAAAAAAGAGCTTACAATATAATCAAGCCTATAGTTTTTGTGGATATTAGTTTTGAATCACCTGGATGTAATAGTGGTATGCATGAAGAATAAAAGGGCAAAAATTCAGTTTTTAAAGTTATTATCGATAAACTTAAACTTTTATCGCAAAAGGACAATCAAAATACTTTTAAAGGTTCGAGATTCTAAACCGAATGGGGAGTTGATTAGGAGGAATGATTTCATCTTAATACAACCAGGATTAAGAAAAGTCAAATGGAGAAGTGCCTGAATTCTTAAGTTAAATTGCACTTACATTGAAGCTGTGCAGACAGTAGTAGCACTAAACTGATACAGAGTAATTAAAGAATGTGTGGGTTCAGGAGTTTCCTTTTTTGCACCAGAATTTGTTGCTGCATCACTAAGATTGTTTATAAACATACTTAAGTCTAATTTTTTGTAATTTTATGTTCTCTATTATTTGCTTGCCTTGTCTTTTTCTTGGGAAGTTACAAAGAGGCTAAATAGCCTCCAGTTCTGATAGGGTTTTTTCCCCACTTTTCCCTCTCTAGTTTGATTATTCATTGTACTTAACGTTATTTATTCCCTCTGGCATGATCAAATGATCACGTCCTCTTTGAAATTTAGTTTCAACTTTACTCATCTTGTACAGATACTCTCCTCCTGTCACCTCTGGGTCCTTGTAAGTGTCCGTACTGAGGACAGAAGAGGATGAAGCCCTAAACAAAAAACCATGGTCTTGAGGTTTGTGCTCACCGCACGTTTCCACAGCTGTTTGCTAGCTACATCTCTCTCTTCCATTGCCCATACTGGCATTTAGAACACAATGACTCTGGAACCCTGTCCTGACTCCTGCCTTGGTTTTCTTTGTTGCCACAAGACAACGGCTATGTTCATTCACACCAGATATTTGTCTAGTTCAGTCTCCTGCCTCTGACAACGATCAGTAACAAATTCTGGGGAAGAAATTAGGGGAAGCATGTACTAAGACCTGTTAGCATATACTAAGGTGCCCTACAGAACATTCTCCCAGCCAACATTGATTGTAGTGAAGGACTTTCTCCATCCACATAAGCTAGTACAATTAATTTTTCCTTCCATGAACACATGCAGACAGTTTTGAATCTGTGTAAATGTTTAACATTGACAGTGGTCTGTGGTAAGCAGTTCCATAGCTTAACCAGGCTTTATATGAACAAATTATATTAACTTTCATTATGTGAAGAAGTACATTGTTTTGTGTATTTTGAAGCTGTGTTCTCTGTTCATTGCGTTCAGCGCTCTAGTAGTTCTGTTAGTTTTAAACAAGAACATTAGGCATCTAACTTGCAGGTTGAACTGATGTTTCAAGTGCTATCTTGCTTACAATAGCTGTACAATAGATGTATTTTAGATGTATATTTACTGTCCATCTTTATTCTCTCTCCTTCCCTGTTTTGGGCTTGAGGGGGTTTGTCTCTGGAGAGGAACTGTGGTTCCTATGGTATATTCTGCTCTTTTTATTATCTGCATGAAGAATGCTAAAGTGTGAGTGTGCTGTACAAATACTGTAAAAAACAGTCCCCTGATTTAAGTAGTTGTAAAACAAACACTTGGCAGTGCTAATGTGGCTACATACACTATGTATCCAAGAACTGCAGTTACTGCTTAAGTAGCCTCTTCATATTTTAAACAAGTGTGTCACCTGTGTTCATATACTGATGAGAATGTGTGATGCAGTCTGAAAAATTCCAGGTACTCTGTGTGCAAGAAAATAGTGTAACTGGGTGCATTGTTTTCTGTACTGCAAAGTGGATTATTAGTAGGTAGGTTCAACTTGAATAAATCTCAGTAAATTACTGGGCAAGATTAAGGCAAGACAACTGCAGAGAAGTTCTGACACTATGAAGAAGAAACAGGGCGAAATGGTTCCAGTATGATGAACAACTGTAGTGTTATGTCTGACTGATGTTTTGTTTATTTTCCATACTGGTAACCAAGTAAGGAAGAAGATAATGTGACCTATTGTACAGAACTGTTAACTCGCTTGTTGTACTAAGACAGTATGGTTCTGTTTAGTTCAGTTATAGCACTTCCACATTTAAGCCGAGGTCTGAAGAATTTTTCAGCTTCAAATGAGAATTCAGTTTCTCCAGTGTGATGTGTTTGTCAGGAATCACTATCAGTGGATAGTGGCATGTAATACTGAATAAAGTTTGGAATGTTGATGCTGTTTAGTTTCATTTGTAAGACTACTTAGAGACTTACTAAAGCAGCTTCTTTTTATTGTTTTTTTAAAGTGTATAGAATTACTGCCTTTCATTGAAAGTTCTTGAAGAGATTCTGTGGCTTTAAGGTAGAGAGTGTTTCTCAACCATCTCAAGAGCGAAGCAACACTTGTTGCATCAAAACAGTAAAAGCTGAGCGTAAGTGATGGAAATAAAGAGCTAAACTGCCCGACAGAATGAAAATTCACATAAGCAAAAGAAAAGGAAGTAGAAAGCTCATTAGAACCTCTCTGAATAATGAGTACCTACATGTCTTAAGGACACAGTAAATTACAGGGAAATTAGAGACTGGCATGTAGATACAGCTTTAAGCGAGTGTGTGAAACAAAGAATGGGAAATTAAGGACGTTTTTATTTTAAAGAGGTCACTGTGATGCCAGTGAATGGATTACCCATTTTTGAGCATCTCATTCTTCTTAATATTTTCCTTTTTATTACTGATTTCTTTCCTTTAATACCTGTATGGCAATTTTTTTCCATCAGAAGGGTGGAGATTCCAGGATGCAGACTGTGATCCCTTAGTGGGATGCTAGGGGTAGTTGGGAAAGGCAGTAGGCAAGGGGTAAAAAAAGTTGAAGATTAGAGACTGGAATTGGATGAAGATTCATAAAGGAATGCGACTGGTACAGATAGCTGGCCAAGAAGAGGCAACAAAGGGGATTGAGGCGACAAAAATTGCCTTAGTTCTATGGCTTGAACAGAGCCTTGAAATTCTGACTCACTATTTCTCTACGATAGGAAATTGTATGTAAAACATACTGGCAAAGGATGTTTTCAGTTAATCTGACTAATTACCCACATCCACACACACATCTGTGTCATAATGCAGTTAGAACTTAAATTAGTGAACATTTTTCTTGTAGTAATTCTTTCATGCACAGAATGCAATGAATGAATGAAAATTCTCTCCAGTCGGTTGCATTTTTGCCGTGCACAGTTGAATTCAGTCTCTGGCATAGTGTTTCTGCAAGATACAAATCAGGTTAATGAAACCAGACTTTTCCAGACAGTTACAAAATGTGAGTTTATCATTTTATGGATGCATTGCTTTATACACAATGGCCTGATATATTTTGAATAGTATTTGGAATACTCAAAAGGCCTCATCAGTTAGTATTTTATCTTTATCATTCAATAAATGCTCATTAACTGTGCACCATGTCATGTTCTTTCACTGTAGCTTTTGTCTAGCATTATTAAAGAATGTATGCAATGTAACTAGAATCCTTTTGGCTATTACTGAAATGCAACTGCTTTTTCTTTTAGTATTAGGACAGCTATTGTGCACTAACAATTCTGTTCAATTATATTTTAAAGGTATAAAATGAAGAATAGTGTGTCTGTTCTGGAGTGGAGAGGGAATGTAGCTAAGTGATCTGGAATTTGGCTAGCATCCTTGCAACTAATGCCAGCACTTAAAAGCCTTGGATACTTGTTCTTTCTCATTATGTTGAATGAGAACATTGGTCAAGCATACTGTACATTGGAAATGTTCTTGGTAGAAAATTAGGCTTTCACAATTGTTCTTTAATCCACAGCAATTGTTAGCTAATTAGGGTAAAACTGGTGATGTAAATAGTTTGAAAAAAATTAAAGTGATGTTGATGTAGCTAGACAAAGGAGAGACCATGGGCTAACATGCCCAGTTTCTCCTTTTAACAATAAATTAATGATAAATCATGGCATGATAATGCTAGTACACAGAATTTAATTTTATAGGGAGAAGATATGTGTAGACTTTCTTTTATACAATAATGATTTATCTTTCAAGTTGCACATTTCTCTCATCTTATGCCAGAATAAATTTGTTGTTGGGCTGATTCCAATAGGTGTTTTTTTTCTTCTTGGACATCAGAGTTGCTGATAATGGCAGGGATAATGTTATGCTTGTGCTTAACAGCTACTGAAATACAATTTTGTCTAACGATATCTTTGTCTTATTCATAAACAGTTTCTTTTTTGACTACATGCAATCTGAATAGAAGACTTAAATGGGAATAAACAGTCTGCCTTAAAGTCAGTGAAATTCTGTAAAAAAGTTTAATATAGAATGACGGAACACAGGTGCTAGTGAAAGATGCAAAAAAGCCATCCAACTGTTCATGATTTAAGCTGTGGAACAAATGAGCATTTTAAAGAAATGACATAAACTGTAACTGTTAGGGACTTGTGTGGTGGAGCAATGACTGCCTTACTATTACCGATGGATCACTTCAAATCATATAACAACATAGAATGCTCTATGTTCAAACCAGTAGTAAGAATCTAAAATGGTGTGCTATTCTGCCTCTGATTTTCTCCAGCTGTCCTACCCACTTATTCCCATTTCCAACTCTTTCTGTTCCATTGATTCTTATTTTCTCCCGCAATCAGAGTTATTCTTACCCATTTGTTGCCATTTATTTCCTTCTTCATATTCCTCAGGTCTTCACATTTGATGATGTGTCTTCTTGTTTTCATCTACTGCCCTAATCCTTCTTTCCTACCAAGGCTCATATGCACACTTTGTTTCTGAAGTAGTTTATCCACATTCTGAATTATGTGTTATGTCAGATTTTTACTGTAACAACTCTGATCATTCTCTTTTCTCCTCATTCTCCAGAGTGATGGTAGAAACTGTAGAAATACTTTTTAGGTTCAATGGCAAGAGTTTGTCCCTTTTGGCCATTGGAGTTGTGTAGAGTGGTAGGCCAAAAAACCCTTCAGCTGTTCCTTTTGTACAAGTACTTTGTAAGCTCTTTGGAATATGGATGTTTGGCACATGCCTATCTGGACAGCTTAGTGTTTTTGCAAATTACAGTTTTGAAATTCCTTCCCCAGAGGGATGGTAGATGTCCTGCTCCATCCCAGAGAAATGTTGTGTGAATGAGATTTAAAATTAAAACCAAGCAAAATCATAGTTGGACTGTCAGGTATGCACAAAAACAGCTGGTAAATATGCCAGCTTTAAAAAAACCCCTAAGACTAGACAGAGTATCTTTTTTCCCAAGTATCTTAGGAAACCATTGATCATGTAGTCCCAAATTTGCATAATTATGCCTGTGTTCATACATATATTGTGCCTTATTCTGAACCTATGATATAAGTTCTGATTTATCTTACACAATTTATGTTCCAAGTCTGGCACATCTTCTGCTCTTGGGTTTCAAAAGCTGCTTCCTCCCCCTGGGAGGAACAACAATCAGCAACAACAATCAGCTAGTTGTCAGTGTGTTTAGCTTTTTATGCAGAATGAATGCTCCCAAAGAAATTATTGTTAATGACAAGTTCCTTTTTAGCAGCACAGTAGCAGCATTTGTCAGACTGAATCATTAACAATATCCAGAATGCATGATTTTCTTCCTGCCTCCTCTGAAAACCTCACTGAGTTTGAAGTAGCGTTAGTCTAGGTATATACTCAGGTAGACCTGTCCTCAGTGTCAGTAAAGAGGTACTATGCCACATCACTATTTCTCTTTCTTCTCACTGATGACTTCTGACAGTAAAGCTTATTCTGCCCTTTCTCTTGTTTTACCCCTCACCATACTGTTACTTCTCTTTTACAATACCAAATACAGATGCTCCGGCTGCACCATTCAAAACAGCTATTTCAACTGCAGTTATAAGAGTGGGTACTTACTGATATTAAATGTTTTCTTATACAAGTTCTAGTAAGTCGCTGGTAGAATTTCTTCTTTTTTGAAATTATATTCAGTAGAGGATTTGAAGGTTTACTGTAACCTTGAATAGAATTCTTGCTGCTTATAGCAATTTAATAAATTCTTCTTTCATTTCCATTTTAAAAATGAAAATGATCACATTTTCTGTGACAAGATTTCTCCTGCATGGTAGATAATAAAATATGTAAATGAAGCCGACAGTCTATCTTTTGGTCAGTTTACCATTGGATGGCAGCAGAAAATTCTTTCACTAAAGCTCATACCCACTGCAGACACGTAATCCATATATTCTGCACACATCAGAAGAATCTTAACAGAGTAGTCTTTATCCTCCATTGGAGAAAGGTGCCTTTCTAAGATTTAGGTATACATTTTTGGTTTCTTCTTCTTCATATTTGGAATAACAAAAGGCCTAAGCCTATAAAAGTCAAGTGCAGCAAACTGTTTATTAAGTTATTTTAAATCAAATAAATTCTATCCTTTGGTTTGAATTTTATTTTTTTTTACAGATTATTGCATGGTTTTACTTGAATGGGCCAGGTAAAGCACAGAAAAAGTTTTAATTTTGAAACAAGAAATAAGCGTACCTGACAGACTTCACTGCTTATGCAGTGTCAAATTAATCTCATTTATATGTATAGGCCATGCAAATAAAATTTAATAATTTACTGCATAATATGATAAGTGGAACCTAAGATTCATATAATTCTGTTTCTGGAATTATGCAACTGCTTCCTGTGATTAGCTGCTCTGGGAAACTGTGTTCAACAATCCCTTTTAAGGAATGTTTTTAACAGTTTCTGTTCCATGGTGAGAGAGGAATGAGATACGGAAAGCCCAGGAATGGCAAACATAACCAAAAAGCAAATAAATGAAATTGTAATTGCTTTCTTACAGACCCAGACATTCATGCAAACAAAATCAGACAGTGCAGCAGTTAAATTCATAAGAATTTTGTTTCAATTGTTTTAAGATTTGGTCAGCTTATCATTTGTGTCTAAAGCTAAGGAATTAAGTTTGCTTTGCTTTGGTATGTTAACATGGAAAACCCTTTACTAGCGGGAATGGATCTTGGTGGTTGCAACCACCCCAAAGCAACTCAAGGAGAAAATTAAAGGACATTTTGGGACGTCATAGTCTATCCCATCTGTCTCATGACACCCAGCTTTACTGAAACCTGTAAGATTAATAAGAAAAATTATGTATCAATTATGTGTGGGTGTGCAAGCACATGTGTATATGCTTTTAAATATTTTTTTAAAACATCCATTCACCACAACTCTGGGCCTTGCCATCCAGCCAGTTTTTTTACCCAGCAAAGCATTTGCCCATCCAAGCCATGAACAGCCATTTTCTCCAGAACAATGCAGTGGGAAACGGTGTCAAGGGCTTTACTAAAGTCTAGGTAGACAACATGGGGGTGTTGGTCGACAGCTGGCTGAACATGAGCCGGCAGTGTGCCCAGGTGGCCAAGAAGGCCAATGGCATCCTGGCCTGTATCAGAAATAGTGTGGCCAGCAGGAGTAGGGAAGCGATCGTGCCCCTGTACTCAGCACTGGTGAGGCCGCACCTCGACTACTGTGTTCAGTTTTGGGCCCCTCACTACAAGAAGGACGTTGAGGTGCTGGAGCATGTCCAGAGAAGGGCAACAAGGCTGGTGAGGGGTCTGGAGAACAAGTCTTCTGAGGAGCGGCTGAGGGAACTGGGGTTGTTTAGCCTGGAGAAAAGGAGGCTCAGGGGAGACCTCATCGCTCTCTACAACTACCTGAAAGGAGGTTGTAGCAAAGTGGGTGTTGGTCTCTTTTCCCAAGTAACAAGCAATAGGACAAGAGGAAATGGCCTCAAGTTGCGCCAGGGGAGGTTTAGATGGGACACGAGGAAAAATTTCTTTACAGAAAGAGTGGTTAAACATTGGAACAGGCTGCCCAGGGAAATGGTTGAGT
>NW_008795938.1:2332945-2354863 GCF_000699145.1 Aptenodytes forsteri
AAAAAAAAAGGTTTATCCCCCCACCTCTCCTTCCTTGCCTATCCCTTCTAAACAGTTTATAGCCATCCATTGCAGCACTCCAGTTGTGTGAGTCATTCCACCATGTTTCTGTGATTGCAACTATATCATAGTTTTCCCGCAGCACAATGGCTTTCAGCTCCGTTGCTGAGGTACAATGCAACCTACTTAAAGGATTTAGGATTATATTTTTTATATATATAGTATTTTGGCTACAGTACTGTACCACTGATTTTTTGATTTGAAGATTTACTTTCTATCCAGTTGTAAACTTGGAATTTTTTTTCATATATATGAATGGTTTTATTTCTGTTCTTACACAATTTAATATTTTTTATTTACAATTTCAAATTAGGTATAGTATGAAATTCTAATTTTTTTCTAATTTGAGGATTTGTTTGTTATTTAATCTACTTTATGGTAGATCCATTTTATGCTTATTTTTCAAAGAAAATAAAATCAAATTCTGTGACACAAGACACTAGTCTTCTCAACAAAATGCCAGCCTGCTAAATCATTAGGAACCAGTCTGACTTGACATTATGATCAATATAACAGATCTCATTTGTGACAGGTGTGGTCCTTTGATGGCTTATATAGTCAGACTATATGTTTAAATGGAGTAGAAAATTATACGTTGTAATTTATAGTTATTGTCAGTAATTACTCTTTATTGCCTCACCATGACTCAGAAATTCATTTATGAAAGGATTTAAACACAAGAGGACATGATGCCTGAGAAAATGTATGAGGTGAAGATTAAAAACATACTTTCTAGTTTGGGATTTTTTCTTTTCTTTCTTTCTGAGTTTAGCATTTGACTTTAAACATGTTTTATTTGTGGCAGCTTATGAGTTAATATAACTTGGGACAAATTCTCAGTGTGCTATCCACAGCTGGATACTGAGCTGTTCACTTACTTTATTGTCCCTACAAAAATATGGTGTAGTCTGTCATTCAGTTGAGGGACAATCTCTGGAAATCACCACAGTTTAAACTAGCAGATGTAGACCCTATTTGTTGCTACCTAAACTGTGCTACTTTGCTGGTCTTAATGTTGCCCAACAACCTTTTCTTTAGTCTTAACTTTAATATGTTTTTTATGGTTTCATCAAAATTCTTTGTCCTTTCTGCTAGATACAGTGAATGCCAAGTTTTTCTTAATTCAGGCATGTCTTCTAAATATTTGATATTAAATTGGCTTACAGCATTGAAAATGGATCTGGTGTTACAGTCTTTTAAAGCAATATTCTATAATTCTACATTAGTCTGGAAGATGTTTTCTCATAAGAAATTATCAGTCTAGTGCTCTTCTGTTCTGTCCCTTTTTGTGTATTATCTATTTCTCACTTTGATCCCAGAGCAGTCAGACAGAAAGAGGATTTTTTCATTATTTAACGTTACCTGTACTTTTGCTGTTAAATTTGTTGTTTATGTACCTTAAGTTTCTGAATTTCCTTTGAATGTTTTTAGATGAAGTACTAAATTAAATGTTATTATGAATTGACTTGTTTTTATGTATTCTTTATATGGTTCATTTGTTTGGTTTTTCTTTTACTTTTCTATCATGAATATTTTTCTTCAAGAACACGGGCTTTTTTTCACACATAACTAAATTTTGGAAGCAAGGTTTTTTTAAACATTGATAGAACACATATATAAATTTTTCCTTGTATTTCAGAATAAAGTTTAGTAGATATATCTGTGTATATGTGTATGTGTATATGTATGTATGTAAACATACATAACTCATGTATATACATATGTAGTATTAATCCTTCTATATGAAACTCTCTCTTTACAAATCTGTACCCTAAAGTTGTTAGAAAATATTCATCATTACTAGCTTACTTTAATGGCTTTTGCTTAGCGCATAAGAAAGACATACTTCAAAAAATACATTTTAAAAAATGAAAATGGGATTGACATGATGCAACTTGCAATTACTTTTCTTGGCCCTGGGAGAAAATCTTTACTTTATCTTCACTTTAACAGTAGTCATTGTCAAAAGAGGAAAGAGCAATAATATTGGAGAGAGAAAACTCATTTTGAACTGGCATAAAAGTCTGTTTATTTTCCAACTTTGTTTTTTTAGTAATATTGTATTGATATCAGGAAAGAAATAATGTCCTCTACTGTCTTTTAAATATTTTAACTTAAGTTAGTAAGCTGGTATGATATATTACTTGGTACTGTGTAATTTAACTGTGTATGAGGAACAGTAACCTGCTCAAAGAGATAATGTGAACTTTGTAATAATTGAAGCTGTCTGTTGATTTGTTTTTTTTCTGAAGACAGGTACATGAATTTGAAATCAAGGGAAACCTTGCTGCAGACACAGTGATAAAAAATGAGCCTTTTCTAAATTCATAAGTATCCTGGTTTTGGCGAACAGTATACCTGTAAGACTATTGGGTTACTCTCTTATGAGCCTGAAAGGCAGAATTAGTACTTCTTACACAGCAAGCAAAGTGTATATTTCCCGCTCACTGTGCCCACCCTGCCCCAATCATTGCAAGTAATATTCCTGTTAGACATACAAAGCCATGCAGTCCCAGAATGTAAAGAAAAATAATTGGATACAGAAATATGTCAATACAAGGAATTTATATTGGCTCCCCTCACTCCTTATCCATATGACCAAAATAGATGGTGATGTTGATACTCAAGTCAGGTCTAAATGGCTTTGAGTGCTCTTTTGTTTACAGAGCACTTGGTGGCCTGTGATGTGAGTTAAAGTGCAAATTCTGGTCAGGATTAAGACTGGCACTCAGCCAGGTCTGAGTGTGTGAATAAAGTATAGACCGGTAAGAGGAGTTTTGCTGCTGCACTTCAAACTGTTCACTGTATGTGATGAGTCAGAATTTGTTCTTGGAATCAGCTGAGATTAAGTGAGCTGAAGAAGTTATCTGTGCAATTGTGGAGTCAAAACCAAACTTGAAAATAGGAAAGCATCATGATGATGATCTCAATCCCTAAAGTGTTTGATCTGGATTTTAAAGAGACGTATCAAAATATGGGTACACTATGTCTTGAGCAGCTGCCTCTGGAGACTTACGAAGCATTATGGAGTATCATCTAGATGGTGAACTGAATGTACCAAGAAAGAGTTATTTTATAAACAATGAAAGCCTGAATACGTGTGTGTAAAACCAACAATGATTTTGGTACATATGATGCACATTCTATGTAACACATACAGTTTACTTTGTGTAACCATAGCTTTTTTCCTAAATTCAACTCCTTCCCTTTGCCTTCTGTAAGCCACTTCTTTTTTGTCTTTTTTAAGTATACTTGGAGTAACAATAGAACCAAAAAGGGAACAAGGAGCAATTGTATTATTCAACTAATGGTCTCCAGCAATTTTAGTACAAATTATTGATATGCTAATCATATCAGTAGTGATCTGTAGATAATGCCAATTGCTCTTCAGATATTAATTGGGCTAAAGCTTTGTGGCAGTTAATATTAGAATTGATTGATATTAGTTTAAATCCTTAATTGCATTTAATTATAGATTTGCTTATGAAACAGCTGGACCTTTTCCTTCAGCTCTGTTAGTCTGCCATTTGAAAGTATTAAGCTTCTCTGCATCTCTACAAAGTATTTTTCAACTTAGCTTGTCTTGGCTGTATTTTATATCTTACCTTGCAGCTGGCCTAATTTTTCCAGAGCTCCTTGTTGATCTAGTGCAGCTTTTCATCTAACCACATTAATGACATTACTCTTTTCATTATTTTTTGCAGTAACCCATTTGGCTTGCCTGTCTTGGCTTAAGGCCTTGGAAATTAATTGTAACATCTCAAAAAAACCAACACATATAACTTGCAAGCAGCACTCTTAAAGATGTTGCAACAAAGGAATTAAATGAAGTTGAGTACTATTGAAACTTCTCTAACCAGTTGCTGATAGATACAATCTGGACAATATTTTGCAAGAATATTTATTGAGATTATTCAACATCAGCTTTTGAGAGCTTATGAAATTGACTATAAATATGGGCCCAAGCATAGGGAGCTAAAAAGGAAGCTTGAGTGAGAAAACAAGATTTTCATGGAAATTTACATTTATGTCCTCTTTTTTTGTGGAAAAGTTACTGAGGACTGAACTGCAAGGCAGCAGAATTGCCTAAACTTTTGTTTTTATTTGGCCATGAATGCAGATAAGTTGTTCATCTACCAAATTAGTGAACAGGGTTGTTTGGAAGCTGATATCATAAATATGGAAAGCACAATTACTATGAAGTATGGTTGGGTGGATATGCTTCATATCTCTGTATCATTTCCCTGGAGGACTGATGATACTGTTGTATGGTTCAAAGAAGGGAAGCTACTTTAGCTATGCCAGCAACTGAATGTTGAGATACAGGAAAGGTTTTCTGCACCAGCCAGCGTAACCAAAACTTTTGCACATGTAATCACAAAATCTTTGATTATTTGTTGTCCATTGAATTCTGGGCTGCTTAAGTTTGTACTGTCTTTGACACAGGAATGAGAAAAGCTCTGCCATCTTTGTCGTTGCAGATAGTATGATTTGCATTTATAATTGTGGAACAGATAAACCAAATAGTGCCAGTTTGTGGGTGAATTACACAGCAGATAGGTCATCATTACACTTCCAAGTGTATGATTGGGATAGAAATTTGGCTGATAGCTCTCAGAATGACATGGCTTAACTAATGTGATCAATCTTGAAGCAGACTGAGTCAAAATTTTCTTTCCCAGGGGAATAGAAGCCCCAAGATATGTTCTAGCCAGTTGATATGACAAATTATTAAATACTTTTTGCAGCAACCAGGAATGAGAAATACGCTATTTTGTACCCTTCACAAAGAAGGGATCTGGGGAGCAGCTTGTTCCTTTCTTCCTTCTTCTTTGTTTTTTTCCATTAATGTATCCTTTTCTGTTTCCCATCCCTCCTCCAAGATACTCAGCACTAATTCCAGTAAAATGATCCCCATGACAGGGAAGCCACCTCTTTGCATAATTCTGAAGTGCAGTTTGGTTGACTTGGACATTGCTGCAAAATTTTGCATTGCTGCAAAATTCAGGCCTGCTAAAATGTGACTTCTTCACTTCTTACTATTAAATGAAGAAGCAAAAATATGAAAAGGACCTGTACTGAGACAGTACAATATATGTATTGCACACACTAAAGTTAATGTACAAGGCAGGAGGTATCCTGCCACTTTATATTAAAAAAGTGAAAGTTAAGCCACTTCCATTAAAAGCGTAGCATTTCTGTCTGCAAAAAAAAGGTTCCATGCAACTGGGAAGATGATTTTATATTCAAGAACAGAGTGAATGAGGAGGGTAGGATTGGGAGCCATGCAGGGGACAGGAAACAACGAGGAAGCCAGAGAATGGTAGAGAGTCACTTGGTTTGAAAGAATTGAGCACTGATAGAAGTTGGAAGAATGGAGAAGCTAGGGTTTGCTAGACAGAGTGAAAGGATGTAGACAACAATAACTGAGGTGGAAGAACACAGGAAAAGGGGTAAGAGACAGATTTGTGTTGGCTGTGGAGGTTGAATGGAACAGACTAGGCAAAGCAACCATGAAAACAATGTACTTCTTTATGATGCCTATGGTGATTAACTTATGGGATTAATAAGATTTTCTTTTTCCTAAATATCCTTAAAATTTAGGTTTTTCCTCATGTTGAGAATACTGTAATTTGTTATTACATTATATACTTTGTCGCTGTGTGTTTTGCCTTAGGCCTACCCAATTTTTTATAGATGAGATGATTACTAACCAGTTGTAAATATTTTTATCCCTCTGCTTAGGAAGGGGTGATCTGCTCTATCTAATAACATACAGAACACTGGAGTAGAAACAAAAGCACTGTTGGAAGGTACATTAGCTCCAGTCTTTCTGATCCAATCACTACTGGAATTTTACAGACAGTAAGAACAGCAAGATTACAAAAAGTGCAGTTGCTACACACTCAGCAAAATAGAAAAAAACTGTTTGTGGTTTGGTTTTTTTTTTTTAAATTCATATGGGCTTATATTTTTCATTAGCAGGTATTTTATATCATTTAAGATCATTGAACTATGACTGTAATCTGTTAATGAAAACTTTGACATTTCTGAAAAACTGAAAGGGAAATAACATAGAAATTATGAACCTAGAGGGCAATAATAAACAGGAAAATAGAAATATACAGAAAACTAGATGAAAAGTTGTTGGTTGTTGGTTCGTAGGCGGTAGTGAATGACCACTGAGTTGCATCAGCTGTCACTGCATGTTGCAAAGCTGGACTGTGTAAAGCGTGTGCAATTAATATGCTAGTTCACCAGAGTCTAAGAATTCTGGAAAATGAGCAGGCTATATTCTAAAATAGTTATTTTAAAGTATTTTTCATTCTTGGTGATATATCTTATTTCTAATTGCAACTAATGTGAAAGCTTCTGACCAGCAAACTCATATTCAATGATTATCAAATAATTATCAAGCTACTAGCTATTTTTGCTTAATATTTCTAGAATTAAAAAAGAAAATAAAAACATTTTCTGAATAATGAAGCATATTCTTTTCTTTCTTTCTCTCAGTATCGATCATTTTGGCAGACTTTGTCCTCACATTTGTTATGACTAATGATTTTTTGCATCTGTTCAGGTAATAATATACTGTCTGGTAAAGAGAGTTGGTTGATGCATATGATGCTACATTCCTGGGCTTTCCAAACATTGGATACTGCTTAACTAATAATCTCAAGATAACCTATTTGTATTTTAAGTTAACAGCACTGAAATTGCTATAAGGATAAATTTTCTGGCATGATTAATTCTGAAAAAGAAAAAAGATACAAGATGTTTAATACTGTTGAAATTTCTCATTTCTTAATAGGAAATTGTAATAGATTTGCTGCATTGTGTTGAAATGTTTTCATTGTATAAAGAATATTTTGTTTTAAATCAGTTGAATTATTCTAAGTTAGTAATGTTTTCTAAAATTATGAATTCCATCAAAACCAGAGACAATCACTTGATCTGTCACACTTTACAGACTATGTAAGACTTGTGCTATTTCTACATTTGTATGTAAGACTT
Organism: Aptenodytes forsteri; assembly: GCF_000699145.1. Taxonomy (NCBI): domain Eukaryota; kingdom Metazoa; phylum Chordata; class Aves; order Sphenisciformes; family Spheniscidae; genus Aptenodytes; species Aptenodytes forsteri. Next base: position 2,340,020 of record NW_008795938.1, read on the forward strand.
GTGTTATTTCTACATTTGCGTCGAGAAGGATGCTGAAATTTTCCAAATTTTACATGACATATCCCATCACTGAAGAGTTTGAGACTCTGCTAGCACTGTTTTTAGAAGACTTACTTTACTGGGAGAAAGGTGAGGTCAAAAGATATCACTAGAAGTCTGTGTTTCCTTGTATGATGTGCTGGCCACGTCTTAAAACTTTATTCTTTCACTGAAAAGTGGCAAATTATGAAATGTCTTTGTAACTATGCAATCCAAAAAATATTGTCATGTAGGAAAAGTATAAACAAGAAATATAGAGACAAGCAGGTAGTTAAACATGAATTACTACTGTAAGACAATTAACATTAGTGGAAATCAGTTTCATGTCTTAACGCTGTTGCTGTAATGAAGAATAATTATGATACAGAAATTGAAATTGGAGCTGCAGTGATTGAAAACTTGTATGACAGATACATGGAGATGCTGGCAATTTGGGTTGTTTCATTTTGCTATTAGACTTCTGGTAATTACCTGAACACACTTGACAAGGCATCATTAAGTATGACAAAAAGAAAAATCTATCTCCATCACATTAAAAAATACATTCTGTAATGCTGAAAGCTACATCGGTTTTTAGGAAATGGAAAATTTTCTGTCTGATTTTAGTGCCTGTATTACTGCTCCCTTTTTAACCTGTGCTTAACTCTGCTTTCAGATATTGGAGGCTGAAAGAATCCATAAAGTTTTTGAAACAAGAAATGTGAAGTCTTTCTCCTGCACAAGCTACTGACTGTGTGACATGATGTAAGTCATTTAACCATTTTATCTCTATTTTTTCCTTTGTAGATGATGAAAATTTACTGTTTTCTGTATTTTTAGAAATGCTTTGTTTTGATTAAAATCCCTACCAATTGTGATGAAAATTTTAATTTTATTTTAAAATTGTAGTTAATTTAGTATAGAAAATTTGTTTTGAAAAAATTATAAAATGAAACCTTACTTTGTTACTTTTCCAGCTAGAACTATTAATTAGATTTGTAATACTTTCACAAGTAATGTCAGCTGACCTAAGCCTGATGTATGTGAGACTCCTTATTGTTACTTACTCTTTTTACACTGTTACTTAATGGTTTTACAATGTTTTAAGCATTTAATATCTATACCTGTTTAACAAGTAAACATTGTTATCGGCTGCAGTTTTAGAATCTTGTTATATGCTTGATTGTGTTTTAAATCATTTAATTCTTTTGGAGCTGTTGAATTATGATGTCAGTGTTTCAGTCCCAGTTATCTGGAAGGTGTTCTATTCAATAGTGGATCCAACAAAAGAAGTGATCTCACAGAAAAGAAATCAACAAGTTCTGAGATACAAGATATAGGTAATACAGGGAAATATGAAATAGAGAGTTCTTAGGAGAAAAGAAACATTTAATTCTTGTGTGAATCAGAAGACTGTCAAGTTTCAGTTCAGTGTCCATGTTAACACAGTATTAGCAGAGAATCTGCCTTGCAAGTAGAATATCAGCATCTTTCAACTGATCTATGTTACAATCTAATGAACATACATTCATAATAACTTAAGAAAATAGCTAATAGAATTTTCAGAGGAATTTCTTGACAAGCTAGGATGGTAGAGCTTACTCTGCAGTAGAGAGGACGTAATTAAACTGTTTAAAGACAAGACAGAGGGAATGGATTGGGAATCCTGAGTAGCTCATATTTAAAAGGGGTGTTCATAACTCTAATGACTCCTTCAGTTAGCTGTCAAGGTGCGTATTACCACCATATGTGCTAGGAAAACCATTCACTTAAGGTCCTGACTATAATAAGATAGCAATTGTGATCTACATGTTATTTTATTTGTAACTTCATTTTTAGCATTGTTTTCCATACATTAACATTAATATAAATACATTTTAACATGATTTATATCTTCATTCTTACATGAATATTATTGTAAGAACTTAGGGATTTGGGGTTCTTCTAGAGTGGATGTAAACATGAGCTACCGTGTAAGAATCTTGTTGTTAAACATGAACTAACCCTGAGTATGCTTGTATTCTTTTCTGTTAATTAGTGTCTTTTCCTCTTTCTTATTCCTTCTCCTGTTACAGAAAGCCTTATATCCACTTAACTTTGATTTTGCTTTTATCTTGACCAATATGTGCTAGCCTCCAAAAGGAGTGAACTTGAAATCTTTGTTGTTTATTCATTAGTCATTCGTTTTAAAGAATTTAAAAATGAGATTTGTCACATTAGTTATAACTCTTTTTTAAGCATTTGTAGTTATTATTTTCTGTGTTTTTCAGCTGATGTTTTTAAGGTAGTTATGAAAATTAAGATCCTTTCCTGACTATAGATTTTTTTTTATCTGGTATGGATGTAAAATACATGATGCAAATACAACTGTGTTTGCAGTTGTCACCTGTTTCAGAATTTCTAATAATTAACTCTGGAGCTTTCCTATAGGTACGTTTTTGTCTGTACATTTGTTCTAATAGGAACATTAGTTGTCTGTCTAAATGTAGTTGTTTTGCTTATAAAAGTCTCACTTCTAGATGAGACCTGCTTCTGCATCATTAAGGTTTGAAATGGCTAATTAATGGTTTGGTTGTGTATTAACATTATTTTTAAAATTTGTAAAATATTTTGTGACAGTGACTTCATAGAGCATTGATAATGCAAGGTGCTCATAGTCTTTACAGACTGAACACTCTTCTTAGCAATATTTTAAACAGCCTGTAACTTTCCAAAAGCCACTTCACTGTCTTACATCTGCAACATGCAAATTTTATGTGGTTCAATCACCTGTGTAAATAGCTTTCTCAGAATTGAAATGAGCAAATAATTAATTAGTTACAGTTTTGCATAGGTAATATTTTATTCAAAATAAGTTTTCACAAGTTTACGGAAAATTTTGGTTTTTAGTATTTTTCTAACTTATGAATCATGAGGGGACTAAAGCACAAACGGTATTCACCAAATGCTCTTAGTTTGATTAACTGTGGTTATTTTACTAGACCTACTATATCTTGCTTATCACTGTACTATCTTAGTATCTTAGAAAATTAATATTGTCTTTCTTACTGCATTCTTTCAAAGGGCCTAATTTTCTTTATTAGTTATTTATTTAATATGTAGTCTGTAGGCTAATAATTATAGATTATAGATTATTATAATAAAAATTATACACTACATTTTCTTCTGAAAGCAATAGAATTCCTAGTTTTTCTGACTTCCCAGAGATTGACAAATACGGGTCAATCAGATGGAGAGCACTTTCTATTGTATGTTGGGTGTTTAAAAAAAAAACAAAACAAAACAAAACCCAACACCCTTCTGGCTAAAGGGAATTGGCTTTGCCAATTATTTCACTGTTTATGGGCTGTTCTTGAAGGTGGAAGATCATTGTCGTGGGGGCTTGTGTTCATAGTTGTGCTAACCTGATCTTTTCTGTTATGTAAGCTGGCACACTTGACATATTTGAAAGGAAAAATTGAAAACTTAAATTTAACCATATTCAGTAGGAAAACAATTATATGAGTGGAGTGATGTATTCTTGGTGACCTGTGTTGCTAAGAAACAAACTGCTGTGTTCTCAGTTGATTAAATCCTTCTCTTCTAAGTGTTTTTACCACAAGGTACATTGGAATGCCTTATTCAGGCTCGGACATCTCAAATCCATTAACTATGAGGTCAAGCTATTATCTGCTTCTTTACTTACTTCAGTCTTGCTCCATCTAAACTAAAATCACTCAGACACCTCTCTGTGAACATCTAGTATAAAGTTCCAGTTCAATAGGGGACAAAACAAAACTCTTCCTATTTCTCCACACTTATCTCCCTCTCCTGTTTCTTGCCTTGCTCCTGGTAATCCGTCTGTCACGCAGTACTGGAGCCTGGGTGCCATCTTCAGCTCATTCTTGTTCCACCATCATTAGTACTGAATTTGCCCAGTACAAGCTGAGTTAAAACACATGTGGGCACATAGTGCATTTCTGTCAAATTAGCCCACAAGGAAAGATTTTTAACAGCTTTTTGTTTTTATATTAGATGTGGAATGATAGTAGATATGTTGTCAGATATAAAGTCTGCCAATACATAGTTACTGTCAGCATTGTTTGAACAAACATAAACCAATAAAGTCATTTTGTATAGGATCTATTCTATGCATTGTAGTACTGCATAATTTTGATGTAGTACAATGAATTATCTGGCTAGATAGACTGTATATTTTTTTTGCCTATACTTACTGAAAAGTATTTCTAAAATAGCACCTTCCTTATTCAGCTACAGACTGATAGGTTTGTTTTCTCTTGTTTCACCATTTAATTATTGTAAAATCCTTTTTCTAAAGTTAGAAAAATGTAGCCTTGTTCCATGTGTGTTTATCTAAAATATTGATGCAGTGTGTAGTTTGTCGCCATCTCATTTCTATATCCACATTAAACCTATTCCTAAACCTTTCACTTTAGACCCCCAATGCTCCCTCCCTCCCTGCCTCCCTCCCTCCTTTTCTATGCCAGCCTTTATCTCCCACTTGTTAAATTTTCCAATGGTAATTTTTTTGCTTTCTCTCATGTTATCTTTCCCACTTGATAGGAATTTGTGTAAACATTCAGTAATCCCCTTATATCCCATGGCTTCTTACTATCACTTTTGCTCTGCTAGCTTCATGAAGTTCGGACTGGTTAGATCAAGGTTTTTCTGAGATTACAGCCTGTAACCATGATCACTGTATTCATTGCTTCCTTCTTCCTCACCTGTCTATATCCATTTCTAGTCTTTCACCATAGTTTTGCTCTTGATTTATGTGAAACTGGAGTTTTAATCCAAATATCTAAAACTAACCATTTGGAACAAATCACGTAGCCAGAGAAGATCTGAAATTTATTAAGTCAACTGAAACTGGTAGAACATTATAAATTACAGCCTGCAACATCTTGGGCTTATCAGTTAGTGTTGTATGGCTGTGACTTGTCAGGCATTAACCATTATCTTTCTACCTTCCCATGTCTTTCTTAATTTGATATATTTCATTTATTATTCCCAGCCATATTTTTTCAGATAGTACAAATAGCTTTATAGCTGTATATTTTCAGATAGTACAAATAGCTTTATAGATCAGCAGTCACACAATCTCAGCTACTTTTTGCTGACCCTCACTTAATACTCATTCTGAAATATTTTTAGGACAAGTATCAGAGGCTCAGTAGCTCTACTGATTTACAGTAGCAGTAATGCTCCTCCTCCTCAGAAAAAAAAATTATTCCTGTGAAAGCTTCATATTCCAGGCTAATTTGGAATTCTCAGCTTGTTTTATTAGAGGTGATTCAATCATGACTTAGAGCACTAATTTGGACATATGGCTTATGAAATAATGGAGGATTTCTGGCTTCTACTTGCACAAGTCATGCGTTTCTGGGTTTAAATTTTTGGTTTGTTTCTCAATTTTAAATTCCATCAGACTCACTTTGATCTGGGGTTTCTGGGTGGAACTAAACACCATAGTCCACTATTATTGTTATTTCCAATGCTTGAAAGAGGCTAGATTTCATATCAGTTCTAAATTCAGTAGAAGTTGGTTGGTCCTGCCATTCACAATGATAAGATATTGCTTCATTGACAGTCAAATGCAGGATCACAACAACCTCCCAAGCTCTGAGGTCAGAAGGTTTTTGCCACGTGAAGTCTCACCTCCTTGGTTATGTGAATATTAGTAAGTTACACAGTGCCCGAGAATTTCCCCCCTCACTGAAAGTCAGTTGTCAATACTGTGTTATTATTTGTACAAGGGAGTAAAGTTTTGCCTGGGACATTAGCCTGGAATATGAAGCTTTCACAGGAATAATTTTTTTTTCTGAGGAGGAGGAGCATTACTGCTACTGTTTGTATAGGCTGTGGGTCATCCCCAGTTGGCAGTTTGCTTGCAGACAACCTGTTTTGGAAGATAATAGAGTTTAATAATATTGTTCTGTTCTAGGGCAGTTAGTCTGAGTGCCAGAGAGTGATACTGGGCACAGTTAAGTTATGAGTACAGCTGTAACCTCTGAGTACCAAGTTTTATGTCTTGCTAAGCTCAAACTCAGTGGAAGACAGATTTTCAGTGTTCTTGCATTTCACAGAAACAAAGTACATATAATTAGCTGATCACTGGAGCCTTGCATGTATAGTTCTTGGATGAGTCTGCTCTGTTTCTATGAAACTCAAGAATATGTGCATCTTTAAAATGGCTAGTGTAACAGATTACTGTATATTGATTTATTCTGAACACTTCTTTTCCTGGTAATGAGTTATAGATTATAATGCTATCATCATCTAATCAGCTTTTCTGTGTAGTATGGGGCTGTAGAATTTCCATGCATTTATTGTTCTTTAAAGTAGAATGTATAACCTAGAAAATCATTCAGAATTTATGGAATATTCCACACAGCCCTCCAGCAGTTATTTGAATGCCTGATTGTCAGTAATGTTGAAATTCTGCGCCTTACTTCTGTCCTCAATGTGTCTGCCTTCAACTTCTAACCAGAGGATCTAATCATACTTCTGCTTCTGAAATCTTTGTGTGTTGACCAGTATCCACTTCCCATGGGATAGACAAGATGGTTTTCAGCAGTTACATACAAATACACCTAGCAGTTTCAACTCATCCCTGAAATTTCCAGGAAATACTTAAACCCAGATGAATTACCGTCATGTGTAAGAGCTCCAGGAATATGTGGAATTCATTAAGCAAAACCACAAGTAAGGCAAGGTTACTGTGTCGTGTAACTGATAAACACACTGTGAGCATTTATAAATCAGATAACCTCTCTCTAATTCAGTGATAATAAAACAGCAGAAAGGAACTTCTCTGGGTCACTTTTCCTAATGCATTAGCCATTTCAGCAGACAAAGCCCATAAATGATTTTAATACCAAGTCATTATAGTGATACTGTTAGATGACAAATCTCTTACTGGCATCAACAGGATAGACAGTTGACTACCTTGGTTAAGATGTGAGGCAAGGCTTAAAAAATAGGATAGGCTTTGTATGGTCTTGCGTGATTCTCAACTTCAAAACTGGGTATAATGTATGCCAGTCACTTTTTGAAATGTTTTTTGAAACATTTTGAAAAAAAAGTAAAATCGTCTCCCTGTTTGTGATGTCATTAGTCATATTTCCACTTTCCAGATTATTACTGCGTTTTTTTATATATATTTCATAATTCTGTCTGCCTTCTTATATCACAAGCTGATGATTAATTCTTACTTGCATATCACATGCAAATGACATGCCTTGAATAAAGAACACCTTTAGACTGTGTGCTCACCAAGAGAAGAATTGTCATGACTCCTGAGTTTCAGAAGTGTCCATCCCATATAGGAGATGTTTTTGTAAGTAAGTAATAGCAAAGGGCTTAATATTAACAGAAGAAATAGAATGTAAGGAAGATTTTCACTGATTTTATTTTTAGCCTAAAATAACTTGTAGAAAATAGCATTGAATAATAGATTTTCAGCTGGGCCATACCCTAAACCTGGACATCACATGTGGCTCTGGATGCTGTGGCAACTGCAGCTGTGTTGTCAAGGAAACAGCCTTGTGCTCAGTAGGCAAAACCAATGAGGATTAAGCAAGGCTATATTATAGCTAAGCCTCGGTGACCTTATCAGGGAGCAACAAGATCTGTCTGTTCTTCACTGTGCAGGTGTCCCTCAGGAGTGAGGGAGATATGCACAGGCAAAAACATACATGCAATGTACCTGATTTAAATGTCAGACCTGGATTATTCAAACAAGTGAATGCATTTCCCAGTTAGATGGATCAAAAGACTCCATTTGTGTAAGTAAAACATTTATATAAAATAAAATTAAATAATAGAGAAGAAAGTAATGTGACGTTTTTCTGCGAGCTGTGAAATGAGGTACAGATAATTGAAGTATGATGAACTCTGGAAGTCTCTTTGATTTTTGTTGTAGCTTTATAATCAGGCTAAAATTCACACACAAGTGTGTCATTATAAAAATGTGTTAATTTCCCAGTGATAAGAAACAAAGTTTATAGAACACTGAGATGCAGAACAGTTGTCAACAATTTCAAGCACAGTGTGCTTCTTTAGTAGAAAGAATTAATGCATGTTTCACTGAAGTAAACTCACACTCCAACATACACGTGTTATTTCATCCCAGTTTTTTGTATCTAAAAGAATCAAAATTCAAATGGAACCGAGATAAATAAGTGCAAGAGAAAAATGCCTAATAGTTTTTTGCTGGGTGGAGAAGGAAGTTGAAAAAGTTGTCTAAATTGCTGTCAGAAGTTAATTGTTTTCTGTTTAAACTTTAAAATACTATTCCTTTTTGTTTCTAAAGTAAAATAGAATGTTACACTTTAGTTGAAGCTTCATAATAAATAAGAACGAATGAACGAGCAACTAAATTTTACATGCTTTGGCAGAACCTCTGGAGTTTATTGTGCTTTTCTTTTTTACGTTGTCACGTAACATCAAAGGTGATTAAATGTCATTCTTAATTAACCCTATGCTTTAGTTGTTAATCTGGATTTATTTGTATTAACCATTGTATTTTTTCTTGTTTCGGTATCTCTTGTGGTGTTAGGTGCCCATTTAAAAAAAAAAAATCAATGTTAGTTTATCTGCAGATAATGCCAGATGAACCTTTTTCAATAGTGATACTGTCCAGTGTCTTGTACAGAGAAGGGAGGAACTAAAGCAAACTGTGAAATGAGACATATCTGATTATCACAGTGATTTTACTTCTAACATTATCTTGTGATTTATTTTCTTTCTTGGTGTTTTTTTTTCCTACAGATGTTAATCTAAACTTGCCAAAGCCAATGGATTTTGTCAGATTTTAATTATTCTTTTCTTGCATCCCACTCCTTTTTTTCAGTGCTTCTGCATTTCTTTCCTTTTTGTATCTGATTATTTAAAATACCTGATTTTTTCCCAGAACTGCTGTTTTTACCATTTCAACTATGTTACAGAAAAATTCTGTGTATAAAATATTTCCTATTAAAGAGAGAAGTTCAGACATTTTGCAGCACATTTAAAGCCATTATAGAAAACTTGAAATTGACCTGATTTCATGGCTTCATTTCTGAGAGTTGCCACTCTCCTGATAAGATTTTCTATCAGAACATCAAGGCAACAAATGAAGCAAAGAGGACAGGGAAGACTTGGCCACTTCTGTGAGCTGAATATGATGTCAGTCTTCTTAACTATGTAAAATGCGCAATAGAAAAGTTCTAGATGAGAGCATATTTAATGCTTGAATATTTAAGAGCATAACAACATCGAAGTTTTTAGAATACATGCAGCAGTTAGTTTAAAAAACTGTGACTTAAGTCCTTGGAGAAAAGTCCACTATGATCCAAATATGCTTAGAGAGACAGAATATTAATATTCAAAATAAAAGGATTAGGAAATGTGTTGTGCCTCCCCAAAAGTCTCTCATTCCCATGCCTTCTTTCCTTATTAATTTTTTAGTCTCAATTTTCAGGTGGTTTTGTACTACTCTTATATTTAGTCCTGTAGTATCACATGTGATTTCATCCTCTGGTGCTTCTGTTTATTCCTTATGGGTCTAATAGTTATTCTGAAGGTCAGGTACAAAGCTGGATACTTTTCCTAATTTATTGTCTGCATCTCTAACTTTTTCCCCTCCTTACATTTTTCCTAATTTTGTACAAATAAATCTGCCTTTATTTTCTTTTGGTCCATCTTCTATCTGTAGCTTTATGGTCATTTTTCTTTGCTTTTCAATCACTAAAATCTATGCTTTTGTTAAATAGTCTGGCTTCTATAAGGAGTTTGATGTGAATTAAATTTAATTTTTAATCTAGAGCTCACTAATATGAATTACCTTGACCAGTTATCACTAATTTAGGGAGCAACAAGTAGAATCCAACTTCTTTTCTTTAAACCAGCTAACTGCTTTAACAGTGTGCCAGGAAATTACTGCAAGTTATCTACTACTCTTCCACTTTCTGGGATAATCTGCAATCCTGAACAATAGGCAGAGCAGCAGCAGTCTCTCCAATTGGGTTTTTTTGTGGACAAATAGGCAGATCAGCCTTTCCCTGCTTATGGAGTGAGTTAGACGCATCCAGGACATGTCATGCCTCCTGTGCATCCGCTCTGCAACTGATCCGTGTGTGTGTAACAAGTCTAAGGTATTTCTAAGGCTGTAGATATACAGCAGGCCATTTGTGCATGTCCCAAAACCATGTGTGCAGGTGTTCCAACTTGTGTAGTAGATATTTTTTCTTCCATGTGAAATGCTGGCAAATATGATTTTCTCATTCCATTTTAAATTATTGGCGTAACTTTGGTCCATCTATTCTAAGTGCCTTGTACCAAGGAGATTTAATTTATTTGATCAAATTCAGACATGAATTTAGGAGTAGTCATTAGAAACATATTACTGTGAAATCAGATTAATTCTGTAATAGCAGTATGGAGGAAATCAGAACTAGACCTATAGTACTCATGTCTAATTCTTCTTCATCTTTCATCTTATGTAGCTATTTACAGTGCTGGCTGTAAAATGGAACAACAATTTTACCAACTGAAAATACTCACATTTGGCATATATTTAACATTTACAGCGAAACCCCATTAAAAATGAGGCTGTGGAAGACCTCCAGTGTTTAGGCTACTATTGCCAAAGGGCTGAACCGAGAGCTGTAGTTTTAACTAAAACAAATAGGAGTGTAATATATGCAAGTAAAATTAATTTATTCATATGTTCTTCTTGACTCTTCTGCATGTGAATTATATCCCCTTAGATTATGGTGCATTAATTCCATTTTTATTAAGAAATTATGTGTTTATAGGAATAAACTGTATTGTATTATTTTTGTATTGTATTGTAATATTTGGATATTTTGAATTTGGTTTATAAAACATATATACAAGTGTGTACCTCAGATGCTTTTTTCCCCCTAACTGACCTTTAGACTTCTGATCTGATTTACTCATTTAAAAGTAAGTTTCTCATGAGGGTAACTTAGTAGCCATAAATCACTTTCTGAACAGGTTTTAATGAGTGAAACATTCAAACTTGAGCACACTTTTTCAGGTTATGAAATCCGGATGTTTTGGTGAGTATATTAATCAACAGATGTGTAGTTTCTTTAAATAAATAACATACAGCAATATGCTGTCACCCATCAGTTTTAAGTCAAAGACTGTCAGCCTGTGTACAAGACAACTAAAGACATTTGTAGTATGTATCTTTGTATCACTGCAATAATAAGTAGCAATAGATAATCCTAAAAGAGATTAAGGGTACTACTCTAACAACTAGCCAGAAAGTATCTCATGCTTCTGCAAATTGCCTGCCCTGTTTTCCTAGAACTAATTGACATTTGTTACATAGAAAATTATGCAAAATGTTTACATCAGTATTTTTGTATTCCTCTGCATACTTAACTGCATATTTTTTATTTTTGTTTGCTCCTTTATTTTTTATTTATGTGTCTTTTCTATACAAAAATAATCAAATAGAAAAATAGCCAGTAGTAGTAAGATCATGCATATTTTTAAAAATCAATTTACTGTGTTTTTTGCATAAGCGTATATGGTTTACATGCTGATTTTCAATTTACAACCCAGTTTAAACTTAGATGGAGAACCAAACCAAAACTTCAATTGTAAGACTGTTATCACTATGTTTGAATCCATATCCTTCCTAAATTCAAATTGTTTGGCAGCAACAGTAGTTAATCATATTTAAGATGATTTTACTGAGGCTTACTGTGATCCCACAAGCAGCCTACAAGCTGGACTGTGCTTAAGGATGCTCCCCTATGGCTCACTGCCTCTTCCAGGAGACAGCAAATGGCTTTCAAGTAGTGAGTAGTGGCTTGAGTGCATTCCCCTGTGCCTGTTCACATCTTAGCTCAGAGAGCAAGGAGGCTGCTGCAGAGGTACAGAACTGTAAAGCTGTAGCTCTGCACTGGAGCAAAGAGTGGCTTTCACAGCTGTCTTCTATCTGTAAATAGGGAAGGTGTTTCATTTCAGCATCAAGGTAGTTTGGCTTAGTAACTTCTGGAAGCTGTGTAATACCTACCAGCAATGCACAACTTACTACCTCATTATTTCATTGTCAAGCACCTTAAGAAAGAGGGTCTTCAGGGAACCCTCAATGCTTGTTGGGTTTTTTGATCTCTTGATAAGTGTCATGCACTTGTCCAGATTATTTATTGAAACAATGCACAACACGCATATTTTCCATTACTACTTTTATTTAAAGCACCAGTGTTTCAGTTTAATGTTTTAGAAGTGGTAGAACCAAATCCAGAAAATTATTAATAGAAAAATTGAGAAAACAGGTTCAACTGATTTGCTAACATTCTTTGGTGTTTCCATTTCCAGTCTGCAATCTTGATAAAACCTGAGTAAATATTGATGATGCTTCCACTGAGAGATAGAACATTCTTTTGGAAGTAATAATGTTCTTCTTCTTAACAGATCTTCAGGTTGGCTGGGAAAAACACACAGAGGATCATTTTGATTACCAGTTCTGTTTTTTAAGGGTATTAACAGGCCCACATCCAAGAAGATGATTATTTCAGTGCTTGTTGCTTAGGATTTATACTGAAGCACATGGTTGCTAACACAAAACTGTTGTGCTTCCTTAGGAGGTATTTAAGTACTTTCATACACAAGAACATAGAAATTGCTGTAGTGGATCAAAGCTGTTGTTTATTTTTCTGATATTCAGCCTATGATTGGAGTTGATAACCCATTCTTCAGAGAAAAAGGCAAGAATCTGTTGCATTTACAGAATAATCAGCTTATTAAAAAAAAAATTTATGTTAGGTTTTCCCAGTCACTGCTTGTGAGGCTTGATTTGTATGCAAAGACTCTGCTTTCTTGAGCTGGATGGAGAAAATGAAGGAAAGGTAAAAGTTACTTAGTGCTGCTGGGCAGAGGAGAACAGTAAGGAAGAGTGATAGAAGGAAGAGGAAAGACAGAGACCCAGAGATTGACAGTGACAAAAGTAGCTGACAGTGTCTTCTGAATAGTCAGTATTTAATGGGTATTGCCTGAACAAAAATGGAGAAATTGGGTAAAATTCAGGATGCAGTTTCAGGGAGAGGATATAATTGTGTTTGTCATGAGTGTGGTGAGAACCTTGGATATATCGTAAGGGGAAGGAGGAGGCTTTTGGGATATTGATTGGTGCTAATTACATTTCCTGATACACGGTTTATTAGGTAAAAGTGATGAGACCTATATGTTATCTGAAGATCTCCATGTTCAGCCCCTGATGGTAAACAAGATAAGAATAAGAACTTTTCCCTTGAGAAAAAGGGCATTTTAAGCATTTCTTTTCATCAATTTTGAATTTACCGTTTTTTAGTTTTGGAGTAATAGCAGCCCAGCTTATTTTCATTGTATTATTTGTTGGTTTATATGCCCACATAGTCATCTCCTTTCTAAATTACAGAGTCTGGCATTTTTTTCCCTTTATATGGTAGTTTTTTCTATACCTCTTGTTCTATTTTTAGCATATTTAAAATTCCTGTCTGAACTTCCTTCTGCTATTTTTGTATTCTTCCTGTTTTCTTATTTTTTGATAGGTGATTCTTAGAACTGAATCAGTATTACTAGTATAGATACATCTTTGATTTCTGTAGTCCGTATGAACACTGATAATACTCTCTTCCATTCTAATTCTTATGCTTTGTTTTTGCTTAAGCTTTTGAGCAACTTTGGATATTGAGAAGAGGGCTTTCTTTTTTACTAGGTGTATTTGATAGCGCAAGTAGGTTGGTTTTTTTTTTCTTCCAGTGTCCGCTTGGTTTGTAGTTATCAAGGAAATTTTATTTGCTAATGTGATTTTCAAAGTAGAAATTAAGTCTGTCCATGTTCTCTTGGTTGTAGAGCAGAGCTCAGATACAAAGCACAGACAGCTTGCATATCTCATACACTGGAGATTGCGGAGGTGGGACTAGAGGTTCTTCCTATTAGCTCACTTAGTCATTTGTTTCTCCCAGTATAGTCCTCTGTGCTTGAGATAATAAGATAGAATGTGTTATTCTCTGACACACACACCCCTCTTTTTTCTTTTAGAATGTGTCTTTCGACTTTTAAGAGGCTAGGTTACAAACTCCTTATCTGTCAAAGCAGATAACGGAGCAGCGTGGTGTCTGGACAACCAGAAAGAATCACAGTTAGGCAAACAGATATTCTTTCATCCAGCGGTCCTTCTAGTCAGGTAACTGGTCAGTTCTTGAGTGTTCAGGATTGTGGATTTCCTGGACTGCAGCTTCCTTCTTAAGCAATGTTGAATTCCTTAGCCTGGGTATTGATTCTTTTTTTATAGGTCCCATGCTGTGGGACACATTAATTAACTGCAGGTTAAATGTTCCCCTTGAACTTTTTCCAGGAATTTTCAACTCACTTATCTTTTAAATTTTCTAAAAATGTAGTTATATGCAAGCTTCAGCAGAACCCAACAGAAGAAAACTACTTGCATATTTTACACTGTACTAGACACAATATAGAATCATAGAATCGTAGAATAGTTTGGGTTGGAAGGGACCTCTAAAGGTCATCTAGTCCACCCCCACCCTGCAATGAGCAAGGACATCCTCAACTAGATCAGGCTGCTCAGAGCCCCGTCCAGCCTGAGCTTGAAAGTTTCCAGGGATGGGGCATCCACTACCTGTCTGGGCAACCTGTGCCAGTGTTTCACCACCCTCAGTGTAAAAGATTTCTTCCTTATAGCTAGTCTGAATTTATCCTCCTTTAGTTTAAAGCCACTCCCCCTTGTCCTATCCCAACAGGCCCTACTAAAAAGTCTGCCCCCATCTTTCTTATAAGCCCCCTTTAAGTATTGAAAGGCCACAA
>NW_008795938.1:2356396-2369201 GCF_000699145.1 Aptenodytes forsteri
TCCTCTCCTGATTTCTTACACCTGGGGATCAAGAGTTCTTGTACTTTATGGAAAGCACCCTTAAAGATCTGCCAACTCTGTTCTGCTCTCTTGTCCCTGAGGGCAGATCCCCGGGGGGTCCTATTGACTAACTCCTTGAACAGCTGGAATTTTGCTTTCCTAAAATTCAGGGTCCTGACTTTACTCTTCGCCTGACCCATATCCCTCAGGACTGCGAACTCCACCAGTGCATGACCACTGCAGCCCAGGCTGCCTCCAATCTTGACATCACCAATTAGCTCACTTGCGTTGGTGACCAACAGGTCCAGTGTCGCATCCCCTCTGGTAGGGCTGCTATTACCTGGCTTAAGAAGTTATCCTCAATGCCTTCCAGGAGACTCCTGGATTGCCTGCAGCTCGCTGTAGGCAGAAATGTTAACAAGATTGTTTTTCAAGATCTGTAATTTTTTGGTAGAATAGAATAGAATAGTTCAGTTGGAAGGTATGTACCATGTACAACAATCACCTAGTCCAACTTACTATGGTATTCAAGAATGATTCCTGTTCTTATGACTCTTTGATGGTTCCTGTGTCTCCATGAAATCTCTTCATTGGGTCTTGGTGATTTTTTTCTTTAAACATGAACCATTTATTGATCATACTGATTTGCTTACCCTTTATAATTGGATTCTTTAGTGATAATTTGCAGTTCTTCTGGAGTCTAGTAATATATAACCAATTTGTACTGAACATTATTTAAAATCAGAGTGAATTTTATTTTAACTGAAGAAATGAAATTGGAAAGACTTCTGGTTTGTGGTCCTGCTTTTGAATAACTCCATGGGTCTTGTGAGGATATGATTAAAACCTCTGCTATTAAGGGGAGAATGAGTATACCAGGATCACTGAATATAGAATTTGCAGTTGTGTTTAAGTTTTGCCCCTTCAGTGTATTGACTTTCACTGCTTTTTCTAACTGGGAGTATTATTAGAAGATAATTTAAATTTATTGGTCTGGACTGTTCTAACTGTTTTAAATCAGCGTAAGTCACTTTGAGTCAGTGCAGCCAAACTGTTCTGTTGGGTTTAAAAAAAGAATTTACAAAAAGCATGTCTACTTTTGGAAGATATTTAAATGGAAAATATTCTGCTTCCTCAGGTAGGAAAAACAGGTATATTTCATAAAATATCGTTTTGTTACAAATTTAGTATTTATTATTGTGACTTCTTGTTGGCTACTTTAAAGAATAATTCTGTATTCTTTGTCCAAGTATATTTATTATATTTTTCCCATTCTTTTGCTTGATTAAAAAATATTTGTATTTTGAACTTTTCAATTTTTGTGACCTAGAATACTGTCCATTGTGCAGTTTTGAAGTTTAAGTGACCAAAGGTGGCACTCCACTTTTTTGACTTTTTCTCAAGCATCCAGTAACAATACGCATGATCTTTGTGACAGTTCATTTTGTTTCCCACCTGTATCTTGTCTTATTTCTACTTTCTTTCTTTCTTGTTTATCTTCCTTATGTCTCTTCACTTGTGTTCTGCCTGATGGATTACCTATGTTACTCGTGAAGCTGTCTAAGCTCCCTCTCAGAAATCTAGTGATGGGTGATACAATTCAAGTCTTGGTATTGGTGCAAAAAGGAAATAGAATGCTATTAAATTGATTTTAATAGTTAAGTAAGATGCAGAATATTCATTCAGTCTGAACCAATAACGAAAGCAATAGCTTTGAGAGAATGGGATAACTAAATCTCAGGATGCCATTGATTCTGTGTGTTTCTTTTTTGATATGATTTGTTATTTTTCTAAGATACTGCAAGAATAATTATTTTAATAAAATTTTCTGTTTTGTTGGCATTTGATGTTCACTTATCTTTTGTTGCTGTGGCTGTTCTATTCTGCAGCTTTTCCCACAGTGAACTGAATTCATTTGCAGTTTTGTCAGACTGCAAATGAGTGGGAAACAGAACTAGTATTTAGCTTACATTCAGGACAAAAGGAGGGGAACCCAGGCATGTACACTAGCAACCTGCTTTGGAAAACACCGGAATTAAGATAGGTTGCACATCTACACTAATAATTTAGTTACTTTGGAGGTGCGTTCCTTCAAAACCAGTGAGTACTCTTCATTTAGTTTTGGCAATTTGCGACAGTTCATTTTGTTATTCTGTTCCAAATCTTCTACTGTCACATATATTTGAAACAGATTTTCCAGCATATGCCCAGTAAGGAAAGCTCCTGTTTTTTTCTGAAACCCTGTCGTGGTGCCACTGAAAAGTCTTCATGGCACTTACAAGCAGAGAAGATATAAAATTTCCTTTTTTATTTCTTTTTAACGAGGCCACTCATTTAAAAATAATTTCCTGTTTTTGAAATTAAACCCTAGATTTGTGGAATTTTTCTTTGTAATTTTTTTTTTTTTTGCTTATGTTGCCCATGAAACAAAGAATGTGGTGGATACAGTAACAGATTAGCTCCGTAATAATATCATTTTGAATCATGTCCTGTACTTTGTGGAAGACTAACTCAAGAGTTATTTCTCCTCTTGTGGGTTTCCTGACTGGATTCACTGAAATAATCCATTCTAGTATTATAAATTTTTGCCTCAGCAATGCAGCCCTGTGGAATTTAGCTGTGTTGCATTATTGTTTGCTTCTTGGTCTCAGGTTTCCGGGTCTCCCACATTATCTCACAGTCACTGTCATCATCCTAGTCCCACTGTCAGTATTATCGTCTTAAAAATCCTGTGCTTTCCTACTTAAGTGTGGAATCCCAATCCATACTGATCCTATTTTCCTTATTAATGCAGTCAACTTGTTTATCTGATTTGATTCAGTTATTTCAGTGTTTAACACTACTCTTCTGTTGGAGTGAACAATAGTTTTTTCTATGTTTTATGTACTGAACTACAGCATTCCACTTATTATTTTTCTTCCACCATGTTTTATATGTGTACAATGTTATTAAACTGATTTAAAACCAGTCATTCTGTTTCCCCTATTTTACTTCTTAATTTTTTTGCACTTGTGTGTTTTCATACATTTGATAGTATTTTTTGAGTTACCATACCCTGTTTAAATAGGACTTTATTGTTAACTAACCAATAAACTGAATTCTCTCATATCTTCAAAACAATTCAGGTAAATATTTTGTTTTACTCTTAACTTCTTTGCTTGCCCTTCACTTCCACCAGTACAATATAAACTGTATGATATTACTGTCTTAAAATTGAGTATGTCTAAGATGAAATTACTCCATATTTGATTGCTGTAACATTAAAAAGAAAAGCAAATACAACAATTAAAGGGAAGCAATTAGATCAGAATTCTAAAATTTGAGTGGAGAGCCACATAAATATGAATATGGAATGTTTATGAATTGACGTATGTTTTGTGGGAGGAGGCTGCAATTTTCATCGTGCATAGTAGGGACAAATTAATATTATTTTTGTAGGTGCACTAAGAAATGTAATTATGCAATACATGTTTCTACATTTTTTTCCTGGTATCTCAACTCACTGTTCTACACTTTCAAGAAACTGAGGAGACTATGAAAGAATTGAATTTCCAATATTAAATAATAAAAGGTCTGCACAAAAAGTTAGAGGGAAATGCAGGAATTTTTTTTTGCTAAATACTTATTAATTTCCTACTTTAATCCTCCTCTGATTTTCTAGATATTGTAGCAGACATTTCCTCTGAGGGTGTGACACTATTTGCATTAAATGGCACAGTAATTTTCATGCTCAGTGTTATTTAGCACGCTTAGCAGTACTTTAGATCTGAAGTAATGATGAACCACACAGTCACTATTTTGTTATTTTAAACTTGGAGTATCTGGGAAAGACAACTTAGATTTTAGCGTGGTGCTGGATGCATGAAACTCCCCTTCCCAATTACATTCACACTGAAAGTTTCCTTTTATATAGCACTCTTCGGCTTGATTACAGCCTTCTGGAAATTATTTTGCTTTGTTTTCTTTATTGAGTGGAAAGGTAAGGCCATCGAGAGAAGGATTTTTGGTTGTGTTTTGTGGTCTGTTTCATAACAAAAGCAAACAAATACAAGACAGTAGATCTTGACAGAGATAGAAAAAATCAAGTGACATGAATTTTCATTATAAATAGATGTCCAATTACAATGCAATAGTCCTTGCTTGTGTCAAAACCAGAATTTACGTAATTACACATATTCAAAAAATCTGTATGTCATTACCATAATGAAAAAGCCATCATTTCTGTTCTAAAGCACTTCAGGAAACAAAAAAGAGTCTGCCAGCCCATTCAATTCGTCCATCTTTCGCATAAAATTGTACCCTATGTTTGGTAAGGAAATTGTGATTTTTTAAATCTCTACATGCACTTTCATAATAGAAAGTGAAAATTTGTGTTCTTGTCTAAAGCAAAGTAATTATAAGGATTTCTCAAAAACAAGAGCATTTTTCCAGTTACTCCTTGGAATTAAAATTGTAAATGTTTTTCTCTCCCCAGGCCCCCTCATCTGTTTCTTTTCACAGGTCCCTGACCTTGGCCTGATTGACAAGGGAAGTTAAACTGCAAGCTCTCAGTATTTCTTTCCACACGTCAGTGAGATGATGTTAGGAATATTAAATGGATTAATAGCTTAACTAATATTTAATTTATAAAAGGTATCATGTATGCCATTTTACATTACACAGTTTAATTAATAATATGAAATTATTTTTTTCTGTTAGTAAAAATCTTAAATACTACGATTAGAAGTAAAAATTTTGAATTGTTTTTACAGATTATAAAAGCAGCTGTCAATGTATTGTGTGCCTGCTGTTAGGATTTGTTTTATTTGGTTACAATTAGTAAATATTAGTAAACATGAACTTTCAGACTGGTTCTGCCCTCCATGCTCACTGAGCTGCTCCTTCTAAACCCAAGTTTACTCTGTCTCATCTTTTCCTAGCCTTCAAATCATAAAGAACAGGGCTGCCATTTCACCCCCAGGTATGTGCATTCCACATACCAGGTTATGAACTTGATTAGAGAAGCAAAATAGAACAGAATGTGGGAGTTGCCAAAAATTATTTAATAAAAATTGGCAGCAAAAATAAGATTGCTTTCAAATTGGGCGTGTAGGGTAGGTGTTCTGTAGATAGACTCACAATATATTTGTCTTAGAGACCTTAATATCCATCTTAAGATCCCAGTGAGTATAATCAACAATAAAATGTGATGTAAGAGGGAGAAGGAACAGTAGCTAATTTATTTTATCAGGCAATATTGCCTAACAGTGATTTCTTTAATTTTCATTTGAGCTTCCCTTTCTATCTTCTGTGTTCTTTGAAGACTCACACATAAACCATAAAAAGTGTGTTGGCCTTACCTCTTGTATTTTTTTCCTACTACAATTTATACTTTTTTCATCCATCCTCAATCTGTCATTACTATGTTATCAAAAGAAAGTGTAACCCCAGATCTCATTCAGACTTTAGGTCTAAGTCCTAAGTTCATCAAGATGAACAGGATTCTCCCATTTTTATGCTAGTCACGGGGGAGGAGTGAAAAAAGGCTGGGTATCATACTTGGACATGGGTGAAATCTTCAGTAGCCAAAGATATGCCCCTAGAGGGTGTTTGCAGTTGTTTGTGATGATGAGGCTTAGTTACTATCTATCTCTATTTTTTTTCCAATTTTTTGCTGTTTGTCTCTCGACTCCATCCCACTTGTTACTGTGATTGCAGTTCTTCCAACGAAGTGTGGATACTTAACAACAGCCTGTGTAGACTCCCTGTTCACAGTCAGTGAAGAAATAGGCACTTCTCAGAGAAACTTGTCTTATCCTTTATCTAAAATAGGTAAGATGAGGCACGTTCTATAGGAGCCTGTTTCTCTCTATTGACCATATAGGGACCCCTATATAGCTTAGCTACAAGCTCAGCTATAGGCATCTAGTTAAGCGAGGCAAATCCTGATTTGTCATTCTGAAAGTATTATCTCTTAGGGAGCACACAATCTACTCAAAGTTGAGCTCAGTCAAACTCATTGAAGAGGGAACATTACTTCTTTGTTCCAAGATGGGCAAGTTACAATGACCTTTTACTTGACAGAGTTGACTGTGTTTTGCTGTCCTTTAGTTGCCTATAGTAATTTCAGGATTGCTTCTTCTAACTACAGATGTCTCTAAATATTCAGATTCACCTTTTTTACGTTTATTGAGCAGAAAAATCTTTTGCCTTCATTTCTCTTTCCCCACAGATATTAATAGATCCTGAAACTTTGATACAGGCTACGAGTTAATGAATGAACAGTATAGTTCCTCTTTAAAATATGCTAATAAGACATGGTTACATGAAGCAGATGTAGACACATTAACAACTCTCCATGGCAGAACGGGAAATCCACTGTCTTGTTTTTCTTTCACCAGTTCTGGCCACAAATGTCAGTTGCTTACCTTGCATGTGAGCATAGCCAGCTCACTAAAATGTCAGCAAACTAGCTCAGGAAAACCAGGAGCAGTTTAACTCATTAAATCTTTAATCTTGAGATCATATGGATGCTGTATCCTGGACAGTGAGGCAGGGTGGGGAAACTGCATTACTGAGGGTGGGATGGAATGAACTGAATCAAAAGCAAGAGGAACCGGGAAAAAGTGAGGAAGTAAGACCTCTCCCTTTCAGCACTAGCAAGCTGCTCATTTGTTCCACTCATAAAGTCAACTTTTATCTCCAGATTTAATACAGCTGCTCTTCACGAAATAGAATAATTGAAGTTCATTTTGCCGTAATTTGCAGTTCCTTATTCTGCTGTCAGGATGCATACCTGTGTCTTAGCCCACCTGAGTTCTTATTTCAGATGTGATTTATGAGATTCTATATTCATTCTAAATGACTACATTTACATCCCCTGTTTTTAGGTAAATTAATTCTAATTATGTCTTAAGATTAAAGGACACTGACAAGATATACCTGGAATAATAATATGTATGTTAATATTGAGCTTTATCAATGGCGTGAATTTAATTCAGGAGTATTCAATTATGTCAACATAGTGATAAATTAACTATTTAAGAATTACCTCATGCATTTGCTTTTGTTCACTTCTTAGTAAATTTTACTGTAAACTGGCTTATGACTCTTATGAGAAACGAATGAATAGATGTGGAACTACACACAAAATCTAACTATCCCTAGTATGTTTAAAAAGAGTTCAAGGAAAATGTAATTTTTTCCTATTGAATAAAGCATAATATATGGTGATATTATTCTACATACAGAATTTTTAGGTCTAAGGTAAAATCATTATGCCTTAAGTTGCTGCAGTTACAAGGACTTCTTAATCTCTTCCTGAAGTATTTCTAAAAATTCTTATTGAAACATTACAAAACTGTGAAGATTACAGAAACACAAGAGAACCATTTATTATGCTTAGTCATCATCTAGATAGGCTTATAGTATTTTGTTGAGCACATTATTTTAATTTATTCTCAGGTATTTCTTTCCAAATTATTTGGTCCCAATGATGCCAGCTTTTTATGTGTTTTATGGAGAGGTAGGAGATTTCAGACTCCAAGCTGATGACTAAAATTACAAAAACTGTAAGAGATAACTAAAAATCGATGGAAATATTTTTCCTGTGATTATGATGACTTATAGTGCATTTTCTTTCTGAAAGGATATGATTGTAAAACTGTTTCCATTGCTTTTTTGGAGGATTTTTATGTTTGCATATTAAACTCTGTAAATGTCAACAAAGAAATATTTCTGATCACAACCATGGTAAAATAAAAACAGTTCTTTCCCACACACTGCTCAGTTGACATGGAAAATTCCTTCCTCAATGGAATCCTTAAATGTGAAGGTATTCTTTTATATACTAGTCCAGCTGTTTCTTCTTTGGCATGACTTCAGTAGGTTAACAGTAATTCAGAAATGTTTGTTTCCTTTGCAAAGAAATACTTTTTTCTACATTTGGTGGACAATACAGGATTTGCATTTGGTGCTATGTCTGTGCATAAGCTTTTGGTTGAGCAAGCTTTTATAGTGCATCTGATTTGCTTAAAGTTGTACATTTGTAACTTCTAACTCCAGTTTCACTGCTGTGGTAGCAAAATAGAGAATACTATGAAGTTAGGTAACAGTGACCACATGTAATAAAATATTTCTACAGAATTACCTTCAGGTATCAAAGAAGATATATATGTCTTTTATTTCTGGTATTATCTCTGGGCCCTATTGATGGTCATAGACATTGCGCAAAAACAGTGTGTTTTTTACAGTTACAAATTTTTAGACTACCTGAGGCTTTGGTCTGAGAAAAGAAAAAAATAATGTTGTACATTTTGCTATAGCCTTTTACACTGTAATTTCTGGATTGTAGTAGTGGTAGTGGTCTTGCTCTGTGACTCAAACAGGAAATTTGGCTGCAATGATACTAGTGAGTTAGAGCTGGTTCCAATTGATTCCACTTCTTATCTACCCAGAAACTGCACGCATGTTACTTAATTCATGGAAAACATATTTATTATAGCTAGTTGTGACAGAAACATGATGATTCGGTTAAGCAGAACCAAAAAAATAGGGAAGGCAGGGAGGAGGATTGATTTTTTTTTCTTTTTTTCTGAGGATAAGTACACTTCGTTTTTAGAATTAAACAACATATAGAAATGAAGCATTTAAAGAGATACATGGATACAGTGTTAATTTATTTGCATAATCAGAGACATATACAAGAGTATCAAAGAGGTGGTTGAAATCTGCTGTGACAGGATATATTCCTGCTGACACTCCTTTCTGCTCTTACATCTTTGTTGTGCAAAGACTGTAGTTATGAATGCAGAGAAGAGATTTTCCACTCTGTTTCTCTCATCGTGGATTACAGGGCTATTGTGCATCCAACAGCTAAAATGATTGGTGGAAGCAGGTATTTGAACATCACATCCTCCCAGCCTTTTCTGTCCCTGAGATTTTTCCATCCTGAGGCCTGCTTTTTTGCTCTTAGTCCTTTCTTCTGTACTCATAGTTTTGATGGTCTCATACTTTAGGCTCATGGTCTGACTGATTAATTGGGACATACTGTTATACTCCTATTAGCTGTACCAGTCATTTGAGCCTGCCTGCTCAAAATTTGAAAAGAACTCAACAAAAGTTCCTGTTTTGACAGAGGTTTTAGAAAACCTGGCCAAGCTGCACCTTACCTGTCTGCATAGGAATGCTGAAACAGAAAAATATGACAAGACTTAAAATGAAATTGATATACAGTAGCCCAGGGGCCTCTGCCACAAGCTTTTCCCTGCAAAAGCGCATTCTCTGCAAAACAGGCTTTACAGAAAACACTGACTTGTCTTCATCTTGTTGCTGGCATGACAGAAAAATGAAGGTGCCCGTAAAGCTTACCCATTAGAGCTGCTGACTGTCTGTCATGCATAGCAGCTATGCTGGCTGGTAATTCCTGTGATTTGGACACTGCTTGCAAGGCGTGAGATTGCCCAGTGGACTCAAATAACAGAAGTTGTAAGGGAGGGTAAATAGCAGCAGAAGAGGAAAAGAAGCAAGCTTGAAAAGTCTTCAGTGCACAGTCTGGCACATAGAGGGTATACATATTCTTATAAAGTTGTGCTCAGAGAAGTAAGTTCATCATATGGAAAGTTAAGTACATAGGAAGGGACTCTGAGTTTAAGCAAAACTCAAGAGTTCAACGTTTAATTTTCATTAAATAATTTCATGATTGATTGGAATTAAAATCCAAGCTCCTGTGCGTGTTGATGAGAAGATGATTGCATGTATCATGATGCTCTTGAGATATTATCAGTAACGGCTAATGGCTTTTTAATGTCTGAGAAAGGTTGGATGATAGTAGCTGTCTTTTTTTTAAGTATCAAGATCATAACTGAATTTCCTTTTTCAAAAAAGCATTTCATCTAATCAAGTGTGAATGAAAACTGTTATGTACAGAAAGTTCTGAAGTAAGAATTCATGTAAATTGGTGTTTCTGGGTCATTCCTTCCTAGGCAAAGTAAGTTATTTTTGAAGGACATAGCATATTAACAATACAGAATTGCTTTATAGGCCCCATTAAATACGGGTTTTGAGATCAGTAAGAGCTGGAAGGTCACAGTCTTTCAATCCAAAAAGCTTACTTTGGTTCACTCAACCTTTGAACCCACCCATGGGTGTCAAATCCATTGTCCAAACTGTCACTCTGGGGATTGGGTAGTTGAGCAGCCACTGACCTAATGACTGTTCGTAACATAATGGACAAAGTTTACTGGCTGCATATGTAACTATGCAAAACTCACCAGTGATGTATAATCCCTGTTAATGAGATCATACATCTGTTCTCTAAATGACCTGGGAGTTTGGAGAACTTGGAAATGATGTAACTCAGAAGTACTCAGCTTTTCTTCATTCTGAGTATTCACAGGTTGGTTGTTCTAGTCACTTTCTGTAATTTTCCCAGTTCCTTGTTTGTCATGTTTTCACTTAATTAAGCAGTTATTTTACTTCTCTGAGATATTATGCAGTTTTCTTTATCTCCTTCAATCTTGTTTAAGAAGACATAAATCCCTGTGGCAGCTACTCATTGTCTTGTTACATTTTGGGTTCAGTTTAGGTTACTTTTACTAACTGGCAGCTGCTTGGCCTGCAACGGGCCAGGTGGCAAAATCAGCTTTTGCTTTGGACTAAATTATCTATAATTAATTGTCTCTTAGTGACAGTTGTCCATTAAGGTAGAAACTGTCACCTAACTTCCTCTAATTTCCATATTCATATACAGTTCATTTCTTGGTTTTGTTACTCTTTTTCTTTTGATAGTGCTATATAATTAATGTGCATGATTATTCTTATTTCGGCTATATTAAGGTATTCGAATTTTACGAACAATTGAACACCCAAATAAAAGTATAAAAATAGACTACAATTCAAGAAGGTACAATGAATAGCCAAAATCAAAACTTCCCTTTTTATTTCTTTATTTGGCATTTGGGTTGAACGTATCTCAGGATCTTGGATTTATAGTCTTTCTATATGCTTTTCTATTTCAACAAGCTAAAACAGTTAAGATTTCTAATACACAATCTGGATTAGACTCTGTATTAGTAATTTTAAAGGCATTTTTCTATTTCCGTGTTTTCCAGCTGAAATAAGAAGTTACTTTAATAAAACTGTAAATCAGTTTCAGGCAACTATTAGTATTCTGTTTGAATTGGGGGGGGGAGTGTTTATCCAAACAAAGATGGCTTTATTGAAAGTTTTGACTCCACTGAGAAAGACTTTAACCTTTTAAGTAATCTTATTGAAGCCAATGCTCCCTGGTGTTTATCTTCGTTAGTTAATACGTGTTACATCACATGTTGTCTAGCATACATCAGCTAACACGTGGGGTTGGGATTCTTTAAAAATCACCAGCTCTTCTCATGTCAAAAGGCAAACAAATTTTCTTCCAGTTCCCTGACTTTCATTGCCTTGTCTCATGTGATATCATCATTTCCAAGTGTCATTTGAGACTGCCTGCGATTTTACCTTTAACATGAAGCCAGAAGAAAAGAAATTCTGAATTTCTCAATAAATCATAAAGAGCCAAAACAAAATCCAATCCCAAGTATTTGCCCTTTACAAAATATCATAAAATTCAGCTCTTAGAGACACATGATGTAGGTAAAGAAGTCCAGATACCAATTATATCAACAGTGTTAATAGGCTGACCAACACTTTTGCAAATATTAAACATTTAGCATTTGCCACAGCCATTCCTGTTGTTTTATTGAATATCCTAACAGGGTGCATACTTAATAAGTAGGCTATTCAGGAAAGTAATCAGATTTTCTTTAAATAAACTTAAATAATCGAGTCTTTCCTAGAACATTGTTCTCATGCTTGGAATGATTTTAAAGGAAGCTGAGGATGGCTCAGCTCCTTTTAACATTTTGCCCACTTTACTATTGAAAAGTGTATGTTTATAATCTCTGTGTCTGTGTTACATGACTAAAATTAGATGGGATTAATCAGAGTCTTGCTTTTCTTTAGCCAATGAACAGTGTGGTATGTTTGTCAGACACAAAGAATTTTTAGGGGGTAATAAGGATGTAGTAGTAATAGATGAGGCAGACAATGATCCTTAAATTGTAAATGAGATCAGAAGTACTGTGATGCAAAGTTTTTCTTATGATGACATGCATGTGTATGCATGTTTGCATGCATACTGTATTCACTGTGTGCATCTTGAGCAGTGCACAGCTCATTCTGTAATCAGATTATTAGTTCAATCCTATTAGAGTACTTTATACTCTGAGGGTATTCCCTTAATCCCACTCCTTTAGCATGCAGAAAATATGGCAAATAGCAGTAATGAACATTAGGCTCAAGAAATAGTCCCTTCCTCTTCATCCCCACCTCTGCAGCTTTAGAATTGAAGAGACTTGGCCTGAGCTTACAGGGGGGAAAAAAACCAAAACAAAACCAAACACCGACACTCTTAAAATTCACACACTTTTCTCTGCTGCCCTCTTAACTGTTTAGCTCCATTTTACCGAATAACCATTTGGACAGCTAAGAAGGTTACATTGCTGAAATATGTAAAACAACAGGCAGTAAAGTATCATGTCTTATAGATTACCATACTTTATTAGCATATGCAGCTTTGATGTTGTATAAAACACCACCTACAGTTTACTAGTCATAACATACACTTACAAAAGTTAAATACTTGTTTATTCTTAGAATCATAGAATCATAGAATAGTTTGGGTTGGAAGGGACCTCTAAAGGTCATCTAGTCCAACCCCCCTGCCGTGGGCAGGGACATCTTCAACTAGATCAGGCTGCTCAGAGCCCCGTCCAACCTGACCTGGAAT
>NW_008795938.1:2369721-2384608 GCF_000699145.1 Aptenodytes forsteri
CATGTCCAGCTTTTCATCCACCAGTACCCCCAAGTCCTTCTCAGCAGGGCTGCTCTCAATCCCTTCATCCCCCAGCCTGTATTGATGCTGGGGGTTGCCCCGACCCAGGTGCAGGACCTTGCACTTGACCTTGTTGGACCTCATGAGGTTCACATGGGCCCACTTCTCCAGCTTGTCCAGGTCCCTCTGGATGGCATCCCATCCCTCAGGCGTGTCGACCGCACCCCTCAGCTTGGTGTTGGTCTGCAAACTTGCTGAGGGTGCCCTCGATCCCGCTATGTCATTGATGAAGATATTAAACAGTACCGGTCCCAATACGGACCCCTGAGAGGACACCACTCACCACTGATCTCCATCTGGACATTGAGCCATTGACCACTGCCCTCTGGATGCGACCATCCAACCAATTCCTCACCCAGTGGACAGTCCACCCATCAAATCCATACCTCTCCAGTTCAGAGAGAGGGATGTTGTGGGGGACTGTGTCAAAGGCCTTGCAGAAGTCTAGAGAGGTGACATCTGTAGCTCTTCCCTTGTCCACCTATGTAGTCACTCCATCATAGAAGGACACTAGATTGCTCAGGCAGGGCTTGCCCTTTGTGAAGCCATGCTGGCTTCTTTCTTATATATACTTTAAGTACAGTATCAGTAGGCTTCCTATGCATATTAAAAAGTTTCAGCACTACTTTCTGCCAGGCAGTCATTATGGCTGCATCTTTTTTAGTAAATTAAATGTACCTAGTTGGCTTGGAGGCCAACTGACATGAAATACTCTATTTCCATACTTATAAATTGTCTTGCCCTCCAAAACACTGTGGTTGCATCCAGACCACCTGCTGGGACTGGTCCCTTGTGCAAGCTGAAGATTTGTGTCCAGATCTGCTGTTGTTTGGGAGAGTAATAGATGACGTGGACCAAATCTGTGTCAGGGACCATTCCAACAATTAACAGTATAGGCAATCAGGTTCCAATGCCCAGGAATGTTTCTAGATAGTTTGATTTACAAGCATGGAGGTAACTACTACTACATGTAGTAGTTTCAGACTAAAGTTCTAGTGACCTTGTTAGCATCTGAGTAATATGTAATGTGGTTTTAAGTCACACTGATGTGCACTTTTTGAATGTTGTTGCCCTCTCTATCAAATTCTACAGTAACTTCAGGTTCTGAAGAAAAAAGCAATTCATATATTCCATTTGCTACCTTCAACATGAATCAGATTGACTACTTTTATTGGCACATTTAGAAAACAAATATGGCACCTAATTTTTTTTGTGTATGTTCTTTTACATTTTAATGGGTGTGAATGATTTTACCTATCCATGATGTTTTCTAATATATTAGTAAATATATTGTGAAATGTTTTGTTTTCATCATCATCTTGGTAGTTGAGCCATCACAGTCTCTGCTGAATCTTGACTGAGAAACAAAATAAGACCTCTGAGTTTTGGCAGTACTCACTTTAGAAGATTTGTACATTGACAAAGTGAATATTAAGCAATGTTATAACTAATACCAATTAGCATGTAGTGAAGGATATATATCTATCAGCTTACAGGGAATATTCCTGTAAAATAATTCAGTTTTAGGCCAGTCATTTTGGCAGATCTGTATTGGAAAATAACTACAACTTTAAAAATAATAATTTTTCCAGTTCAAGAGCTGCAGGATTGCATCACAGCATTGACAAACACTCTAAAAACATGAAAGTGTAATTTATTGATGTAGTTTATGAATTTTTTAGACATGCAGAGACAGAAATCTCTGTGCTGAAAAGTTAATGCTGCAAGCAGGCAACACACAGTTAACTGAGAGGTTAACTGAGAGATAACAGATCATAATCCTTTCCTTTTCATGTTTTTGCTATTCTAGCTGTTTCTGGCTTATGGCTTTGAAACTATTTTTTATTTAGGGAAACTCTCCTCCAACTGTATACATTGTTATACATACATAATGTGCTTTTATGTTTCTTTTCCACTAAAAATATTTTAAAACTGTCTGGATTTTGCTGCATTACTCAGGCCTGCTCTTTTACCGCAATGGAAACTTCTTGAGTTGTCTCTGATCCTTACCTTCTTTGCTCTTTTGCATTTAGATAATTTCTCTTTGGCACCTACACCACTGCATTTTAATTTGAATTTATTTTTCTTTCATCCGGGGCTGCAGCCTCAGTCTCACAGCTTTCCATTACAGGGCATTTCCATTAGAGAGCTTCAGGGCATGAGAATGTTCTATCAATCACAAGCTGCTGGAAGCTTTCAGTAAGTTGGATTTTGAATGAACAGAATTCATTAGTTCTTGCATGTTGAGGCTGCCTTCCTGCCTCTTTAGAAGGCGTGTTTATATCTGTTGGTGCATTCCAAACTAATGTGCTCCTGTTTCACTGTTGTTCACATGTAAAATTCTTGTTTCCTAAGAATGCTCTTCCAACTTACTCATCAGATCATTTCCTCCAAATGTATATAGCTGATGATTGCATTGTTTCCAGTGTCCAAGCAAACACCACCTCCTTTTTATCCCCCTCTGTCCTTCACAAAGAAGCTACATTGTTTTATCGTAATACATATTAATTATTCTACTGATTCTCTGCTATATCAATTCATAACAGGCTGATTGTACTTTCTGTACTGACTATATGAATAGATATAGGAGAGGCTCGGTGATGTTTGCTTGGACACTTTGTCTGGAGCCTGTAATACAGTGGCATAAACGTACTGAAATTTCTGGATAGTTTTTAAAGAGGACAAGAACGTAGACAATTATCATGGTGAGGGCCTAGTAAACACAATTAACCTAGAAAGATTATAAAACAAAGCTTCTAATGAGCAACTAGTAGAATCACCTACCATCAATAGTGATAGTGAAGGATTTTGACTACTCAGATATGTTTTGATGAAAGGAATACAGCAAAAAACCACCATCAGATTCCAAATTAGCAGACTTCAGCTCTGAAAATTAATATGTAATATTTCACAGGAGGTAAGTCTAAGAAAAGACTAAAGGAAAACAGGTATCACCCTGAATACAGTATACTATTATACTAACTACACATTCCTCCAATGCAGAGTGTATACAGTGTAGAGGGCGACAGCCCAAATAAATCGTAAATTCTTGTTTGACCTCAAATATAAGAAGTAAGCACAAAGAAAGCAGAAGCTTTGTCAAATGGCAACAGAGGAGTAGAAGAGAATTGTATAAACCAGGGACAAACTCAGACAAATCCAGAACACTTCGAGCACTCAAAATAAAGGAAACCACTGATTAATTAGACAAAAGTTATTGGCTGTGTCTATACCAGTATACAAAATGACCCAGGGACAATTCTGTAGCCCCAAGAACATGTGGCGCCACACATCCCATACCCATATTGTTAAACTCTCATTCCTCCAAAACAGTATGGCCTTGGCCCATACTGCCTGTAGGGAACAGTAACTGGTCCATGCTACTTCCCAAATGCTCCTGTGCACCTTCTGGAAGAGTGCTGATTTGAACAGACTAAAACTGGACCAGGATTGTGCTAACTGTTAAATAGTATGGACAGATGCATACTAGTGCTTGAGCTTGTGCCATGACGTTATTTTGTTTACTATAGTAAATATTGCCGGTGAGTCCTTTACACTTTTTACTGTAGTATATATTTCTTTTCCTTATGGAGATCCTTACATGCCCTGCCTATCCTTTCCCTCAAGGGACCAGTTTAATACAGCACATTTATCTTCTTGGGTTTAGTCCCTGTCTAAAGCCTTTGAATAGGAATGACTCTTCCTCGACGTATTAACAGCATAGGCTCTTGGTTTTCTTACAATTCAAGATTATCAGCTTTCCTAAGCAGGAGACATGAAATGAGATGTGACTAAAGAGGGACAATTTGGCAAATGTGAAATATCTCTCTGGTACAGGAAGAGAAGTAAGAAAAAGACCAAGAGAATTTTAGTTCTCTAAAAAGTGGAAAGGCCAAAGATTTTGATTAGCTTTCATTGAAGAAGTCAGTCTCGATGAGCTACTGAATGCAGTTAATACCAAAAGGGAGAGCTAGTGGAATCTGTTCAATTTTGAAGGAGAGAAATAGAACAATATAATCAAACTACTTACCTATAAACATCAAGAGGGGAACAAGCAGATGAGTAACTTAACAGCTTTGTCATGAACAAATGATGTCATGGAATCATAGAATCATTAAGGTTGGAAAAGACCTCTAAGATCATCGAGTCCAACCATCGACCCAACACCACCATGTGTGGGTCCATGTCCCTAAGCGCCTCATCTACACGTCTTTTAAATACTTCCAGGGATGGGGACTCAACCACTTCCCTGGGCAGCCTCTTCCAATGTTTAACCACTCTTTCAGTAAAGAAATTTTTCCTCATGTCAAAGCAGTTTGATGTCTTTCTCTGAAAGCATAGCAGACCTCATAGATAGAGAAACAGTAAATATTAGATATCTTGATTTTAATAAGGTTTCAATGCTCTATCACATGCCATTCTTATAAGCTAGCAGGGAAACATGGTCAAGATGAATTTGTTAGGATGAAAACAAAACTAGTTGGAAAATCAAACCAGAGGTAGTTATCAATGGTTCAGCATCAAAAGTCCCTATCAAGTGGAGTTCAATAAGTGTCTGTCCTGTATCCAGTATGAGTCAGGATTTTTATTAACAGCCTTAAACATGGACTTAATAAGTAAACAAATGAAATTGATGTGGTGGATCTGCAATGGCAGACAATCCAAAATAGCCTTTAAAAATTGAAATCATGTTACAAAAAAGTAGGAGACAACACAAGAAAGGATGGAAACTTAGGAATTTAGGTAGGAAAAAATAACCACACAGCAATAGGATGGGGAACAACTAAATAATAATTCTGCAAAAATAAAAGGATCCGTAGAATACAGCAGATCACAAGCTGAGCGAGAGTTAAGCCTGTTGAATACTGTTTGATGTGTTTCAGTTCAAGTATCTGAATATGAAATTTATTTGCACATTGAAACCATGCTTTGTTTGCAAAAGGAAGACTTTCTGTTTTGCCATATGTTTCAGTTATTCTTTGCAGATAAACATATTTTATCTGAGTTAGACATATGGCTACTTCCTGGTTTACTCATTCATGAGAAGGGCAAGTATTATGTCGGATATAAGGAGTACAATTTGTAAGATATGTATATTTTCTTCTACTCTTCAGCAATGGTAATGACTAAATTAAGTATTTAATTCATTTTTGGGGTGTTTTGCTTCAAGAAGAGGTAGAATAATTTCAGATAATCTAAGAGCAGAAAGCTTTCTCAGAAATCCAGAGAAATCTATGACAAGGGAAAAACTTGAAATCTTTGATCTTGAGAAGATAACATAGGAGGACAAGAGTAGTAGAGGGATATGATAACAATTTTCAAATACTTAAAAGCCACTGCAAAAAGAAACAGGTTAATCTGTTCTCTGTCTGTGGTACACAGAGCAAACAGTAATTGTTCCAAATCACAGAACAGGTGATTTAGGTGAGAGATTAGGAAAACTTTCATGTAAGACTTTAGGAGAGATTATGGAGAAGGCAGATTTTTTTAAGATTTCTAGGTTTCATGGCAGATTGTGGAAATCCATCACTGAATCATTAAGAGTAGGTTACAAAAATGTCTTTCAGGAAGGGGAAAGCACTTTGGTATTGGAGACAGAGCAGATGCTGTCTTAGGGCTGTTTCTGACCCTATTTTGCAGTGATTTTTAGCATAAAGTTCCACATTCAGCGGCAGCACTGGCGTAAGACCTTTCTGATTTTCAATATTTGAAGGTATATAGTGTTGTCATTCAGTCTTCATTTCTCTACATTAAATTACACTTTCTTTAGTCATCCTTCATAGATTAAGAAAAGCCCCCGATTTTTCTCTGCTCCTTTCAAGTCAGGGTGCATTGCTTGTCTTTTGTTTTGACACAATTGACTGTGGAGCGAGACTGTGAACTGAATCGAGCAACTAACAAACTCTCATTTTGTGGAAGGTTTGATCAAATTTGCAAGTTGTTTTCAGATGGACCAGTTCCTAGATCCAGTTCACAATAGATCCCGCAAAATAAATAAGCAGATGTAACTAAAGAGGCATCAGAGGGGAGGAAACAAGCAGTGTAGGTTGTGATGAAAGGCATTAAAATGAGCACTGTCAACATGAAAATGTACATGGATCGGTGGGGTTAGGGTTATACCCCCGTCCTCCCAAGCCATGTAAAAAATTCTGTCTATATGTTTCCATATACTAGTTATCAAGCATCTGTCATTGCTATTCTGAGAATGTATAGGTTAATTTTTTACCTTAAGGATGTCGCAAACATCAATACCTTTCAGCCACACAATAACAATGGGATTGAAATTCCAGCTATGGGCAACTCTGGAGAATTAGCTGCTAGTATTTTTTTCAGAGAAGAGAAGAGAAGAGAAGAGAATAGTTCAGTTGGAAGGGACCTACAACAATCATCTAGTCCAACTGCCTGACCAATTCAGGGCTGACCAAGTTAAAGCATGTTATTAAGGGCATTGTCCAAATGCCTCTTAAGCACTGACAGGCTTGGGGCATCAACCACCTCTCTAGGAAGCCTGTTCCAGTGTTTGACCACCCTCTCGGTAAAGAAATGCTTCCAAATGTCCAGTCTAAACCTCCCCTGGCACAGCTTTGAGCCATTCCCATGCATCCTGTCACTGGATACCAGGGAGAAGAGCTCAGCACCTCCCTCTCCACATCCCCTCCTCAGGAGGCTGTAGAGAGCAATGAGGTCGCCCCTCAGCCTCCTTTTCTCCAAACTAGACAAGCCCACAGTCCTCAGCCGCTCCTCACAGGACATGCCTTCCAGCCCTTTCACCAGCTTTGTTGCCCTCCTCTGGAGGCATTCAAGGACCTTCACATCCTTCTTAAATTGTGGGGCCCAGAACTGCACACAGCACTCAAGGTGAGGCCGCACCAACGCTGAATACAGCGGGACAATCACCTCTTTTGACCGGCTGGTTATGCTGCGCTTGGTGCACCCCAGGATGCAGTTTGCCCTCTTGGCTGCCAGGGCACACTGCTGACTCACATTGAGCCTGCTGTCGACCAGCACCCCCAGATCCCTTTCTGCAGGGCTGCTCTCCAGCCACTCCTCTCCCAATCTATACTTGTGCCCGGCGTTACTCTGTCCCAGGTGCAAAATCTGGCATTTGTTCTTGTAAAATTTCATTCCATTGATGATTGCCCAATGCTCCAATCTATCTAGATTTCTCTGTCTTTATAAAGAAATGCATCTCTGCTTCCTGATTTCTTCAGCAGCCATTTACTTCAGCTGTCCTTCCTCTGCATGAGAATAATTTTTTATGTTTGAAAAAAGTAGAATATATTTACATAATCACCTTAAGTGTTAGAATATTCTTACAAGTAATTGTCACTTTGTTAAAATACCAGCCAAGGAATCGTCATCTGTCTAACTCAGATAAACTACACTTATCTGCTAACAGTAACTGATGCATATGGGGGGCGGGGGAAAGAAAAGCAACCTATACTTACTGAATCTAAAGCATGTTTTTATAACAGAAATGCAATCTTGATTCAGATATTCGAGATAAAACACTCCAAACAGTATTGAAGACATTGGCCTTTTTTACCATTTCAAAGCTACAGCCTTGCGAAGACAATGCAGATATATAGCATAGATCAAGCGTGATCAATCATACTGAAGTTTTAGTTGGCATGAAACTACACCTAGTAAAACAGAACTGTACTACATTATATTGATCGTAGATAAGGAAATAACATGCATGGGGAGACTGACTAGATCTGTATCTTATTCCTTCATATTTTGAGCAACATGAGTTGTTACAGCGTGATTCACATCTTGTATTATACTTACGGCATATTATTGTTGTAATTAATTAAACATTTTGTAATAAAAGAATCTGATGAATCATATTTTTAAACCTTGCTCACAGATGCTGCAATATTTCTATGTTTTTAATCCCAAAGTACTGTGGTACAATCAGCTACTTTTGCCATTCTGATTAATAACTAGACAATATTTCTCCTCTTAAAGTCACTTTCAGTAGCAGATTAATTTGTTCAGTTATATTCATTAGAGAATTTCAGAAATGCACATAATTCCTAAATGTAGCAAATGGCTTTGTTTTAAAACGCCAAATTTATTAATTCCAACTTTCTTTTTTATTAAGTTATAGCCAAACATAGAACTGTAGATAATGTTTGAGAGCCAAAACTTGTGGTAGAGCTGCTAGAAGAACTGAATCTTTAGAAATTAACCAAAGGAGAAAATCATACAAAGTCCAATGAAGAGAAGAGTCCTAAAAAGCAATGGGATAAGAATAGAGAGTTGAGTATTGAGAAGGGTAAAAAACCCATATTGCCAAAGAAGGAGATATCAGAGCAAAATAATCAGACAAGAAACAGTCAGAAATTGGAAATTTCACCATGGAAATGAAAGAAATTGCTTAAGTATACTGCAAAATGAGACTTGACGCCAGCAAAGGTATTTAGGTGGAATAAGGGAAGTCATCATTGGAACTGGCCACTAAAGGATAGCAAACATCAAAACTGCAAGCATCATCCTGAGCTCAAGTTAACAGGCCATGCAGAGAAGTGGGGCCTCTTAACTCAAACCCAGTGTCACACTGATGTCACTACACTACTTTCTGCTCATGTGTGGTCCATCCACTTTCTAGGTCAGCTGGACGTGTGATGGGCAGCATGTAGTATTGTAGACATGCTCTTTGCTTGGCTGTCTGACTGTATGAAAGAAAACTACTTTGCTTTAATGATACTGTTTCTCTTCCACACTTGGGTTCTATGCTGTTTCTCTTCTTTACTTGGGTTCTTTAAGTAAAAGGGCCATTGGCCCAAGTGGCTTACCAGCATCTTCTTTGAAACCACTTGTTGTTCTTTACAAAAATGAGAATTTTGGCAGCTCATCTCTTTAAAGAATGGAAAAGTACATCTCTGTAATTTCATTTCCCTGGTAAAGCTTTTCAGAAAGGATTCTCAGTTACATACAGCTATATACCTTATCTTAGAGGTTATCTATTTTCTTTTACAGCTTTAAAATTTCATGTCTTAAAACCTACTTTTCCTTATAGGTATTTTCTATAATAGTTTTGTGGAAAGATACTGTACCAGTATTTGAATGAGAGCTCCCACAATTTTTTTTCCTTGCAGAGAGCTGAAGGACCAGACAGGCTATTACTTTGTTTTCATGTTTACACAGAAGCTTTCTTTCATAACTGCAACTAAAGAAAGTTGACAGTTTCTTAAAGGAACAATATGACGGGCACCCACACAAATTACTCTCTAGCAAAAGAAAGAGAGGCGATTCAATAGAAGACAAATGTGGCGAAATCATGAGTTCTTCAGTGATGGAGGAACCTGAAGATTGACCCAAGAAACAGAGTCACATATAAGGTGGAAACTAGGTCAGATTACAAAGGCTGAATAGAAAATTAATAGCATATGCATGCAGATGTCAAACTCAACATGTCAAGGTGCAGAATGATATACAACTAGTCTTTATTTTCTCTGCTTCATTGTCTAAAAAGGCAATGTTATTTCACCAAGTTATTTCTATTAACATGGATCCTATTTTTAAAAGTTGGGTTTTTGGCTTGAAAACTACATGGGATGCATTAGAAGTGTATAATAATTCTCAGCTAGTACATGTCAAGGAAAGTCAAATTGTGAGACTAACATCCTGAGGGAGAAAATTGTTCTTCTTGTTTTTTTAAAGTATTTCCCAGTTAGTATGATCTGATATGTTTCACATGTAAGTATTTTTATCGTAATAAAAATTAAACAGTATTAAACAGGATCCATGTAGAACAAAGGCTCTACATGGAACCTTGTAAATGATTCTAAATGATTGAAAAACAGTCAAATACTTACTTTAGACAACCTATGCAGGAAATGAAAAAACAATGAGCGGAATTTATGGGAGAAAATACAAACTTTTTCAAAATTTCCAATAGACATTCTACATTCTTGTTAGAAAAAAAAATTATTGTATCTTAAAAAGCATATACAGAAGAAGGAAGAAAGACAGTGAAAAATCTATATGTCTTTGTACGGTTTTTAATATCTAGAACAATGTACCCTCTAGCACTTTGCCTGAGAGATACTGCAATCTAGTCTATTAGCAGGAAAATGAACTAATGATGTTTTCCAAGGCATTATTTCTGTAAGGCATTTTAAAGAGATGACTACAGAGAATGAATTAATTTATTTCATTCACAAATGATGAATGAGAGCAGTTCTTCTAGATACTTAAAAATGCAGATTTTCTGTGGATTGCTCTTCATTTGCATATTATGCTTGTAAAGGCAGACTTACAAATTGACATAGACATGTAAATACTTTGATATGCCTATGAATCGGGTACACAGATATGTAGAATATCTTAAGTATTGGGTGCGATAATTTAAGATAAACAATTGCAACTCTAATTGTCTGCATCACAGTAAAAGGCAGGCTTTTTCAAGAACAGTGGGAAAAACTGTCTTCAAAAATTGCTTGGAAATGTAGAACCTCTATTACTAGATGTCTTTGAGAACAGGTTACAGAAATATTTTTTATAAATTACTTTGGTACACTTGATTATACCTTAGAACTGAAGAGTGGTTTAAAGGGACTGCAGAATGTCAACTGTGCTCTGTGCTTAATTGTGTAAAATCGAAAACTTTACCCCATTCCATAGGTTGGTTTTTTGCTTTAAAAAGCAAGAAACAAACTGAGTATTCTCCAGAAGCTTGGTAGCTCCTAAATTCCTCCCACAGGATGATTTGGCCTATACCTTAGATCTTCCATTTCAAAAGCATTTCCTGTCTCTTGTATATATGGGTAAGAGGAAAAGGCAGCCAATTTCATACATCAATAATTTTATTTAATCATCTCTCTGCTAATGAAGTTGTGTGCATATGTCAAATACTGTACATCTGTTGTAAAGGGTGCTGAGAACAGAATGTGTTGTAGTCTTTCAAAAATACTGTAAGACTATGAACATAAAGCCGTGATTGGTAACAAAGGAGCAAACCTATCACAAAACCACATTCATGTCTTTTTCTCCATTTAATTATTTATGCATATCAGCAAACTAATAATAACAAAGGGATTTGCTGAGAAACCAGTATTTTAATTTTCTACAACTAAAGTACCTTCTGCAGCAAATAAGCTTTTCACAAGGAATCTAGCTTAACTTTGTAAGAAAGCTTCTGACTGCACAATAATGAAAGATTATGTAGAACTGGAAAAGCAACATAACCCACCACAGACAGGCATTGAAGAGTGAAACTTGAGATGCCAAACTATATTTGAAAATGAGAGTGTGTCCCTACATAATTATAATTCGTTTTGTTCTGCCATTTTGACGTACATAGGATGAAAATCTCTTCTCTTGTCTATGCAACAGACCTATTGAAAGGGAGACCAGGGTATTAGACTGTTAGCTTTACCATCCTGAAGTGAGAAGCTATAAAAAGAGTTTTAAAAAAAGAAACAAGAAACAAGGAAAGAATCATTACTAAAATATAAAAATCTTATTTTGTAACAAACTACAATTCTAGAAACATAAATTTTTTGTATGATGATAAGACACTGTTTTGAACTATTACCATAGAAATTCTATAATGTTTGTGTGTATATTCTATCAGGTATTGAGCACCTAAACCCTCTTCAGGTCATTTGAGCTGGCCTTATATGCTGCCACTTACTGTCCCTGAGCACCTGGGAATTATTTTTCTAGCTCCTTATGCCCAATGAGAGGACTACTGTCAGCTGGATTCTTGCCTAAACTAGGACATTAGCTCCTGAAGCCCATCTAAATCCAGACAGGGAGTGTGGCCATCATCCTAATGTGTAGGTGCTTACCTTCCGCACCAGAATTCCCCTCAGCACGTAGCTGTGCACACCCAAACATGTTTAGGAGTGCTTGTTCTGGAGAGGTGACTTTTTGTTCCGTTAGGTACATCTAATATCTATAGCTCACGTGGCATTGGTAGACAGTGTAGCATTCTTGCCTCTGTTTCCAGAGCTAGTTTTACTTTCTGACCGGCTAGTGGTGGTCTAATGTAAGTACTTCCATCAGTGACCTGGATGATTAGTAAATTTACAAAAGGTAGTAAATTAGGGAGTGAGGTCAGGCTGAGAGGACAAATGGCAGAGTTTCAACCCAGAGGATCCTTAAGAAATACGAGGAGTGGGCCAAAAGAAGGCTTGTGTAGTTCTGCATCTGGGAAGGAGGAACCTCATGCATCAGTACAGGCTGGGAACCAGCTGCAGGGTAGCAGCCCTGTTGAAAAGGACCTGGGATTTACAATGGATGCCAGGTTGAATATAAGCCAACAGTGCACTCTTACTGTGAAACACGCAACCGTACATTGTGCTATTTTAGCAGGAAGGTCGCTGCATTTGTAGTGCTGCGTTCCCCAGTACAAGAAAAATGTCAACAAACTGGACTGGATTGGAGCTTATAATGCACAGGGAAAGGCTGAGGGAACAGGGTTTGTTTAGCCTGAAGAAAAGAAGGTTAATGGAGGATCTAGTTATATTCTTCAACTACCTAAAAGGCTAGACTCTTCTAAAAAGTGTATAGCATGAGAAAGCAGTGCTCAGAAGTTGCAACAAAGGAAATTTGGATTGAACATATGGAAAAAATACTGAGAGTGGTTAAACACTGGATTGGGTTAGCTAAAGGGGCTGTTGAAATCTCCATCTTTGCAATTCTCAAAGGTGCCTCTCTCCATTGACTCATGAGAAATTAGGGACTTATCCTCTATCATTCCCCTCCTAAAGTCAGAAGGTTGATTTTAGATTTTATTTGCTAGAGAAGCCATACCTCAAATGGGTGCTTAAATTGAGCAGAGCATGTTTGGCCTTAAGGGAGTATAGCAATAATTTGATTTGAAGAAATCGTTTTTGCTGCATTTACACTTTATTTTCTGTGCACTACATTTTCTGTGATTTTGTGATGGTAGTTCCTTACTCTTTGCTAAGAATACTTCCATGAGAAACAGCATGAGTAGACAAAATTAGCATTATTTTTTCTATGTGCTTCTTAGAGTGATTCATAAATAATCTTACAAGGCTTTGTATTTTTAATGACTTTGCCCAGAATTTTTTAAGTATTTATGGAGTTTTTTTCAAATATGTAGTTCTATTGAAAAAGCCATTTATTGTTATGCACAAAGATCAAGGCATGTACATTCAATAAAAATTCTTATTTTAGATTAAAGAAAACAATAAAATATAAAAAACAGCTGCTGTCCTTACAGATAGGCAGTCTTACTGGGACATTAAAGCTCAAGTACCAAGAAAACAAACATAATTCATATCCAAGTTCTACTTGTCAGAGTGCTTTGCGTGTAAGTTACATTGTTTATTTGCCATGTGTTTTATTTTTTATTTTGCTTTCCATGGAAGTTTTTCTGATTAGTGTGTTGTGTCCCATGAATGGCTTGAGCAAATGATGTGAACTTAATGTTTTTCCAGTCTCCAGAATCTGTCTCTTCAGGTAGTATCATTGTGAATTTCCATGTGCTAATTCCTTCTTTTCAGTCTGTGGTTTGTAAGACATTGTCACAGCCATTTTCACTGCTAGTTTTCTACTGTCTGCCTGTTGGTATCTTTGCAGAATTTAGCTCTTTGTATTAATATGGAGAAGAAGGCTCAAAATCGAAGTAGGGATACCCCACTAATAAAACATTCTTCCAGTTTGGAACTACTACAGTAGAACAGCATCAGTTAAAAATATGAATTAGGCATTGTAACTATTTGTTTCTTGTTAACAAGCTATCACATTCAAAACTTGATTGAATCCTAGGAAGAAAGGAAGAAAAGTTAGTAATTACCAAGGAGAGAGACAATTATCATCAGTATGGACATACTGTTTTTTCTTGCAATTATGCCCATCAGTGATAGTACACAAAGAAGGGGGGGGAAAAAAAACACAACAAAGAAAAGGATAGCTAAGTAAAGATTAATTCTTAGTAATTATGTCAGTATTAAACTGATCAGCTAGAATGCTTTTAGTATGCTTATGTGATTTCTTCTAACTTAAAAGTACGATTCTGGTCAAATGGTGAATCAGTCCCCTCATATAATCCTGAATAACAATTCAATTATTTTGGTTGAAAAAAATTAAGTGGAAAATTGGATAGCCTTGATAGGATGGAACTATTTCCAAATTTCCTATTTGCAGTCCAGCTATTTTTTCAGTGGTTTCTGAAAGATCAGGTAGTTAATGATGGCAGAGACCTCTTCCTTCAGGCTCACTGCATGGAAGAGGTTTGAGAATGTGCACGTATGAGAGGAAAAGATGCATCATACATCCTATTGTTGCCATTAAGTACTGTTAGAAGAACAGTCATACTGGGACAGATGAAAGCTCCATCTGGTTCACTCTCCCTTCTCCAACCATGGCCAACAAATGCTACTTGGGAAAGAGAATAATCTCAAGCAAACATATATTTCTGTTTTATAAAGTAGCACGTTAATCATGCAAGCTAAGGCAAAACATAGCAGCTTTCTTGTTAAGATAAAGAATACTCAATAGGCAATGAAATACTGCTCACCTACAATATTTTTCTACACAGTGATTATTCAGATGTTAAGTAAAACAACAGTATCATTCTTAATGATCATATAACATGATTTTGAATAGCAATATGTTTTTTGGAAGTGAGCATTATTTTCTATTTCATAATGGATTTAATACATTTATTGGAAATAATTCTTAAGGGAGAGTTTTCTTCTAATATGGATACATCTCATCATGTGATAAATTATATCATATTACATGATATATATGGTATGAGTTGGAAAACTCCTTGAAATAGAATCATAGAATCATACAATCATTGAGGTTGGAAAAGACCTCTAAGATCATCGAGTCCAAC
>NW_008795938.1:2384776-2397317 GCF_000699145.1 Aptenodytes forsteri
CACTCTTTCATAAAGACATTTTCCCTCACGTCCAATCTAAACCTCCCCTGGCGCAACTTGAGGCCATTTCCTCTCGTCCTATCGCTAGTTACTTGGGAGAAGAGACCGACACCCACCTCGCTACAACCTCCTTTCAGGTAGTTGTAGAGAGCGATGAGGTCTCCCCTCAGCCGCCTTTTCTCCAGGCTAAACAACCCCAGTTCCCTCAGCCGCTCCTCATAAGACTTGTTCTCCAGACCCCTCACCAGCCTCGTTGCCCTTCCTTGGACACGCTCCAGCACCTCGATGTCCTTCTTGTAGTGAGGGATATATATATATGATATGACTTGTAAAACTCCTTGAAAAAGGCAAAAGATTTTTCAACT
This sequence comes from Aptenodytes forsteri, assembly GCF_000699145.1. NCBI lineage: Eukaryota > Metazoa > Chordata > Aves > Sphenisciformes > Spheniscidae > Aptenodytes > Aptenodytes forsteri. The sequence continues at coordinate 2,385,142 of NW_008795938.1, forward strand.
TTGTTGGATAGCACAGCTTTCAGGCCCAGAAGTTAGAGCAGAGACATGAGATTGTTCTGGAGCAAGGCACACTAATACATTCAGGCACACTTCAGAAAAGATTTTTGAGTAGCCATTCTACTGCACTCAGGGTTGAATTTAAATGTCACTCAGGAGGCACTGCTCTTGGCCATAGGGCTTACACTGATGGCCATCAGTAGATTGGCATGGACAAGTGCATTAGGGCAAGTTCATCATTGAACAGATTACAGAGTCAGAGGAATCTCATCATCATTACATAGTTCTGCCTCCTGCATATTACATACATTATTGATTTAACATACATCTCCTCATCTACTTCAACAATTTCTGATTGATTTAGGGAGCAAATGACAGAGTTCTAACACTTCTGCATTTGAATAAGCTAAAAACTAAGAACAGAAGAACAAAATACACTTTTACAGCTAGTGTTCATGAGACAATCATGTAAGTTGGAAATTAAGCATTATTTGTGTTTAGTGTCCTTTAGAAACCTGTATCTGCCCTACAGTAATGGCTAGGACCATTTCTTAGAATATTTTAAGAGACTGAATGAATTTAAGAGAGATTGTAAACAATTAGGAGACAAGACCTTTGAAAGCATGTTTTTATTACCACCTCTTTTTCTATTTGTCTTTTCAGACAACATGAGACTCTGTTGGACATACTGTGTTAATTAGAAGTAGAGTTTTGTGGAAATGCATTCTGGAATAGAAATGTAAGTAGGCTTTTTGTAACAGTAAAAATATCCAATAAGAAATGACTCATTATATAATAGTGTAACTTTAGTTGTAGATCAAAGAGATGAAAACTGTTAAACTCTGAAAGGGTTGGCTGGCCTGTCACTTACTACCAGTACAGAGAGACCATGTTCGTGGGTAAATGCTACTTTATCTTCATGGCATCATAGTTTATCAGTTAGATCTTATGTTATTAACCCAGTATTTGTATATGTGCATGTCACATCAACGAAGCTTTTGTGATACAGAAATATTTTTGTTTATAATTTAAACAAAAAAAAAATTCAGTCAGGAGGAATTTCATCTTTATTTCATGAATGTTGCCATGAGAAGAAAACGTATTTGTAGACAAAAGATATGTTTTTCCCTTTCTCTGCATGATTAAATTGGAGGGAAAGAGAGAGGTTTTGACACAAATATAACAAATAATGAACTGAAATACAGATAGTGGGTGTGATCTCCACTTCTTCCACCGTGTTCCAGTTCTGTTTTAATAACAGCCATAATTAAACTATGTGCCAACTGCAAGAGAGTGAGATACTCAGTGAAGGCATCCATGAAAGCTATGGGTTTGTTGCGAGTCCACAATTAAAAGAGATAGGAACATTTCATGAATTTCTTTAGGAAGTAGTCAAGTGATCAAGCATGGCTTAATGAAGTAGGAAGTTGCCACATTGTACAACGATCCCATCCAAGAAAAAAGAATTTTTATCTGTATCAACAGATAAACTCAGCTGAATGTGCTGAACTTGTACAGCTGAATATGAATTTACAGGGGTTTATAGGGCAAGTGATAAAGGGCTGAATTAGATAAAGTTACACTTAGTATTCAGTCTGTATTAAAAAATATATCGAAGTATTTTGTATGTATATTGGACATCATGAGACACGGATGATTCCTGAAGAACAGCTCTCAGTGATGACAGGCATATTCCTTACATTTATGTAAATACCAAAGGTGTGCTTATCATTTCAAAACAAAAATAAACATATGGAAACAACTTCTGTAAAACTGGAAGAACTGGTTAATTCATTTGTTCATTAATTCATTCAGGCCTTACAAGATTTTCAGTATTCTTCAGCATGGGTACAGCTAGTTAAGTCTTCGCATTCTACCTTCAGCATTGTACAGCTAGTTAAGTCTTCGCATTCTACAGCTAGTTAAGTCTTCGCATTCTACCTCCTTTAGTAGGAGCCCAGTTCTTTCTACTATACCAACACAGACGAGGAGTCGCACTGGCTGCAGGCATGAGTAAGGGTGATAGATGGAGTGCTTCCGTCACTAAAAGGCAACTTTCACACAAGATAAGAAGTGACCTCACTTCTGGCAGAAGTCCTGCCTGCCACAGTCACATGGCAAACTCACCCCAGGAAAGTGTCAGGTCCCTCAGGACCGCGATGTCCTCCGTTCCTTTGCCCAAGCCAGCTCCCACTGTGCCACCATCAGTCACACCCACACAATCTCCAGACTCCCCGTGACTGCCTGGCTCCTGAAGCTGTGCCTGCTTGCCAGCATGGTCCATGCACACAGAGGTCACGCTGAGTGAGATCCCACTGTGTGGCCATTCACTACGTGTTAATGCAAAGATCATCAGCATGTCTGAGGGTAAAAAAGGCTGGGGATTTCTGTGGCAAGTGGCAATCTCACATATCCCAGAACAAGAGTGCCAGAATAAGGTGCCCTAAGTGCAGACTGCCGCAGAGGTCTGGGGAATGCTTACAGCAGCACAAGGCCCTGGCTGTTAAAGTGATTGTGGTTTTGTTTGAAAGGTGCAAAGGATGTGCGGAAAAGACTCACAAATGTAAAGGCTGGAAATGTGGTATGTGTTATGAACAGATCTTGAAAATAAACCAACATCAGTGCTTTTTGTCCATGACCAAAAATGCAGAAACAAGGAAGGGCTGTATTTTTGATGATACGGAGTGTATGCAGAATGTCCTGGACTTGCTGGCCTTGGGGTACTGCTGGGTAAACGAGAAGGCACAGCTTCAGCTGCCAGCCCGTCATAGGCCATTCTCAGATAGCATGGGCTACAGCTCTGTCAAAACGGTAGCCACCATGGGCTAAGGACATCCTGGTCCTAGGGGACCTTGCTGTACTTCTGGGGTGAACCTGCTGTGTGATGAGGAAAGGGGCAGGACTTTTGAGGCACATGGGTGATGTGAGAGTGAGTGAGTGGCCACGGAACCAGCCGCTGTCCTGTAAGTACATTTTGGCTGCTGCTTCTTCAGAGGAGGTCATGGTAAAGAAAGAAGGCAGCAGCAGCAGAAAATACCGTTCTCTCTGTAGTTCTCTGAATTCTTATTCCTATTTTATTCTTATATTCTTTCCTCTACATTTAAAAACAGAGGCTTGCCCTGTTTGTTCTCCTCTGCTTTTTTTTTTTTTTTTTTTTTTGGGGGGGGGGGGGGAGTGGAGGAGGAAAGGCAGGGACAAACAGCCACAACCCCTATACAAACTGTTACTGTCTGGAGGTTTTTTGTAGATAAGGGCTGTGGGAAAGGCAAAGACAGACTGTAGTCTCCTCTTATATGCCCTTTCAATCTCACTGCCTGACATGCTCCTTTTAGCATTTTTCTCACCTGTAAAGCCCTTTCCTGAAACCTTATTGCTTCCTTTGATTAGTTCCTCTAACTTGTATCTTCTTTCCTGCCTTCCTGCCAGTCCTACATTCTTGCTGTTGTGACACTATTTTGCTCTTTTTGAGGGCGGTGAAATTCTGTTCTGCCTAAATGTCAGAAGTCTGATGGAGCTCCAATGCAAAATAACTTCACTGAGGTTGGTAAGGTTATACTGATACAAATGTCATTATATTGAAAATAAAGTTAGGCCCTCACTCTCTTAATTTGCTAAACCTTCCTTTCTGTAAATGATCTGTTGATGCCTATAAGGACATGTTTGGAATGGAATGGACATGCCTGTTTGGAATTTAATAGCTTATTTTAACAGTTTCCAAGCCTACACACTATTCTAAATACATCAGCCTTTGGAAATGAAATTATTATGCTTCTAGACCAGCCACAGAAGAATCTTCCTCTGCTGACTATAGGGGCAGCTTACAATCCTGACCTAAACCAGATTTCTAAAGTGGATACACCAGTTACATGACATGGGATGAGTCAAGCTGATAATCCCTTTCAGAGAGTGGCCAAGCTCTATTCTAGAAATAGCTATGCTTTTTTTTACCCCGTTGAACGTCTACTCCAATTTTTCATACTCTGATGGTTAGTATCCTTTTAGTTTACTGCCTGATTTTGTGTTCTGTTTCTACCTGTTGTTTTTGCTCCAGCATTGTTCTTTAGCCTAAACAGCTACTGGACTTTTCCAGTGCTTACTCTCTTTTGTGTTTATGTACATACATTATCTTTATAGGGACATGTAAGTGCCTGTTCCATTTTCTGCCTCAACCTTTACTTTGCCACATTAAACCAGCCAAGTAATAGATAGGCTTTAGAGCCTTTACCTCATCTTGGTGACCTTTCTTTTCACCTGTCCTAATTTGAAAGAATCTTTCTTGAATGTGGGTGACCTGTGTTCTGTGCATATGAGATCTTACTATTACTTTAAAATAGTCTCCTTAATCCAGGATCACAGTTGTCTTTTCTTGGCAGTATTCCACCAGAGGCTGAGTGTGCTTATACAGACTTGCCTGACTGGCTTGAATATTGCTAGTAGTGTAGCCACAGGCACGCAGTCCTCATTAAAAGTTGAAAAAACGAACTCAAAATCCTGGGGAAATATTTAAGAACTATCTCACACTGCACTGCCTGCTGCCAGTTACCAAGGTTCCATTACGTCAGCTAGCTATAAACTGGATAGCACAGGTATAAATGTCTGAAGTTATCCTTGTTATATATCTCAGTCATAGTTCTTAACTCTCATCCCTCATCTTGTCTTTCACTAAATCATTAGTGATTTAGTTTTTGTTCTCTTTTTCCTTTCAACTAGATTCCAGGGGTGTAAAGCCTATTTTGGTTAGGGGAAAAATGTACATGCAGACCTTAACATTATATGCTTCTCTTACAGAAATTAAGATAGTGATGGCATGGACAGTACTTCTTGATTCACCTTCATTTTGAAAATTTCTTCCCTAGATAGGATCTTATCTTTCTCTCCCCCCGCCCCCTCCCCATTTTGATCTCCCTGTGTTTAGCAGAGGGGCAAGCAGATGCAGAAATAAAACAACCAGCCACGGCCTACTACATCTTTTCTGGCTGGTGAAATACCTGTTAGGCTCTACCTTCTGTTCCTTTTCTCATTTCTGAGGTGATAGCATCTTTTCAAGCACACGTTCCCTATTTCCAGGAGCAGTTTCATCCTCATGCTCAGAGCTGGCTGAACACGGTGAGCATGTGATCAATTTTAGGGCATAGTTTTAGGATACAATCAACTGAGTCTTTACTGCCAGTTACGTGTTCTGTTCCCCTATTGCCAGTATTCATTTGACCTCAGAGTGAGCCTGTTCAGTAATTTACAATAGGAGGGAAAAAAAGGAATTGTCCTCCACCAGTTTCACTCCCTGAACTATCTTAACATGGAGTCAGATGGATAACACAGCACACATGATGGATGGAAAGGAGCAACGCAGGTGGAGGCACAGAGTGAAACTGTTCCTCTCAGCAGCGGCTGGCGTAGCCCTAACCATACTGAAAAAACACACCTTAAGTTTTATAATCTCTGTGTGGATAGATCACAAGGTATGTGTTCCTTACTTGAAAATGTCTTGCCAAGAAACTGTTCAGCTGATTACTGATTCTTTGAAATAGTCTGCAGAATGTCTATTTGGTCACAAGATGTGAACAATTCTGACCTTGATTGGAGAGACTTGACTCTAATAACAACGTCCACACCACAGAAATCTCGTTTCGTTATGAAAAAGAATGTTCTTGCTCAATCTTCTTGCTTCAAAGAATTTTCGCTACACATGCATGCATTTTATTTTCTATTCAGTTCACTGTCATGAGTACAGAAAAGATAAAAATGTGATTCAATGAATGCATTAATAAGAATATGTAAAAATTTTTTCAGTTAAGTAGAGGTGGATGACTAGTGAATAATTGAGTATGTCAGTAAAATTCAAAGCCCTATTGCATAATCTGAAACTCTTTTCAAATCACAGGAAAAAGCTAACAAAATTACAAAAAAAGACCTTTTTTTTCCTTCTGTTTAGTCAGCTTTTTGATGTAAACCCAACACCTTTCATTCTGTTGTAAAAAGAATTTATTTTTTTCTGCTATTCTAGAATATAAAACATGGACTACTGGTGCACAAAGAGTATTATGGATGCAGTTTATGTTGATGGGGTATTAGTTTTCCCTTTAAAAAAAAATCCTAGGCAATAAGCATTTAAAAGGAGACACAACAACCTGTAGAGTATGTAGCTGATGCTTAAAAATATTCTTTTTCTGCTGATGCAGAAGCATAGAGCACAGCATTCTCCTGTGCTCCAGAGTACACTTCTTACCTTTAAAGCTGTCACACTCCAAACATTGCTTGTACTGAAGAGAATCACTGTTTTGCCTCGAGCAAGGAACGTAAGTGTTGCAAAACTGACTCCTCCTCTAATGGGGAGAGCATGTACAAGTACACAGAGTTGTATTTCTCCCAGAGCTGCCAGGCTGAATATTTTGCAGTCAGAGCTGTAAACCTTACAGGCTTTTTCTTTGTTTATCTTTCTGCTTTTGGGTCTTTTTTCCGCCCTTTCTTTCTGGATTTATTTTTTTTAATATATGTGAAACGCTTGCAAATGCTGGATTTCATGTCCTTCTTCAGGAAGCATTCATGAATTGACATGGGTCAACATACTTTTTGTTACCAGGCAAAAGTAAGTACTGCAGTTAAACCTGTTCCTACTGTATGTTTACCTGACTAAAAAGGTTCTGTGTCGTTCTATAAAGAACAGAGTAGACTGTAGTTCTATTAGCAGAAATTAAAAACTTACAAAAAAAGTAAAACCAGTTCAACTTAATATAGTATGCTAAATGTTGTATGGGTTACATTCTGAAAAAAAAAAACATTTTTACTTGTCAGTGAGTGGTCTCTCTTTTAAAATACTGAAATAAGCCGGACGCAGAGATGCCACTCCTTCTATACGTTTTTTTAAAATTACACTCAGGATTGCATTTATTTTTTTAAAGCATTTTTAATGCACTTGGTGTACTAATCTCATGATATTACTGCTTTATATCATTTATGTTCACTAAGTATACCTTATTTATGTCATTCATTAATGAAAATACGCTCATTGAGGAAATAAACCTCCTGGAGCTCCCATAACTGCCATCATATCTTCCACTATCTGATGTTCTCTAGCTATTATTTTATTCTTCCTGTGTTACCCTCTCCTATGTTTGCATATACATTCACTAGTTACCAGATTCTGTTGTGTGTTACTATTTTCAGAATTCTTTGGTATTGGCATAGACTGGCAGTCAAAGGCTGAAAGGAAACGGAGATCTCAGAGAGAAGGGAAAGAAAAGCTGGTAACTGAGCTGGCAAGGAGTAAAGGAAACGGTGTGATTTGATCCTGAGAGCATCTTTTTAGCCAATTTTCCCTGCATTCTATTGAAACACTGTACCATCATCATCTGTAATATTTTCACTATTCCAGCAGTCACCTGGGAATTCATTAATAGACTGGGAATGAATATAGTTTCCTTTGCTATGACTTCCCTCTAGAGAGCGCAGCAGCCTGCAAGACAGTGTATGGATTCTGTGTCTGTATTACCAGCATTAGCTTTCTGCTGCAGAAATGCCATGCTGCAGCTATCAGTCTTTTCTTCTTTTGAGACTTGGCTTGCAATTATTGAGCTGAACTTGATACCAGCAGAGTTTAAACATAACCTTATGTAAATATGCTCTAGTTGTTGTAGTTTTAGCTATCGTGCAGAGCGTTCACGAGGTCAAGGATGGAATTTTGTAACAGGAACTTAGAATAACAACCACAAGGACTTGAGCAATTAAGGATGTATAGAATGCTTACAAAGCCTTTGGAAAAATAACATCTGTAGTGGTGTCCTGAAGTTAACTACGCCTTGGCATGAGTAGGGGGCACCTACACAAACAACCACCGACGACCAATTGGGACCCCTGCACATGCTTAGTATAGTTTTGTAATGTTAGTAGATATACATATTACATATGTAAATGTAGTAGATAAGAAGGGTCAACGTGACGTATATGCCATACTAATGAATTATGCAAACTTGAGTGTATAAATATGCTAAGCTTTCTGTTTAACCTTGCACTCGATTTGGGGAACTTCCCCCGAGTGTCCGATTCTGCGCACTATCGAATAAAGCAATGTCTCCTTCCTAAACGTAGTCTTTTCTCTGCGTTTCGGGAGTTAGAGTAAAACAATAACAGTTTTCTGGCGATCCAGATCGGACGTCTAATTTGGACTAGACCTTGACTCACTGCGTACCACCGGAGGGGAGCTCTCACTGCCTGGACTCCGGCGCGCACCGGAGGATTTCTCCAGGGACTCCATCTGTGATCTCCCCGCCGGAGGATGAGTAGTGAAGCAAAGTCCTTAGAGACATTGCAGTCAGGTAATTTGGTTCCCCCAAGTAAATCGTATCCACTATTAGGATCATATCAGAGGGATAACAAGGTTAAATTTTGGACTATTGGAAATCTCCTCATACGCTATTATGGTGACAATCGGAGTAGGGGGAGTCGGGTTGAGAGCACTTCTCTTGGCAGCATTGGTAATTGTTAAAGGTCTGTTTGTTAGTCTGTTTGTTCCGCTTGTGTTCTGTGTTATCAAAATGGGTAATGTACCCTTGGCAGAAGGCAGCGTTACCAAATGTTTGCCGTTAGGATGCATTCTGAGAAATTGGAATAAGTTTGGGGGTGATCCCCTTACCCGAAAGAAATTAATTATGTATTGTAATGACTGGTGGCCACTTCATACCCTGGAAGACGGGGAAAAATGGTCACAGCTCGGGACTGTTAATTATAATACTATTTTGCAGTTAATATTGTTTTGTAAAAGGGAAAGGAAATGGGATGAGGTGCCATATGTCCAGTTGTTTTTTGCGTTGTGGGGCAATTATGAAATCCGGAAAAAGTGTGGGTTAGTCTCAAAAGATTTGAATGTGTTATTAATGGAAAAAGATCAGAAAGGACAGAAAGGGTTGTCGCGATGTTGTTCAGCATGTAGTGTTGGGTTAAGATGTAAAAAGCTTAAAGAAAATGAGGAGGATGAGGATGTGGAGTTGTTGGTTGCCCCTCAAAAGATGAGTGGGCGTGATAAAGGAATATGAGACAGTCAGGAGGAGGAGATGCCCTTGGCTGGAATCTGATGGGGAGGAAAGTGATGTAGAAAGTAGAGCTGGTAACGATCCTGTTAGTCCAATTGCTAGATGAACGAGGGACAAGAAACCAATTATACAAGCCCCCTTTAGGCTGTGGGGCCAGAAGGAGCCCCAGTATATGTGAAAGTGCCCTTTTCTACAGCAGATCTTAAAAATTGGAAAGATATGGCAGGGTCTTATAGGGAAGACCTGGATAAGGTAGCTAGGACTATTGAGATTATAATTGAAAATCATGATCCCGACTGGCGGGATATGCAAGTACTAATGAATACCCTTCTTACGTATGAGGAAAGGAGAACCGTATGAGGAAAGGGAAGAAAATGAGAGATTGCATAAACAGCACGGAAGTGAAAGACTGAAGGAATTTTTGCCAACCAATCACCCGTCTTGGGATCCAAGTGATGTTACTCAGAGATTGTTAATTTCAGGATATCAGCAATGGATTCTGTTTGGGATTAAGAATGGGATCCTGAAGCCCAAAAATTTGTCTAAATTTTATCAGGTTGTACAAGGCAAAGAAGAGACTCCCTCCGCTTTCTGTGAAAGATTGTGCAAGGTAGCCAGGCAGTAGACAGATTTGGATCCCGAGAGGGAATCAGACAACCTCACTTTTGTAACCTTATTTGTAGGGTAGTCAAATCCCGATATCAGGAGAAAGCTTCAGAAAATTGAGGGTCCTAATGGCCGATTGTTCTAGTGAGCACCTGCTAGAAGTTATGTAGTGTTGGGTTAAGATGTAAAAAGCTTAAAGAAAATGAGGAGGATGAGGATGTGGAGTTGTTGGTTGCCCCTCAAAAGATGAGTGGGCGTGATAAAGGAATATGAGACAGTCAGGAGGATGAGATGCCTCGGCTGGAATCTGACGGGGAGGAAAGTGATGTAGAAAGTAAAGCTGGTAACGATCCTGTTAGTCCGATTGCTAGACGAACGATGGACAAGAAACCAATTATACAAGCCCCCCTTAGACAAGCTGTGGGGCGAGAAGGAGCCCCAGTATATGTGAAAGTGCCGTTTTCTACAGCAGATCTTAAAAATTGGAAAGATATGGCAGGGTCTTATAGGGAAGACCCGGATGAGGGAGCCAGGACTGGTGAGATTCAGGACTGTTGAGATTATAATTGAAAATCATGATCCTGACTGGCAGGATATGTAGGTACTAATGAATACCCTTCTTGCGTATGAAGAAAGGAGAACTGCGCTGGCAAAAGCTAGGGAAGAAAATGAGAGTTTGCATAAACAGCACAGAAGTGAAAGACTGAAGGAATTTTTGCCAACCAATCACCCGTCTTGGGATCCAAGTGATGTTACTCAGAGATTGTTAATTTCAGGATATCAGCAATGGATTCTGTTTGGGATTAAGAATGGGATCCTGAAGCCCAAAAATTTGTCTAAATTTTATCAGGTTGTACAAGGCAAAGAAGAGACTCCCTCCGCTTTCTGTGAAAGATTGTGCAAGGTAGCCAGGCAGTAGACAGATTTGGATCCCGAGAGGGAATCAGACAACCTCACTTTTGTAACCTTATTTGTAGGGTAGTCAAATCCCGATATCAGGAGAAAGCTTCAGAAAATTGAGGGTCCTAATGGCCGATTGTTCTAGTGAGCACCTGCTAGAAGTTGCTTGGAGAGTGTATAATAACAGAGGAGGTAGAAAAGAAGAAGCAGGAAAAAGAGCAAGTGAAGAAAGACACTAGGAAGGCATGGCTATTGGCGGCAGCAATAGTGCAAGAAAATCAGAGGAAGGGTCCTAGGCCACGAGGTCCACCATTTAGGGGCCATACAGGACCAACAGCTCTATCAGCTAGAACCCCTTTATGGAAAAATCAGTGTGCTTACTGTAAGCAGGAAGGCCATTGGAAAAGGGACTGTCCCCAGATCCCTGAGAGAACGAGATCCCCTAGACCACAATTGGACTCCATTCTGCAAGTTGCAGATTTACTGGCTTTGGATTGGGACAGGGACTCAGATTGATGGGGACCGGAGGTAGATTCAAACTCCCCAGCAGAACCTCTGGTTACAATAAAGCTGGGGACTGAAATGATAAATTTCTTGGTAGGTACAGGAGCTACATATTCTGTTTTGAATTCTTGTAAAGGGCCTTTAAGTAAATTTATGATGACGGTTGTTGGTGCGACAGGGAAACGAGAGGTGAAGCCCTTTTTCCAGCCCCTCAGGTGCAAGGCAGGAAAACAGACCTTCACCCGTGAATTTTTATACATACCTGAATGCCCACTACCTCTATTGGGAAGAGATTTTCTAACTAAACTAAGAGCTCAAATTACCTTTCAAAAAGGAAAAATATGTGTCCATATCTCAGAGGAATACGCCTTGGAGGCGCAAGTGTTTATTTTACAGAATCATAATCAGGATCAACAGGAAGGTTCGAATGCCATGCCAGGGGATGTGGTGAATGCTGTTAACCCTCTCGTATGGGCTACAGGAATACTGGGAAGAGCGAAGGCCATGGAACCGGTAAAGATACCTCTCAAGGCAGGAGCTAAACCAGTAAGAAGAAAACAGTATCCTATTAAATTGGAGGTGAGAAAAGGTTTGGAACCTCTCTTACAATATGGACTCTTGCGGGAATGTCAGTCCGAATTTAATACTCCAATTCTACCTGTAAAAAAGCCTCATTTAGTCAATACTCCACTGGAAACAGCTGAGCTGGAATTGTTCGTGGACGGCAGCAGTTTTATGACAGAAAGACACCAGAAAGTTGGATACCTATTGTCATCACGGATTCTGAGATAGAAGCAAAATCCCTCCCAGCCAACACTTCAGCTCAAAATGCAGAATTGGTGGCCTTGATTAGAGCCTTGGAAATTGCTAAAGGAAAAGCTGTAAATATTTGGACAGATTCTAAGTATGCCTTTAGCGTGGTGCAAGTGCATGGGGCTATTTGGAGAGAGAGAGGACTCTTTATCATCGCAAGGTAACCCCATAGAGTATGGGGAACTTATCTTAAAATTACTGCAAGTAACAAATTTACCTAAACAAGTAGCAATTATGCACTGCAAGGCCCATAGATTCAGAAATACACCTGAAGTAATTGGGAATTGAAAGGCAGATCAAGCCGTGAAAAGAGCGGCAGGGACGGCCGCG
>NW_008795938.1:2400303-2407497 GCF_000699145.1 Aptenodytes forsteri
GAACTTAGAATAACAACCACAAGGACTTGAGCAATTAAGGATGTATAGAATGCTTACAAAGCCTTTGGAAAAATAACATCCGTAGTGGCATCCTGAAGTTAACTGCGCCTTGGCATGAGTAGGGCGCACCTACCCAAACGACCACCAATGACCACTCGGGACTCCCGCGCATGCTTAGTATAGTTTTGTAATGTTAGCAATATGTAAATGTAGTAGATAAGAAGGGTCAACGTGACGTATATGCCATACTAATGAATTATGCAAACTTGAGTGTATAAATATGCTAAGCTTTCTGTTTAACCTTGCACTCGATTTGGGGAACTTCCCCCGAGTGTCCGATTCTGCGCACTATCGAATAAAGCAATGTCTCCTTCCTAAACGTAGTCTTTTCTCTGCGTTTCAGGAGTTAGAGTAAAACAATAACAAACTAGGCACTCCCTTCCCCAAGGCAGGCAGATGGATTGCCCAGGCAGTGAACAAGTTTAAGCAACAAGTAATGCTTGAATGTCTGCATAATGAATGCAGCCATTTACCATATGCACTTTTCATGGCACTGAGTATCTATAGAAAGTCTGTGGCATGGGTGCACATCGATCTTCTGTGATGAAGTACAGCCTAGTTAAAGTCTGACGCAAGGATTAACATGGATCCTCATTTGGCATGGAGCTTGCAGATCTTGAAGGAAAACAAAATCTAAAGAAATGCTAACTACTAACTGCTAATCTACTAACTAATCTAAAGTTAGTATAAAGGCAACGAGGAGCAAAAACTGATAGGCAATCCTAGCATTTTTTGTGTTGTTAAAACTGAACTGGAAATCTGCCAGACTAAATTTTCTTGTGAAAGTTGTGATGCTTTGACAGGGCAACGTTTTCCAGTGGACTGAGCTCAGAAGGATAGTTCAGGTCTCAGAATTTTCATCTTTATTTTTGAGCAGGGCTTTATCTGTTTTTAAGCTATTTCCATTGGATTGTCATCTTTTTTTGTTGCCCAGCTGAAGATCCTTTTTAAATGTGTTGAGTTTTCATGGCTCCAGCTGAATTATCACCCACAGCAAATGAAGCTCTGCTATCAGAAACAGGGTACTCAGGAACAAAGGTGGCTTTTGAAAGCTCTGGTCTTCATTTAGAGATTGTGGAAGTTTGACTTCTACACATTCCTTACTGTAGTGAAGCAAATGGAGTTCAGCCACTTCCTTCAGTTGCATCAGGATTTCAGTCCAAACCTCTAGTCTCCCGGGCTTGTATTCTTCACCAGAATGAGACACAGGTTAATTACATAAAACAATAGAAATACTTTGTTCCTTCTACCTCTTGGTTTTGTCTTGTTTGAAGCTAATATTCTGGTTCTTCCAGACACTCAAATTTACAAACTTTAAGTTGTTTTCTATATATTTATATACCTGCATATGCATATATACGTATCAATACACTTTTTATCCTTCAGGCAGGATTTTGTTAGGGCTTTTTCCCAAACTCTATGCAATACCCTTCTTTCAAAGATCTATTCCACCCTGAAAACCTTAAGTTTTCTGTGGCTTCAGCTTCAGCGCCACTTTTGGTTCCCGTTTATTCCTTCCGTACAGCTGCCTTTCAGAGAGGTTGTAGGACTTCACAAGGTAGGATCAAAGGGCAACTCACCTGTACCACAAGTTCTTGGTTGTACTAATAAATTGGACTAATCTAATGCGCTAATAACTTCACTCACAAAGACTTTCTCATTGACCTTTTCCTGACTGGTCCCCTACGCTTTTGGGGGGATGCCTTCATTCCCTGGTTTGGTCTCCCTTCTTGTTTAACTACCGCATTTCCCCTCAGCCTGGCTCTGAGTTAGAAATGTGCTGTCACATGAGTCTGTACTTATTCCTGCTGCATGGGCAGATAGGCTAAACTTAGTTCATTTGAGGCTAATCTTCACCCTTTTAAAGAACCGGCTCATGTTATTTTAATATCTTTTATTGGTTGGTCAGCTGTAGCTGTACCTATTCTGCAATCCTCCGCCCACCTCAAGTTATCACTGTGGAGCAATTTAATTAAACATCATGAAATCAAGGATTCAGATTTTTTTTGTGAGCTAAATAATGAGTGAAGCAAGGTTTCTCACTTTCTTGTCCTTCCTCCTTCCTATCTTTTTTATTGCCTGTCCTTACTGAAGAGGACATGACCTCGCTCTGAGAGAATAGTATCTCACAGTTCTGGTAGATACCGGTTGTTAATGGTTCTATTTAACATGACCTTTAATCCTTGTAAAAACTTACTTGCTAAGAAACTTTCATATCCAATGGACTCCTCTTATAATCACTTTTTAGCCCTAAAACTTTATCTTAACTTCCAGTAGAGCCACAGGTAATTCTGTTGGTAAGAATATCTTTGCAGACAATCTAATTGGACTTTTGTATAACTGATTTTTCAGTTCATTGGCAATACTGAAAACTATTTTTAAAGAAATTGAAATTATCAGGTTTTCTTAATTGCGTTTTGGCAAATTAAAAAGTCAAAACTTCAAGCTGAACAAAGCATTCAGCTAATGGTGTCTAATCTGAAAGAAAACCATTTCATTTTAAAGCTTTTTTTTTAGAAATAAAGTGAATTATGAAACTGTCATATCAAAAATGTAAAAGTTTTCTTCATAAAAATCTGTGAGGACTGATTTTCTTTCTCTTCTGAAACACTTTATTAAAATTGATACAGCTTATTTAAATGTTTTGGCTCACTTAAGCTTGTGTGTCTCGATGAAAGGTCTAACCAAAAATTTCACTCAGTGTAAATTAAATCTCTGCTTTTCCTTCTCTAAGATTTACAATAAATTTTGGTATGGTCTGGACTAGTACAAACTTCATTCTGAGAATCTTGTGATTACTTTTCAAGTTGTTGTTTGTCTGTTATGAGTAAGAAGGAATACCTTCTAATCATGCAAGTACAAGGACTTTGAGACTTGCAGCTGTTGCATCCACCATCAAAATCTTTCTCCCACTTCTTCAAGTGTGAATATTGATAAACGCCAAAATGGTCTAGTCACCTCATCTTACTTGGGACATCGCATCCTACTTATTTTTGGTTTAGGAATTACAAACTGTTACTGTCCCTTCGAGTTCCGTCAAATTGCATGGCAGTTTTCTACAGCTGATCAACAGAAGTTTTCTTAAGGAATAATTCAGTTCATAGTGTATAGCAAGTAACTTCATATTCCCAGAAGAAGCCTAAGCTTGGTAGAATTCTGCACTGATAGTGATGTTTTCTATATGTGCTGTATACTTTTGGAATTTTCTCTTGCAGTAAAAAAGTTTCATATTTTGAGTTACAGGATAGCCAGTGACCTTAGAAAGGTTTTGTTTAATCTTTATTTCAAAATAAACTACGTAGGATGTTTCAGTTGAAGATTCAGAAGACTTTGGATCAGGATTCTTAAAATGGGAAATCAGGAAGCACTGAACCATGAGGAAATTTCTATCAGTTTCTGACTGTATGACTAAGGAGTCTAATTGTAACTACAATGATTCATCTGAAAGATGTATCTGGAGGTTAAATCTGGGAAAGCATACGATAAGTTTACTTTTACTTAAAAATAGATATCCCTTTTTCCATCAAATTCAAACATGCAACTCAAACTTTATTGTAAGAGCATTTTTTTAGAATATACATTAAAGTGACTAGAAAAGGGAGAGAAGAGAGACAAGCTGAGAGACAAAACAATCAGTTGTGGCTCAAATTATAGTATTCACAAACACAGCTCACTGCCATGGAACAGTTCGAGTTGAGTTCTGCGGTAGTTCAAATTTTTAAAATCCTCTGCAGGACTGCAGATTCATTTTTACAAACTGCTTTATTATGCATATTTTTCCATATTTCACTGAAAATTGTGAAATTGGCAGATAAGAAAAATAAATATTTTAAAAAATCATTGCAAAGATACAAACAAGTGTAAATCTCAAAGCACTCACTTGTTTCCATAGTCCAGGCTTCTTGTCTTATATCATAGGCGTTGGGAGGGACAGAGTATTCCAGAAGTATTTCCAACACATGAGCATTTCAGAACAGTACTTAGAAGCTTCTTGAATATGTACACTCACATGTCCACATATGGTACTTGTGGAGAATGCATGAGGTGCCTGCGAGGTGCTCTGGTGCCGCTGCATGAACTCCGTAACACACTCTGTGGGGCAGCTTGAACCCAGACTACCCCTTAACACACCCCTACCTGCAGCATGTACCTGCCAAGTGCAGCTGTGGCTCTGCCTGAAGACCTTTTGTCTACCACATACACTCCCGTGCCTTGCAGCATCATACAACCAAACAAGCAGAGGAGTCAGGTTAGACTCCTTTTAGAGCAGGCTGACATAATGCACCAAAAAGGAGCTAGGGGATCATTTTACATTTCTAAGAGACCACTAGATTTTTTTTGTTGTTGTCTTTTGAAGAGCCAGGGGCACTCTGCTTTATTTTTGTTGTTTTCACTTCCTGCCCCACTCTAGGTTGCTGAACTAAAAATGTGAAAGAATGAACATTTAAAATAAATGTTAAAAATACAGTTTTCTGAAAGGCCTCTGCTGTTCAAGATTGCACTTAGGTGAGTCCTATCGCCTTTGTATATAGGTTAGATTATCATTATGATTCCTCTAGCTTTACAGTTAATGATCTCTGAAAAGATCTCATTCAGCACATTTGTTACATCTGGTATCATTTGTTTTCCTTGTCTTGAGGAATTTTCTGATCTCCTGATTTTCAACCCCCTGATAACCTGAGGTAACCAGAGTTTTTTAGCATGGCAAATCACTTAGCACATTCATTGTTCCTGCAGGGTGAAGTCTTTCCATATGAATAGTACCATTAAATTGTCACATTTCCACTTCCAGTGAACATGTGATACATAACATTCCCTGTGAGCAAGTATGTACTGGTTCATAAAAACAGTCAATAAACTTGGCACTGATAATTTCTGAAAACTTTCAGACCTCTAACTGGAGCAAGAACAATCAGGGGCAATCATGATATAAAAATAGGAGTTTTATAATTTAGGACAGAATAATCTGTTTGATGAATAGCATGTTTTGGATGCTTCCATATGGTGTGACCCTTCTTTCTTGGAGGAAACAAGACATGGCCTTTGGAAAAGCCAAGAATACTTTTAGCCAAATCTACATCTGTTCACAGCTTGATCCAAAAATTAGATTGCTGCTGTCGCTACTTCTTCACGCCTAAACATTAGCTGGGAAATCATGAGAGTTTGAGGAAGCCAATCCAAAGAGAGCAGGCTTTTCCTTTAAAAGATTAATTTTGCTTAATTGTGATGCAAAGAGAAAATAAAGAACAGTACACTTCAGTTATGATAGGGCAAAGTCATGTGCTATGGTGATATGAAAGGTAGGTAGATGATGATTGTGTGAATTAAAAATAGCAAAAATATCTAAAAATACAAAAAATAAAAGGTACGTACTTTAAGAGTAAAGCTTAGTTTTAAAAATATTAATTACCTATTAAGATGGAAGTTTTAACTAAACTACCAGGTTGTCCTGGTTGCAGCAGGGATAGAGTTATTTTCCTTCCTAGTAGCTGGTACAGTGCTGTGTTTTGGATTTAGGATGAGAACAAAGTTGATAACACACCGATGTTTTAGTTGTTGCTAAGTAGTGCTTACACTAGTCCAGGACTTTTCAGCTTCCCATGCTCTACCGACTGAGAAGGCTGGAGGTGCACAAGAAGCTGGGAGGGGGCACAGCCAGGACAGCTGACCCAAACTGGCCACAGGGACATTCCATACCATGGAACGTCATGCTCAGCATATAAAGCTGGGGGAAGAAGAAGGAAGGGGGGGACATTCGGAGTGATGGCATTTGTCTTCCCAAGTAACCGTTACGCGTGATGGAGCCCTGCTTTCCTGGAGATGGCTGAACACCTGCCTGCCGATGGGAAGCAGTGAATGAATTCCTTGTTTTGCTTTGCTTGTGCACATGGCTTTTGCTTTACCTATTAAACTGTCTTTATCTTAACCCATGTGTTTTCTCACTTTTACCCTTCCGATTCTCTCCCCCATCCCACTGGGGGGGAGTGAGCGAGCGGGTGTGTGGTGCTTAGTTGCCGGCTGAGGTTAAACCACAACACAGGTTTAAGTAAGTAACTAAACTACTAGGTTCAATGACAAGGTCTGGACAGGTAGGATCCTTGTCTGGCCCCTTTGTTTTAAGTAATAACATACCAGTATCTTTTTCCATATAAGGTCATTGGTTATGATCATACCATTTTGTCTTAATATAAGGAAGATAAAAAATAGTTTATTGGCTATTTGGCATTCAAGATATTTCTTCTAATCTTCCCTCCAAGAAAAGCCCAACCTCATGTGTCTTGTATCATCACTATACCCTAATCATCATCTATCTGCTTAGCCTAAGTAATGCCAAATTAACCCAAACTGCCCTGTAATAATACTAATATATGCTAAAATACTACTTATATGTAAATCCTCTCTCTAATGATTACTATATACTGTTTCCTAGATTAATTTATGTCAAATACCTCGCTTCATTCTTTGTTTGAGTGGTAGCAACATAGATCTCTATTGTGATTCAGAAAGATGAAGAGAGGGTGAGGAAAGGCTACAACCAAGGGAAATGTCATTAGCATCAGTTTAAGAAGAACTTTGATCCAAGATGGTGCAGGCCCCATTCCCCTGACTTCTGCTGGAAGACCTGCCCCTCAAAAGTCTGATGACCATTGCCCCCAGAAGCCCTTCCCCCTTTTCCAGCCATATGACCCACTTAGCCCAGAAGTGTATCAGATCCCTCAGACCCAGGCAGTCCTCCCTTTGTCCGTGAGAGTCACCATTTTGTCATGGTCATGGCCATACCCCATGTGATCTCAGAACTCCCCGTATCTGCTGACAGCTGAAACCCTGCCTTTTTCTTTGCTCCGGAAGTATGTCAAAGGCCCTCATATATACATACATATATGTGTGTGTGTGTTTATAAAGATACATGTGAGAGGGTACAAAGTGTATAAATGTATGTTTCTACATAGTTACACTTCTTTATAAATATATAAGGACTATATTTATAAAGTGTGTGTATAAAAATGTTTAATAAGAGATAATGGCATTAAGTCAAAATTGAATGTAAATAGAAAATTAAATAAAAGGAAAGTACAATTGACGGGTGTGGGAGTGTGTCGGGGGGGGGGGGGGGGGGGAATGAAAAAATTTGAA
>NW_008795938.1:2407536-2429487 GCF_000699145.1 Aptenodytes forsteri
AATAGTGGCGGGTGGGGGGGTGTGTGGGGGGGGGGGGGGGAGGGTCATGAAAAAATTTGAATATGCGTTGGGTGAAGGGCTAAGGCTGTGAAGCTAACCAGGAGGCTGCCACCCAGCCCCAGCTCATCCGAAGAACAGACCAGACCTGTGAATCTGACCAAGAGGCCCCCTTCAGCTACTTTCAAACCACCGTACAGTATTACTGGGGCAGTCCTTCGACTTTGTCCTGTGCTAGAAAATACAGGTAACATTGCTTACTAACGTAGAAAGCCAGAACAAAAAAACAACTTCACAGGAACATGTGTGTAGGGACACCTACACCCCAAAGGGTTTTCCTAAAAAGACCATGTGCATTGGAAAAAAGACGGCTGGGCTGGGATTTTGGAAACAAAAGTTTGTTGGAGAGGGTGGGAGGCAACTTTTGCCTACATCTCAGTGTGCTAACAGCTACTTGTAATACCGTAATACCATGACAGGGATTGTGCTGCATGTGTTCGCTTATCCTTATGTTGACGTGGATTTTATAGCACTTTTTGAAAACATAATCTTGGCTGATTACGTAGAAGACAGAATTATTCTGTGAACTGTTTTTATTCCTGCTTAGGACCACAGGATTAAAAAAAAGGACAATGCTTTAAAAAAGAACAACAGCTTTGAAAGAAAAGAAACAGCGACAATGAGAGACAGGTGACCATCACCCCAATGATCAATTAATAAATAAAGTTTCATTGAACATGACTTAAATCGATTGTCTGATGTTTGTATTCCTATGTGCATGTAGCAGCAGCATGTTACTAGACTGCAGCATCTGTTAAAAGATATTTACTATGATCCTGGGGAAGTGGGAAGCTTTGGGAGTATAAATCCCCTTTCTGAAACAGCCAGGAGTACTGTTGATCTGAACAGAAAGCAGGTGGCTGCATGGCTTGTAAACCGAGACACTTACCACATACATAAGGCAGTGAGAAAGTGCTTTAGAAGTAACAGGTATTTGTGGCATATTCTAAACACAGTAACAGCGTTAAGCTCATTTTAATGGTCATGAACATATTATCCAAATGCGCCTGGACTGTGTGTCTAAAAGGCAGAATGGGTTCTGGAATAGCTGAGGCTTTTAAAACCATTTTTGCTGCCTCAGTAATTACAGACCAAGCAGGGATTGGATGTTTTTAAACGAGCCTTTAGACAAGCTGTTAAAGTAGAATAATTTTCACTACTTTGTTACTAATAATGAAGTAGAGCCCTCTGTCACAAATTGCTTTAACAGGATGCTAGAAACCGAGACGTGGGGATGTTTTACAGTATGCAGTTAACATTTGCTACATTGATGTGTTACTGGAGTTTATAATATAAAGAGCTATAACCACAGTTATATAACCACAGAGTCAGACCTGTGGATGTGAAACCTCCAAGCTCTGCAAGGATTTGGAAAACCATGTCTGGGAATTGGTGTAAAATTAGAGTAAATATGCCTCTGCTCTGAAAGGAAGACCATGTGAGGATGTCTAGAACAAAAAAAAAAGATTTTACAATGGTTATGAGCAGATGTTCACAGACAGTAGTTGAAACTGTGAGAAAGGGTCAGATACCCATGTACTGCTTAATAGACTACAGACACCAAGCTATCAAGGGGATGTTTTATTATGATGAACTTTAAAAAGTGAACTCTGTTGAGGACAGAATCGGCAAAATTGAAAAGTTTCTAGCAGTAAAAGGCAAGGAAGGAAGAAAAAGCTGTTTGTAAAGTGGTGTTGCTGGCCGTAGAAATTTAACAGCAGGATAAAAGCCTCGCAAGTCCATGCTGTTTAGCAGTTGCAGCCAGAGTGGGAGAAAAAGGATGGTAAACTGTGGTCTTTACATCATGCTCCCCAACAATGCTTGCACCAGAATTTCCCCACAAAACACCAGTTTGAACTTTACGAAACAGCTATTCAAAGCCCCTGGGAGCTGTCAGGCCAGTGGGAGGTGGGGTATGCAGAAATACAATACCCAGACCGCTGGCATAATATTAATAGTGCTGCTGGGTAAGACATGGCATTATTCTTTGTGGCAAGTCCATTATCCATCCATATGCATATTGCTGGAATGTATAAACACTTACTAGTTCCAATAACAGAGCTTTAACTGTTGACCAGCCATAGGCCTGGTCTTCAATCCTGCGATTAGTAAAAAAAGCTTAAAACAGATGAAAATTCTTGTACTTTTTGTACAGCTGGGAAACTAGTTATTTTTTTGGAAGCTTCTCCTGGGCTTACCAGTGACAGTTTCGCTTTTCAGCTGACATGCCTGGAAGGTTTATCTCAATCTACCTCTACACAAAACCTTGTTGAGCACCAGCTGGTTGGAGATTTATTGGTCCCATTATCATGCAGTGTTCTGGCAAATGGTAATAGCAGTGAGATCATTACAGCGACACAGTACAAGCTGCATTATGTGCCGGTGAACCAACCTCATATCAATACAGGCAGCACTGAAATAAATACAAACGAAAACAAGCACATCTTATTTCACAGTGGAAAAGAGGTTGTGAAGTTGCATCTGCTGCCCTGGAAGGTTCTGATATTTTAAGAAAGCACACCATCATGTAGTAAAGAATAAGTAGTAGAGTAGTAAAAGAATTAAAAGGACCCCTCCTTGTACATGAATTATTAAAGAGCCCAGGTGGAGTAGAAGGTATATTCTACAGCCTCTTTTCAAAACCTATATCATTTTTCTAAAAGAGTTCGGAAATTAAGCCACATGTTAAAAGCGTGGCCGAAAACATGGCCAAAGTTATGATCAGATGTGACTCCCAGGCTGTTGTGGCCAAGTTGCAAACATTGGCAAAGCAGGAGGTCTCACGGGTTGTTGAAAGACATGTCACAGCCCTGAAGGGACGGCCTTCCTCAAACACTTAAAAGGAAAAGGACGGGTAGTGTCAGGCTGCATTCCAGCCACAACAAGAAGTAAAATAATAACAAACCCTACCGAACAGTGGAAAAGAAACATGAAATCCAGCTGAAGATGGCCAATTCTACAACTAGAAAAGGAGATATATTTTAACAAGGCTGATTTTTGTTCGTGGCTGCTCAGAACAATGTACCAAACCCAAACTGGATTCGTTTGAAGCGGCCCCAGTGCAATCAAGCATCAAGAAGAGCTTGTTCATCGAGATGCCATTACTTTCAGCTATAATACAATTTGTCCCCCTGGACTTGAATGGGAAAGACTGTGTAGGTCTGAATAACCGTGCTGGATCTTGGCTGCAAAATTGTTGAAGAGAGTGAGACTGATGAATTACTTGTTGGCACTTACTTTCAGCCAGCTGGATGTTATGTTAGGAGACATCCTCATTCTGAGTTTGTAGCATACAGTCTGCTATGTAAGGTACAGATGACCTGGAAGTTGCCTTCAGGAGTTCATCTTCTGTCCTAACAGGAGACATGTTTACTGCTGTATCAGGTTCGGGAGAGCCATTCACATTAGAGAGGCCTTTTGGTAAGTGTAATCCCCTGCCCTTGTCATGCTGCACAGTTTGGTTTTGTTTCAGAAATCGCAACCCAACTATCATTTATCTGATGGATGTGGTCTTTTGGGGAAAACCCATTGGGAACTTTTCTTAGTGCCCCTACACATGTTCCTGTAAAGTTGAATTTTTGTTCTGGTTTTCCATTTTAGTAGGCAATGTTGCCCATATCTTGTAGCACAGCACAGAGTCCAAAGTCTGCCCAGGTAGTGCTGTATGGTGAACTGGTTGGTTTTTCATCAGTCTTGTTAACTGGTGGTCCCATAACTGTATTTTCTTCTTCTTTAATTTTTTCCTACTCATATTTAAACTTTGTTAATTTCATTGCTCTTATTAAGCAATCTTTTATATGTAAACTTTTGTAAATATAAATTCATTTTTATAGATAAAAAGAAGTATATGCATTTATACATATTTATACACTCCTTTATAGAGATATTTCCATGGCTAAATTTAACAGATGTGATTTAGGGGCGGGAGAGTAAAGAATAGCTTTTATAATCATTGTGCAAATTTCTCTTAATCATCCATTCTTAGCCAATTAAAACTGAGACACCTGTACCCTCTGTGTGTTGATCACTTGATTATAAACTGCTGGAAGACACTGAAATGAATATATGAGAGAACATGGAGATAAGTAACAGCAACATAGGTTCCCGCCAAAAAGAAACAATCTCCTCAAAGCATGCCAAGCTTCCTTCTAAAGAAGACCAACAAGTCTCAAGGACAGAAGAGCAGAAGTGATGTCATCCATCTGCACTGTGGTCAGGCTTTCAATACAGTTTCATGAAATTTTCATAAATTAGCTACAAACACATAGTCTAGATGAAACCTCTGTGCTGGATACGCAGGTCCTTGGAAAACCATTTACAAGTGGTTATCGGTGGGTCACTGTCAGACCGAAAGGACAGAGTGAAACCAGCTGCACAAGACTAACTCCTTGGTGTGGCAAGTAATCAGTATTTCATTAGTGACGTGGATAACGTTATACCAAG
The DNA here is from genome assembly GCF_000699145.1 of Aptenodytes forsteri. Classification (NCBI taxonomy): domain Eukaryota; kingdom Metazoa; phylum Chordata; class Aves; order Sphenisciformes; family Spheniscidae; genus Aptenodytes; species Aptenodytes forsteri. The sequence continues at coordinate 2,412,037 of NW_008795938.1, forward strand.
TGTATTTACTAGACAACAGTGAAAGGAGAGGGACTTCCAGTTTGCTGGAGAAGAGGGAGAGAAAGCAGTTATTTTGATAGGTTGCTGTATTGTTTTTGATGAAAAAAGAGTTACTCTGTAGAAACAAGAGCAAGATGCTGCTCTTAAACACAGATACTCAATTGCAAACACAGATACTCAATTGCACAAATACAGGAAAGAGGTAACAGGGATTCAAGAAGGTATTTTGTATAAATAAGGGTTATAATGGTACACAAGAGGAACAGGAGTCAGTAATGTCATCCTGCTGTGCAAAAAGTAAATACCATGCCAAGGTTTATAAATAGCGGTCTGGTTTGAGGTGTGAAAAGTGATTCTGTTACTCCCTTCAGTATTTTCAAGACCTCAACTAAAACACTTCGTCATTCTGAGGCACAGCGCTTCACAAAAGACAGGCAGAGAGTCTGCAGGAGAGTAACAAGAAGATTTAGAGGTCTAGAGAATGTGGCATATGAGAAAATGAATCAAGACTGATAAATCTAAATAAGATAAGACACGGGTGATATATTTGAAGTTTCTTAGCTCTGCAGAGAGACAGGATTAGTCTGTTGTTTTGTTGTTTTTAGACTGCAAAAAAGTACTTGGATTAAGTTGCAGCAAGGAAGATACAGATCAGATATTAAGAACATTTTAATAATAAAGATAATAAAGCAGTAGCCTACATTGCCTAAGGAGATTGTGAAATTCCCCTAATTGGAAATTTTTAAGAACAGATTAAGCAAATCTCAGGAATGAAATTGGCTTTGTTAATCCCTCCTTGGGGCACTTAGATGGTCTAGATGACCTCCTCAGACCTCCTCTAGTTTACGATTTATTGAGAAACTTTTATGCATGAAATTATTAGGTTTCACATTCTTTGAAACTGGAACCATTTCTTTTGTATTTGCACAGCACACAGCAAAGCAATCCAAGGCTAGAGACTGTAGTCATTATAGAAACTGTATAGTAATAATGATATCTAATCAGCATGTTGTGTTGGAACATAACTGTAAAACTGTGAGTCATTGTGCTATCAGTGATGTGGTGGATTAACTTGGCTGGCTGCCAGGTGCCCACCAAGCCTCTCTATCACTCCCCCTCCTCAGCTGGACAGAGAAGAGAAAAAGTGACGAAAAGCTTGTGGGTCGAGGTAAGGACAGGAGATCACTCAGCAATTAGCATCACGGGCTAAACCAACTCAGCTTGGGGAAATTAATTTAAATTATTGCCTATTAACACCAGAGTAGGATAATGAGAAATAAGAACAAATCTAAAGACACCTTTTCCCCATCCCTCCCTTCTTCTCAGGCTCAACTTCACTCCCGATTTCTCTACGTCCTCCCCCCGAGCGGTGCAGGGGGACAGGGAATCTCTCCCAGCTGCTGTTGCGCAGCAGTTTTTACTTTTTCTTAAATACGTTATCCCAGCAGTGCTACCACCATCGCTGATGGGCTCAGCTTTGGCCAGCAGCAGGTCCATCTTGGAGCCAACTGGCATTGGCTCTGTCAGACATGGGGGGAGCTTCTGGCATCTTCTCACAGAAACCACCCCTGTAAGCCCCGCTATACCAAAACCTTGCCATGCAAACCCAATACAACCATGTTTCAGAATTACCTGGCATCATTCAAATTATCTTGGCTAATTCAAACTTTATTGGAAACTGCGGCAGTGACTGGTATAGGTAAAAATCATGTTTTTATATGATCTGTAATAGAAGTCAGCCATGATTAATGTATCATTTCAATATGTTTTTGTCAATATAGTCACAAACCCAATTTAAGTCAAGAATGATTGTTACCCATATCATATTTGAGGGGCCTTTAGAGTTTTTTTCTCCCAGAGCACTGAGCAAGAGGTACTCATATCAGATGGTTAATAATACTGCGTGCCATTGAACTTGGGGGGCTCTTGGATTTCTTACTGTTTTTCTCTATTCATCAATTGCCATACAATCATAAAAAGTGTAGCAGATATTAATACGGCCATGCTGTTCAGCCCCTTGATAAAGGGGAATACTCCCTAAATGAATGATGTCCAATCTGTTGTGAAATGTCTTCATTGAAATGGTTTTTTTATGTATTCTTCTAGACTCTTTTTCACTAGTAAGAATGTATTTGTATTAACAGCATAGCAGTTACATGCCACTGCTATTGGTGGTGTGTTTATTGGCAGCTGTAGGCTAGAAGAGACGATACGCTGTGACAAAGCTAACAAATGCTTTATCCTGAAGAACTACAAAGCAAACACTTCACAAACTGAAGCAGTTTAGAGAAGACACTTCAGGCAGCAGATGGAAGTGGGAAGCTATTTACAGCACACAGTGATGTTACACAACAGTTTTTGGAAGAAAATGTGGAAAAGAGTCTTTCATTAACTAAAACCGTAGGGGAATTGTCTACATTACACAATGCAGAATATATTAGCCCCTGTGGAGGGTTACATTAATGAAGTGATACTCATTTAAATGCTTAAGCTCATTTACTCAGAACTAGCTTGATTATCTGTGGATGGTACTGATGCTGACAGGTAGACAGACCCTTAATTTTGTCTTTCAGACACAAGAAACCTGAATATGATTTCACAACAACAGTGTAAACCAGGGGTGAACTTGCTGAGGTGAAGAGGTGCTTTATGGTTTAAAGCAGGGTGAGTTTTATGAGACTCGGGTCTTTAGAAAGACACAGTCCTTGAAGCAGTGCATCACCTGACTCCATAAAGAGCGTAATGGGATAGTGCAGCTATTGAATAGTGTGTTTTAATATCTGTCTTTGCAAACAAATTCTGAGCTCAGTTACAGATGATTTTCTTTAAAAAATTGCATAGTAACTTCTTTAAATGATTTTATAATTCTTTTAGGATTAATTGAAACTGTTTTCTTTCTAAACCAAACTTGCACGCGTTTCTTTGTCTCTTCCACAGTATTATCTAGGTTCTTTCAGTGTAACTTCTTTCAGTCCCCCTTTCCAACCTCCTGATGCATAATGGAACATACAAATTCATGACATATATGAAGAAGTATTGGTGTAAAATGTTGGGAAGTTTGATTTGCTGAGACACAAATGTTCTATGGAAAATTTAAAAAAAGTAGGTTTTTTTTAATTTGGAAGGGAGATGTCTCTCATTATAATTTTTAACCAGAAATTCTAGTTAAAGTAATTGAGAGGCTAGGGCATTCATTCTCACAGGTTTTTAGAGAGTCAGCACCAGGTCCTTGCTTGCTTTCAACTTGAGTAGAGCCTTTAACTGTAGTATTCTATGCCCCACTTGATTTATCTTACCCACTAGGATAAAAGTACTATGATACCTTTTTTTTTCCAGTTTTAAAGACATCTGAATAGCTACTACAGAATTGTTTCACCTCACATTGCCAAGTAGTTAACTAGTGTTAATGTTTAATACTTATGAAAAATGAAATAGTTTAATTACTTTTGTCAGTAGTTCCACTCTTCATAAATAATACAGTATTAACTGTAGCAGGGATCCTGGCTGTCTAGCATTGTAGATTAATGTTTTTGCTGCTGGATTATGTTTTGCCTTTTGCTCTCTTCAATTAATATTTAATAACTATACAAAGGGGAATAGTTCAGGCAGGCTGAGTTGAGATACAGAAGTTGAGACTTGTCCGTAGCTCAGTAGCAATGGCATTGGTTGGGGTTTGAGAGGTTATCTGAGGGTCCCTGGACTTTTTAAGGGTGAGTCCTAATCTAATCATGCATACTCTTGATGGAGGGCATGAGAGGGTCTTCTAAACAGAGGTAAAGAATGGACACGCTGAATTAGCTGTGTCTGACTTCATTTCTGCAGCTATATCCTGTGGCAGGCAGGGGGTAGTGTAAGGAGGAAAATTTGACTAATTTAGGGAGGGAAGGTTGGTTTGCTGCTGTATTGTAGAAAATGAACTGTGATGGGCTCTGTAAATCTCAAGAAGGGCTAGATTCCTATGTAAGGGTGCTAGAAATGAGATAAGCTAGTGATGGGGCCTAGAGATGCATTAAAATCATGGAGTTATGGAAGTACGACAAGCACTGTTGTGAACCTTTGGGAGGAACAGAGAAGAAAATAGGAAAAGATGTTTTTTAAAATTCCATTCAAGTGGGATTTAGGAATTGCTACAAAAGAAAGCAGTCCAGAAAGCCTGGGACATAGAAATGGACATGGCTGGGAGATTTTATGCCTGATGGAAACAGGGCAGTCTAAGTCTTGGAGTATGGAAGCTAAGAGGCACCCCAGGAGACGTTTCTGGAAATCTTTATTCTGGGAAAAGATTGCTAATGCTTAGTGAGGAGTGTTTTCATTTTTCTTATTGTTGTGGAAGGAAGGGATAGAACAAAAGGATTGTGTCAGAGCAATACAGCATTGTTGAAGGCGATTCTTTGAGGGAGAAATGTACCTGGACTGTGCCCAAAGAAACAGGGACAAGGCATTCCAGGGTGCCTCACATTCAAGTCTTCATATAGATAAAGTAAGGTATCATCAGAACAAGATGGAATTACTAATAAAAAGACGGAGACAACTATTTCTCCAAAGCCAGTAGCTCTGTAGTTGAGGCACTCACTGTAGCAAGGAAGACTTGCATTCAAGTTCTTGATCTGAATCAAGGAACTGAAGGTCTTGAGCTTGTATTTTCTATCATCTACTATTGTGCTGTTTGAATATTTGGGAAAATGTGTTTTCTTTAAAGGGACAGACTTGTAATGATCTTTATTTTCCTTCTCCTTCAAAGCTGAATCTATCAAAGAGCAATGAAAGCTTTGTTTCAAGCTGCAGGCCTGCCAAAGAATCTCAATTCTCTACATCTGTTAACATCTGTTCATCCTGTGTCAGAACTCAGGTTTGAGTTCCATTCCCCAGTATCCCAAAATCCAATCCTGAATGCTCCAACGCCAAAGTCTTGAAACATGGTCCTTTGCAGTATACAAACTGGCAGGTCAATGTACAACAAAATACACCATTCATTGTCACTGCTGAGCAGATCCTGGAAACAAAGGACTGGTGAACACTTGATTGCTGTTTCCTGGCTCCAGTAAAAATGAGTTGCCAAGTTCAGGCCAGAACTCAGAAGGAGCTTTTCTCCTCCCTTTTCCTGTTCCTGCAGTACAGGTTCAGCTGAGCAGCAGCACCCTGAACTGAGTTACCGGCTAATGCCAGAAACTAGGAATAGTGGAGGAAAGGATTATTCTGGAGTGTAGTCACTGATCTCAACCCTTCCAGGGTTCTCTGTTGCCTTTCAACTGAAGACTATAGACTATACATCTCTTTTGGAGTTGAGTTGATTCAATGTCAATGTCTAGTATTGGAGATTTAAGAGACAGTATGATCACAAGCATAATGACTGTAGGGTAAGTGACTTTAAGGCACCCACCACTTTCTTTGTTGGGGTTTGGTCTGACATTTGATGAGAAGTAAGAAAGAATATTAACCTTGAATAGGTGTCAACTGAAGAGTATTTCCATTATACATTACTTGTAATAGCAAAGCTAAAGAAATTCCAGCCCTAAGCTTTTATTTCCTACCCCTGTCCTCCAATTCACTATCACTCTGCCATGCCAGTGCAGCTGTTTATTTAGCAATAGTAAACTGAATCACTGAGATGACTCAGGCTTGAAGAAAAATTGTAGGTTATTTTTTAGTACAAACCCTTTCCGTGATTGCCTCACAGACCCATAAGCAGCTGTATCAACCCAACTGAATAAGTAGGGAACTGCAGTATGGGAAGGGCAGTAAGTTTAGTTAGGAAAGCTTCCTGGGGTAGCTGTATTGGTGTACATCAGTGTGTAGGAATTACATCCCTAGCATTTGGAAGAGAGGTCAGCGTAACCTTGTATAAACAGTGTCTGAGCTGAGGACCATGACCCTGTTTAGCTGGGGAACTGCTGCCTTCATTCTGTCACTGCTAATGGATGGAGCTTGACACAACCCTGAAATTTCAAGTTTCTTTGTACAAGAAATCACAACTTTATATGTACTACGCATCCAAAGCCAGATAGATATGGTCTAGAGTATATGGACTAGATTCCTTAAATAGGAGATAATTTTCACTGGATCTGTAGGACTTTGTCCACACACACACCCATTGCCACTTTTTCCACCAGACCTTAAAGCTTTCTTTTTCTGACTGTGGGAAGACCGGTAGCCATAGCTTAAGGACCAACATCATGTTCCCAAATTTTTTACTTCCCAGACTTGGCTCATGCTATCCCATTGCATGGGGATCCTACTGCTACTTAACTGTAACAAAGATACTTGAGAAAAGTTGCTGTTTGTGTATTTACCTGATTTTAATCCTCTCAGGAAAATCTGTCCTTGGTTCCCATAAATAACAACTAACTTTTCCAGCTTACAGGGGTGTGTATGGCTGTTTTCTGTGATTCTGGAGACAGGTAGCTGAGCCACAGGTTGCATGGGCTTGGAAGCTCTTCTTCAGTTGTGTGATGGACTCTTTTTATGACTCTTGCCTAGTAACTCTGTGAAAGTCTGGGTATGTCATCACAGCTGTACTAGGATTTGTAGCGTGAGCTGTCTTCATTCAAAGAGGCATGAGGGAACCTTGTTGCAGGTAACAAGCAATACTCATGAGTACCTGAAAAAATGCCTTTACTGTATTTCCACTCTTGTGTTTTGCTTTTCAGCTAACTGCTGTTAACAGACTGCTTACTAGGTTCAACAGGTCAGTAACTATGTAGGGCCAGCCTTAATGGCTACAAAGAACAGCTAGACATATTTTAATAATCCTTTGATAGCAGTCAGTAAAGAACTAGTTTTTCATTGGCTTTTACATTGTCACCTTGATGTTAACTTTTAGCTATGTCCTCATACTTGAATCAAAACTTCACAGGGATTATTCTTAGTGTTTGCCTGAAGCAAGGGTACTTTAAACAGTTTGGGTTTAAGTGTGATTGCATAAGAGTTTAAACCATCTCCACCTCCTCCCTTGTTCTTTGACTGATATTCATCTGATTTGTTCAAGGAGCTAAGATAATAAAAAAATAGCTCTACAAAAAGAAAAGTGATTGGTTTTAGTTCCTTGAAGTGATTCATTGCAGGTTCAGGTGAGTACTGGAAATGATGCTACAGAGGAGGTAGGAATATTTGGAGTTTATTGGGCAGGACTGCTGAAATTGGTTCAAGTTATAGAACTATACCATGTAAACTGATTTAACTGCTCAGCATCACCAAAAAAGACTAGAAGAAAATTATCCCCTACTACAAAATGTGAACTTTTTTTTTCCATAGGTTGACATCTGTAATTTATAAGTAGGTTGGAGGTTGTTCTAACAATCTCTCTGCATATATAGAAATTTCTTTTGAAGATAGTAGATGTCTGTTAGCCATGCTGACCCCCTTTTCTGTTTTACAGTTGGGGTAACTCTGCATGTTAAAATCCTATGCCCTGTTTTGGTTTATATATCATACCATGCTTTAGGTATTTTCCTCTGTTCTAATCCATATAAGGAAAAAGCTAATATTACAGTGAGTTTTATGAGAATAACTTCAGACTGGTATAACCAGAATGATTGCCTCTCCCTTGCTCAAAATATCCTGTCTCTTTCCTAACTAATAATCTCAATCCTGTTGTGCTGCCAGAATGAAATAAGCACCTATATTGTTTAATCAGTCTCTTGAATGTTGAGCAGTCAGTGTCCAATGACTGATGACTGGCAGCTCATTAACTCCCATATAAACTGCCTCGTGGGAAAAATTAAAGATTAAATCAATGAATTAATGAGTTTGTTACCATTTATTCATTTTTTATTTCAGCTACGTAATTTTAATAGAGTTAAACTTACTTGCTTTTCTTTACTAATCCAGTTCACACCCTGCTAGTGTAGGCACTAGTGAGGGTTAAGCTGAAGCAAGAAATCTTTTTGTAAATCAGTGCCACGCTAAAAACAGTTTAGTCAGGTTTGATATAGTGCTGGCAGATTAAAAACTGCCTCCAGTCTCCTTGGTTCTGCTGCTTTCCCCATGGGGAATCTCCCACATTTAGCTTGGTGGGAGGCTAATTGTCTATCCACCCTGAAACTCAGGTCCAGGCGTCCTTGTCCACAGAATGGGTTGTTAATTAGGCAGCACAATCCTGCTAAGCTACGGAATAGCTTAAGTTAGCTCTTGGCTACTGTCCTAGCCCAAAGGCTGCATGAGCATTTCCCAGTACTTGGGACACAAACACAATGCAGAGCAGCAACATGTGTGTCACTGCAGCTGCTGGCCTGCCAAGCGCAGCGTTCCACGTGGGGCAGATGATGGGCATGCCCCTCTCCGCCTTATGTTTCCCGTTGCCTTGGTCTCCAGGTTTGCCTCAAGAAGTCAGTCATATTTTTCTTTAGAAAATCTATTAATGCAAACATTCTGGAGCATTTTACAAAGCAGATATCTTACCATGTAAAACATAAACTGAAACCAAATAATGTGATTTGTGAAGCTGTCTTCTGTGTTGCCTAAAACAGACCGCTGAAGTTAAAAATAGATAGGCAAGACTCTCTGTTAATTTTCAGTCAAGCAAAAACTCTGTTTCTTTGTTTAGCTAGTTGGAGAATTCCACAGGCAAGGCACATGATACAGTAAACCACGGCATGGCACCAAACAATGAAGATTGCAGGTGCACAGAAAGTGCAGTTTGTTCACAAGTCCAGTTAAAGCTGAACATAGAGATCCCCTGGAGACATACTGAAATAATACTGATTTACAGGTATGCTTTCTGCTAGAAAACTATTAACTAATGTAATCTTCAGTTGATCTCTAAAACTTAAAAATAGCCTGACCTTGTTACAACTGACCAGAAGTCAACAAGGATAAATTTGGTCAGAAGAATGTATATTTAAACAACTACATTGTTCTTTAAAAAAATGTATCGTGGTGACTTTTAAAGGCCAACTCTTAGGGTTGATCTTGTTCTGCCAGTTCTTTAGAAAAACAAAATGAGAAATCATTCTATCCTGAAGGTTTGGTTTGTTCTCACAATTTTCCACCAAATATTTTCACAAGAAAAGAATGCTTTTCTTCTGAATGTCGATATATTTCAGATTTTTTAATAGACAAAGGGCTTTTCACAAGTTTTTTAAAAGAGCCCAGTACTAGTACAGTTTCATCTTGTCCATGTCCTTGAGTGTTCTTCTTTGTTTCAAATATGCATTGATGTTTCTGTATGAGAATTATATCCTCTAATCCTCTCAGCTCCCACAGAAAATGGACATGATCTAGCAGGCAGAAGGCATTAGGTGTAGATGTAGTTCTGTTGAGTTAAGTGTAAGAACACAGACAAGCCAAATTTTTTTTTGGCAGAATCAGGCTTTGCTGGATCAGAATAGGTCACAGGCTCTAACGCAGAATAGCTGAAATTTAGATTATATCAGCTCATTCTGAATTTGATTTTGTTAACCACAGCAAATCCAAAATGGAAAAGAATCCTAAAGCTCTTCTTGAGCTACAGGGACCACTTTAAATCCCAAAGCAAGATTTCTTTGTAAGGGTTCTTGAAGATCTGAGTTACACTGATGATGTAATGTCCAGGAAAATATATTTTCTTTGAAAAACATCTTAATTTTCTCTTCAGAGTTCTGTTTAAAACAGTAAGTGCTTCAAAAATGGATTACAATATACACTAAATCTCCAAAGGATATAGTGTTTCTTTAGAGGTGTTTCCAAGAAGACCTCTGGAGAGAGCAATACTGCATTTGCTTCTGCTTGATTAATTCTTGATGATGAAAGAAATAATTAAATCACTCCTGAATAAAGTGGCCAACAATTGTCATGGAGGTAAATAAGGACGAGAAGAAGGTAATCATATATGGCAGTTTGGGTCACAGGATAGCTTAGAGCCATTCGTACAGTGTGTTAAGCATAGTTAGGTACAAAATGGTAGATAGCAAGTAGTGAGTAATGAAGGTAATTTTTACAGAGTGGAGACTGTATCACTGATTCTGAGAACTGCTGAGGCTTCAGAGAGGACAAGCAACTCAGGTACTGTCAGTTTGATGCTGTCGGCTAACATGAGATCTCAACAAGCTTGCCTCCATAACAGGGTAATTTTGTTTAATATCTCTGTACACCATTACAAAATGCATTCTCATGTATTCAGTATGTTCCTACATTTATGAATGCTGAAGAAATAGAAGGGTGCAGAGATCTGCAGCATTTGTGGGGGAGCTGAAGTCGGTGTCTTAATGTGAGGAGAATCAGGGACTCAGTCTGGTTATTCAGAAAGAATAGGTGACAATTTTTAAGTCATTAAAAGAAAAAAAGAGAAAAATTATTAAAAGCCTTTTCATCTGGGGGTTAAAGTCATAGGAATAGATCACCAGAAGCTAAAATCAGACAGCTTAGAAGTTAACAATACCCTTTCAGTTCTGAGCATGATTCTGCCCCCCAAGATAAGTTGTCAGGGATAATGTCTAAATAAGGACTTTATGGTAGGCGTCCATAGGGAGAAGTGAGGCATAAGCTGAAAATTGACACAACGTATTTTTTGTGTCAATTGACAGGAGAAAAGCCACAACAGTGCACTTCAGCCAGGAGATCTGGAGCCAAAGAAGGTTTCTGAAATCAGGGGAGGCTGCTTGAGAACAGAGCCTGGTAAGATCACACTGTTACTTCTGCCCTTTTTCTGGGTGATGCATATTATCTGGAATTATTTGGTTAAATGGGTGAAATGTATTAGCCTCAGATGTGCAAATGTTACTAGATGTTCTGATTTTTCCTTTTGTCCTTGAACTCTGTGTCTGCAAATAACTTGGGAATTACTTAAGTAACAATAAGTAGGGTATGTGGAGTACTGGGATAGAGCCCTGCTGCGAGTATCCCGTTAGAAACTTAAGCCGTGGGCAAACTACTGCTGACGTAAAATTCCTATTAGCCTAGGGTTATAGATGGAATAAACCTACATGTTAGAAAATATCCACTAGGTTTTGTGTTTAATGGAAAGAGACAGAGAGTTGAAAGGAAAGACTTCAGAGGAAACACTTGCAAAAACACTTCAGACTTTGTTAAGAAGGAGATTTAGGATCAAGTCCACTTAAAAAGAATATTTGCAAGTCAATTTTATTTAATATAATGAAACACCCTGTGGGTTTGAACTAGATCTGTTATTTCACTATTTGGGTTTTTTTCTTTCAGCTAGACATAGTGCTATATCTATGTATGTAGGTAATTTCTTTTCAAGTATTTTCCTCAGGTTTATGGAATTAATTTGGACAAGCAAACCCTGAAAGGCCATCTGAAAATTTTGTATTTCTTTAGAAACTAGTATCACCAGGAAAAAAAAGGGGTGTTTTTACAATAATTTGTTCTCAAGAGGGCTGTGTGTATTTGCGTGGCATTTTCATTTTGATGTGAATGTGTATCACTTTGTGGGTTTTGTCAGAATTTTATTCCTTGAATAGAAGAAACAAACTGGAGTTTTTAACTTGAAACTGTATATGTGAGAAGTAAGATATTTCAGTAAAAAAAAAAGCATTTGCTTTTAAAATTGCAGAACATTTTTGAAGCAGCTGAAATGATGAATTGACAAACATCTGGGCTAAAGCCAATCTTTGTAAGACAATACCAGAATATAATTTTACAGATCTGAGAACCACAAAAACAAGGGTGTTTTAGACAGTGACAGAAAGCCAGGCTGCTAATAGAAAACATACTGCCTACAGATCTGAGAACAGTGCCCCAAATTGCTAACACACAGCAACACAAGAGTCGGGTTTCAACATTGTTTTTCATTTCATAAACTTCTACAGATTTCAGTAGATGTTTAACTTTTCTCTGGCATTGATTGGTACAGTTACAAATCACTCGGTATTTTCGTTTTTTCAAAGTTTCACACAAGATTCCTTTTTACAAATGATTTGTTCCCAAGTCATCTACTAATGTTGGGGAATGGGGAATCTCCATCACACAGCTGTGTGGAAGTGGTATAAGAAAGGAGAGCATGTAATTATAAAGTCTGTTTGTTCTCGGATATTACGAGATGACTCAAGAATGTTGTGTATATAGAATCTATATTAAAGGGGAGGTTGGGAGAAAAAGATGCAGGCAGCTATGCACTGGTCAGAGTAATTTAGAAAATATGCAAAACTTCAGAACAGTTCTTTTAAGGTAAAGACTAATACAGACATAAAGGGAGGGTAGAATGAAATGCTAAAGTAGTTTGAGCTAGACTAATCTGATACCTGTCTACGTAGAAGTGCAGTAAATCTCATCTAACTTCAGGAAAGCATATCTTTTGTTGACACAAAGGAAACGATGGGATTGAAAAGTGGGATTTAGAAAAGGATTTGTAGGGCTGTACCACAGTAGATAATAACACTAGCAATGAAAGGAAAGCTCTTGTGTAGAAGAGGGTCAGATTTGAAACTCCTCAGGGTTAGTGTTGGATCTGAACCTTTAATACTTGTTTTAATCACTTGGACACAAAAGCTAGGAATACGGTGACAAAATTTCCCGGTTATGCAAAGTGCACTCTCAATATCAAAGTGCTGTATGGGAAGAACTAGGTGACCTTGAGAACTACAGTAATGTAAACAGGATTAAATTCAGTAGTACAAAATGCAAATCCAATGGAATGGCATGCAAGGACTGAGAGTGGACTAATAACAAAAATTACTGTTTCAGCCAGAAGCTCATTAGTTGGAAACACAGGCAAATTACATTGGCACGTACAATCCTAGGAGCTTTGGCCTGCCTTAGCTGAATTATTTCTAGCAGAATTAGAGGAGTGTTAATGATGTTATGCAAAGTTCTAGTGAACACATCAAAATAATTTGTGAAGTTCTATTCATTCATATTCAAGAAACATGAATTAAAATTGGAGTAGATGCAAAGAAAGGCTCTATTCTTACTATTCTAGTAGCCTTTCTTACAAGAAGATATCATAAAAATAATGTTTACCCTAGCAAAAAGTCCGAGAAGGAATAAAATCATAGAATCATAGAATGGTTTGGGTTGGAAGGGACCTCTAAAAATCACCAAGTTCCACTCCTCCCACCATGGGCAGGGACATCAAAGCCCCATCCAACTGTCTGCTTGTCTGAGAAGGGGATATTGTATCTCTCCATAACATGTTGTACAGTGGAGGAAGAATGCCAAGGGGAGGCTGTAACACTAAGGACAGAGAGGAGAAGAAAATGCAGAACTCTTTGAACTATCTGAGCCACAAGAACAAGCAGATGTAAAATAGAGAATAAACTTTAGTGGGAAATTGGAAGATGATTCTTTTCCGTTAAAGCAGTTAAAGGCTGGATCACCTCCCAGTAAGAACAGTCAGAGCCAAAGAAATAGCTGCTTTTAAAATGTTTCTTGATTAGTTCATTAGCAGGCTTATGCAATATGGTTATTCGTAACAGCAGGTGGCTTCGCTGAGTCAGATGGTTTCTTCCAGCCTCTGCTCCTAGTTGTTGCCTCTGTGAGGGTGGACCTGTAGAGAACTCTGTGGATGACAGATCGCTGATACATTACAGATCTACCTTAACTCAAAAATGATTTTTTGAAGACTGAACCATTACGCTAGTGTCAGCTCTTTGGAGTTGTCTGGTTCAGCTATTATTTTGGTTCCCTGCAGCACATATTTTCATTGAAGGTCTAGGCGGTGGTCAGCGCTGGTTCATGTATGCAGGGGTATTAGATTTTCTCACTCTTGAGCTTTTGATGTATCAGTGAAGAATATGAAAGGCTTAATTATGCCTTTGTGAAGCTAAGGTGCTGCCTGTGGTGGGAAGGAGGTGCTTTATGGCAGCTGGGGAGCCTGTGATCCCCTCAAGCTCTGCAGTTACGATGGATGGGCAGCACTGGCAGGACAGGTCTGGCTGGTGTTCCCGCAGGTGTCCTGAGTGTCTTTCCCAACATGTGCAAATGAAAGGATTTCCTTGGGAAAAAATGGAAGGAAAGGGAAAAGATAAAGGGGTATAATCCATTATGGTATAAACCATTCAGATGCCTCTTCAGAGTCACTGTTGCCCATGTTAGTGGTAACTGTTACTGAGTTTATAAAGCCCTATTTTGTTGACATCTTGATTAGATTAGTACAGGTTACCACATTGGTAAGTGGGGCAATTGCCTTGAACTTGCACTTTTCTTTCTATGCACTACTGCTTTTCTTCCATGTGTATAACCCCTGCTAAAGGTTTTGGGAGCTTTGCTTAGGGAAAGTGCATGTTTAACTGCCAAACTAAATAGAGGACTGTGAAGGAGAAGTGCTATATGTGTTTCTGTAGCCTAGCTCTGTACAATGGAGATAAGCTTTTCACATTGTTCTCTTAATTTCTTACCCCATTTTTTTATCAGGCACACAGTAACATTCCTGACTCTGTCCAGCACCATGGAAATCTGCAATGTGCACTCGAGTGGGAGCAGTAATGGCATAAACACTTCGGTGTTTATGCACTTCCCACAGACCTCTTGGAGCCCTCGTATAATAATTTTCTTCAATAAAGAAAACTGTATAAGCATTAATCATGAAAATGTAGCAAGATCCTGTAGTTTGGTGGGTCAGGCAGCTTGCCTGGGTTCTGCAGCATGCAGTTTGACATTTTTTGGCATTGGCAAATTCAGGAAGGGTTGGGTTGGGTGAGTGTATTGGGTCTGGCTGGGATGGAGTTAACTTTCCCCACAGCAGCCCTCATAGTGCTGTGCTTTGTATTTGTAGCTAGAAAAGTGTTGATAACACACCAGTGTTTTGGCTACTGCTGAGCAGTCCTTGCACAGCGTGAAGGCTGTCTCTCCAACATACCCCCTCCAAAGGCCAGTAGGCTGGGGGTGGGCAAGAGGTTGGGAGGGGACATAGCCAGAACAGCTGAACCAAGCTGACCAAAGGGATATTCCATACCGTACGTCTGCTCAGCAATAAAAGCCAAGAGAAAGGAGGAGGGGAGGGGGCAGTAAGTATTAAGGCATTTGTCTTCTGGAGCAACCTCTACGCATACTGAGGACCTGCTTCCCAGGAGGTGGCTGGACATCATCTGCTGATGAGAAGTAAAGAATTAATCTTTTTGTTTTCCTTTGCTTCTGTGTGCAGCCTTTGCTTTTTCTTTACTAAACTACCAAAGCGACTGGCTTATTTAACTAGAAAGCCTGGTGAGAACATGTACATTTATGCATACTATTCAAGGAGCTGAACTATTTTCTCTACTCTCTTTTGTCTCCCTTCATAAACTCTTACAGAAATGCAGAATAGCACAATTTGATTTTACAGTGATCAGTCATGCAACTGGCTATAACTTTTTAGGACTGGGTTTGATGCTGTGGCTGAGTTAAGCTAGTGAATGGTTCTGTAAAAGGGGAGGTCCTGTTCACCCACTCCTCCCTCCGCTCCTTTATTCCTACCTACCAGTGAGCACTACCTCCCTTGCACCATCTTTGGTGCTCACTGGACCTCTTATGAAGCTGATTTAACTTGCTAACCTGACAGAAGTTTTTTGTCAAGGTAGTTGTTTGTCAGTTTGGAGCTCAGCTGGCACATGGAGAAGTGGGAGCACATGTCCAAGAGCAAGGAGGGTGAGGGAAGTGAGACGTCCCAGCTTCAGTGATCCACTCAGCCATGTTGTCAAAATGCCCCAGCTGCAGTCTCAAACACATGATATGCTGCCCAGCAGGGAACTAGGTAGAGACAAAAGTTTGTGATAGTGTCAGAGATACATGCATTCATAATTTGTGCAAGGGCTCAGCTCCACAGTGCCTGGCTACCTAGTGACGGTAGCCAGGTTCAGCCATGAGCCCAGATGGCCAGACAAGTCCATAGAGATGAGGCAGGTCAGGGATCAGGCCAGGAGCTCAAGTTCAAGGCTCAGGGCCAGTGTCCAGATCAGTGGGGTTCCTGGCCCAGCACAGGCATGGCTGCAACACTGCTGCAGCATAGCTTGGGTGGGGACCAAGTATGAGGCCCTCAGCTTAAAAGCCACTGCAGAGCGAAATGGGGGAGAGTGCCCACTGAGGCTTTAAAAAATCACATGTATAAAACAAGAAAATACATATCTTTAATAAATTCTGGTTCTATCCTTCACTCAGTTAGCATATACAGGACAATGACATGGTTAATGAATGATGAATAATTTATTACGACATTTAAAGAAAAATCTTGTCTAAAACCAGCTTACATTTAAAATGTTCTGGCCTTACAAGAAGAATGTACTTGTCATCATAATACAGTGGAATTATTCTCTTAAGTAAATTGAAATATTATACTTGGTATTTTGAAATGTTTTTGGGTGAGAGCTCTCTGTTGACTTACTTTTACAGAAGATTTTTCTTATATGTATTCTGCTTTAATGTATTAAAACTGTATTTGGTCTGCATTAAATAAGAACAAAGTTTTAAAATCCCACTGTCATCACTTACTAAATAATTATGTGGCTGTCCATCAGCAGTCTTGACCTAGCCTTACAGAATGTCACTGATGTCATTCTTCCTTCATGCTGTCTGCTGTCCTGAGTTCAGTAAGATTGTTTCCAGAATAACATTCGGTTCCAGTATCCTGCAAGTCAGTCAAGGCTAGATTATGATGGGAGAATAAAAAGGTTGTACTTGAGTCACTCTTAGCAGTCTACATGTGTGGGTGATTAATCTTTTTTCACTACAGTTAGAAAACACCTGATGTTTCTGTTACACAAGAATAAAATCAAAATAAGTCTGTAAGGAAGAAATATTCTGGAGGTTTCATAATTTTTTTAAAGTTTATAAAACGTGTGTCTCTTTTTTAATTCTATTTAAGTAGAAATAATATGTAAAAGTGTGTAGTTCAAAGGAATTCCCTTCTCTCTATTCTTTGCTGTATAAACTGGGATCTTGTTGCTTTAGTCACTCAGTTGTTTTAAGATTATGTCACCTGCTAGAGGTAGAACAGTGAAACTGGATTAATAGTGGCTGCTTTAACTTGATCAGACAGTTTAAATGAAATTTAAAACATAGATCCACTTTTCTGTTATGCTTCTAACAATGGAAACATATTTATCTCTTCAAATTCACTGTCCCTGTGCATGAGATTTGAATGTATGGGCAAAGGTAGCGTTTGATATTCTGAGTTTTGTAAGACTCATGTTTATGCAAAACTTAAATTTACAAGACCTCCTGAGTGTGCTGAAGATGTCTGCCCTGATTTCCATAGGAATACCTCTAATTAGAGATATGCTAACCTGTAAGTGTTTTTCTGCAATCTTCTCTCTGTTCCTCTTTCCCCTCATGCAAGTAACAATCAAAGGTTTTTGATCATTGTCTTTCATTATCTAACTCAACTCAGTCCAGTCGACAGTGATGAAATAACTTCTCACTTCAAAGTACAGTCTTTGATTTTGCTTTTGTCAGTTAGGATAGAAAACTTTGAAGTGTGAAACATCTGGGGAAGAGCATCTTCGGTCATAGGCTTGTAAGACAGCTTCGGGGGCCCAACTTAAATGCCTCTATACAAACGCACGTAGCATGGGGAATAAACAAGAGGAGTTAGAGACGTGCGCATGC
>NW_008795938.1:2432163-2446429 GCF_000699145.1 Aptenodytes forsteri
CCCCGTCCCTGGAAACATTCCAGGTCAGGTTGGACGGGGCTCTGAGCAACCTGGTCTAGTTGAAGATGTCCCTGCCCACGGCAGGGGGGTTGGACTAGATGACCTTTAGAGGTCCCTTCCAACCCAAACTATTCTATGATTCTATGATCTTTCATAATCTTTATAAACTCTTTCAGATAAATCTAATCTCTGTGGGGATCTGGAACAGCATGATCAAGATCAGATTTATTCTGTATTACAGTAGGAACAACAAGAAAAGGGCCCTTCCTGAAGGAAAAAAAAAGGCCCTTTCTAAAGCAATTGCAAATACCTACTGATTGCTGCCATCCTCTAAATTCACAATCAGATTTGACATGAGCTTATCAGCAGCAACCCTTGCCATATCTGCAAGTGTTCCTCTTTTCTGTGTGTAAGTATGAGGTGTCCCAGTTTCCAGTTTTATTGTGTCAGAAAAAGAGGGTGATACATAGAGGACTGCTAAACAATGATCTAAGAAGAATGTCATGACTTTATGAATATTTCATATGCTTAGCCCGTGAAGTGCAATTATTACAGATTGGGTTTTAAGAATTTATTGTGCGCGTGCATTCATCAAGCTTTACAGGAACTGTGAGAAGAATAAACCTGAAGACAATTAGGTGTCTTCTGAAATTAACATCTTCCAACCAAGCATTTGAGAATCATGCTTACTTTACAGTAATGCACTTCCAGGATTCTGGCATAGTGACATAGTTGTAGTCAAGTCTGGGAATAAAATAAGAAAAAAAAGCACTAAATAAAAAAACCTTTTTTGGATTAAGAAATGGGGAGGGTGTACTTGTCAGGTGGTGTTCTCACTGGAACAGTCTCAGGTCTTGGGGAGGTATCTTGAAAGCAGTTGAGGCCTTCCCTGGCTCTCAGGGAATGATGGGGCTTAGAGAAAGCAAGTGTGTAAATGGACTTTTTAGGATGGGGCAATCCAAGAGATAATGCATTGCTGTAAAGAAGCTGTCTAATCACAGCTCACCAAAGCCATTGCTTTTAGAGGATGCAGATGCTGTCTCAATGCCAAAGAGGAAAAGCTGAAGCCATGGAAGGACTTATTTACCTTTTCCTTGAAATCAAAGTCTCCTCCTGTACTTGAGCACACTGTTTTTGTTAACCCGATAACACTGGTTTTGTTTTGTTAACACTGTTTTGTTTTTGTTAACCCAGGCTGCTATTTCACAGTTTAGATATATTTACTTAGTTTTGATACATATTCATTTCGGAGGAATGCCTTGATAATTACATTTGCTATCCCAGTAGCTCAGGACTTGAATTTGTTAATTAAATCCTTCTCTATCAAAACCTCTTTTGTAATCACTACTGCACATCGTTGCAAAATGTTGTGTACTCCAGAAAGTAAATTAGGCACCAATTTCCCTAAGGAGGTCATCATTCCACAGGGCCTAGAACCTGCTCCTTGTATTTGGTAACAAATACATCGTTCCAAACTCCCCAGGCCAGGACTTACATATGCCTCTCTCTGCTGCCCTACCTCCCAGTGCTGATGCTGGCAGTTAATGGTTATTGAGACAACTGCTTCATCATTTGGGATCTAAGCTGTTTAGAGGTGCTTAGGCACCTCCAGAGTTCATCAGCTCTGTCCAAACAGGATGGGGGCCTTCAGGCATGTCGTGGTTTAACACCAGTCAGCAACTAAGCACCACACAGCCGCTCACTTACTCCCCCCAGGTGGGATGGGGAGAGGATCAGAAGAGTAAAAGTGAGAAAGCTCGTGAGTTGAGATAAAAACAGTTTAATAGATAAAGCAAAAGCTGTCCTAGAAAACTTGCATTACTGCTAACAAGATCCACCTAGCACTTGCCTCCCTTGTACTAGATGTGCTTCATAATCTCAGCACAT
Source organism: Aptenodytes forsteri (assembly GCF_000699145.1). NCBI lineage: Eukaryota > Metazoa > Chordata > Aves > Sphenisciformes > Spheniscidae > Aptenodytes > Aptenodytes forsteri. Next base: position 2,434,051 of record NW_008795938.1, read on the forward strand.
AAGCCTGTTGTATAGGGTGCCCTACTTACTGCCTTAGATGTCCACATTTGATTTTGTTGTGTCAGTTTGCTGTCAACAAGCTGCTACATATGAAACTGGAAAAGAACGAGATGCAGGCTGGCTGAATGCAAGGTCAGGCAGTTTCCATATTTCTGTGGCTCTGAGACAGTATCGCTCAGCAATGCAAAAATTGCTCCCTGTCCTTTTCATGTAGAATACACCAGAACTGTAGAATGATGGCAATACTGAGGTCACACTAGCATCTGCGGATAAATCACATCATTCTTCAGGTGTTCAACTATTAGTAATGGGATACTAATTTCAGGATGTGGAAGGCCCTTCTGGGCCTTATTTCATGAATTCAGAATTAGCTATTCCGCCTTTTCAGAGCTGTTCCTGGGTGTCCATACTGATCCAGAAGTGGGTGGGCGTCATCTGGCCACAATGTACTCATTAAAGATTTGGGGCTATCTATCTTAACCGTTGGCAAGCTCTATTCCTGTAACTGTTCCTGTAGCAAACATGCTCAAGGCCATCCACTAACTGTTCATTGCTTTGGTCATTGCTGTCCTGACATCACTGCTGCTTTCCACGGAGGCAACATGACCAGCTGGGCCAGATGTTTTGTTGAGAAATATGGAACTATAGCTGTTCTCTGGAGAAGTCCTGACAACATTACATCATACCCTGGTAACTTATAAGCTACTTTAAGCAATTCATGTTCAGCTTTATTACATACTTTGTGAAACACTGTGATTCACATATTTCAGGACTTCAGAGTCTCCCTGTAGGCTGTGATGTTAACTTGTTCCTATGCAGAGATTTACAGTCAAGACATTTATGTTCTGACCTAGATTCTTACTGCTTATGCTTAGCTCTGCTGTCGTATGGCATGTTCCGCTATTCTGATGACAGCTTCTTATCAGATATCTACTGGGTGCGCTATCAGGCGGTTTAAGGCCTACTAGTATTGTCCATAAAATCAACTTACTACAAGCCTGGATAAAATTATTGGAAGGCAGCTGAATACTTTGCAGTCCATGAAAGGACAGTAAAGAGCAATGGCCCTTGCTGTTTGTGTCTCCAGGCCCACATCTGAGCTGTTGCCAAGCCTGAGACTGACTTTGGTTACAAAGAGCTGTGGTTAAGAAACTTAAGCAAGAGCACCATGACAGTTCTTGCCTTTTCTTTTACCTAGTCTTGAGACTCTAAATCTACTCCCTTCACCCCTTGCAAACTCTTCCTTCATCTTCCTCCTCATCTCTGTATTTTTGTAGCTACAGACAGCAAAGAGGTTGAGCCAGCCAGCCAGAAGAGACTTTGCTGCCATCACATCAGCAATGTTAGTGGACATACTGGGTGTAGGAGTCAAGGTGTTGGCATCAGGGGGCTGCAGGGGTGGCCTTTATGAGAAGAGGTCAGGGGCTGCCCTGTGCCAGACACAACTGGTTCCAGCTAGCTCCACAACGGACCCACCATAGGACACAACTGAGCCCATCAGCGAAGCTGGTGGCACCTCTGTGAAAGCATATATAAGAAAGGGTAAAACATTGCAGTGCAACGTGAGGAGTGAGGAAAATAAGTGTGAGAAACAACAGTGTGAGCACCAGGGTCAGAGAAGAAGGGAGGAGGTGCTCCAGCTGTCAGAGCAGGTATTCCCTTGCAGCTTGTGGAAGAGACAACGGTGGGGCAGATACCCACACTGCAGCCAGTGGAGAACCCCATGCTGGAGCAGGTTGGTATTTCCTGAAGGAACTGCAGCCTGTGGAGGAGCCCACAAAGGAGCAGGTTCTCCTGACAGGAACTGTGGCTCTTGGAGGACCCACACAGGAGCAGATTTTTTCCTGAAGGACTGCAGGCTGTGGAGAGGACCCACACTGGAGCAGTTCTTGAGGAACTGCAGCCCAAGGGAAGGACCCGTGCTGGACCAGGGGAGTAGTATACGGGAAAAGCGTGAGGAGGAGGGAGTGGCAGAGATGAACTAGTGCATACTGACTATAATCCCCCACTCCCCAATCCCCCCTGGACCACTTTGGTGGTGGGGAGTAGCGGAGTCAGGAATGAAGGAGTGAATTTGAGCCTGGGAAAAAGGGGTGTGGGGAAAAGGTGTTGTTTTAATTTTGTCTTTGTTTCTTCTCACCATCCAAATCTATTTAATTGGCAATAAATTAAATTAATTTTCCCCATGTTGAATCTGTTTTGCCCGAGATGGTAATTGGTAGGTCATATACCTGTCTTTATCTCAACGTACAAGGTTTTTTCATCTTATTTTTGCCTCCTTTCTTGTTGAAGAGGGTGGTAAGAGTGGCTAGGTGGGCGTTTGGCAGCTGACCAAGGCCAACCCACCACGGTAAAAAAAAAAAGCTTTCTCCTCAGTTTCATTTCAGCCTTTTTATGAGAAGCAAGAGGACTTGCTTGGATTTGACATTCATGCTTAGATAGCCTTAATTTGTGTATTACCTCAGAAAATGCTTTGCCAAAGGCACAGTCTAATGGGGCACACAGGACATTTGGCTGTACCTGAATGAGATTTTGCCTCCAATAGCTTGTGCCAGCAGGGATTTTCCTCATTTTTTTTCTGATAGGTCTTTTTTATTGCTGCCCAGACTTTTCCTGCTTGCGTGTTGCTTTTCTGTCAAGGGCAAATGAGCAGCTTCCATGAAAGCTGACACTCAGTAGAAACCCAAGAATGACATCCATATTTCCCCTTTTCCAGTCTTTATGTTGTGTAACCCAGTTCTGCTGCCCTGTACCTTCTTCCTCTGCTATTTCTAGCATATGCAATTGGTGCTGCCCTATCTTCTATATGACACTGCAGGCCTGCCTTTAATTCAGCTCATAATGCACTCACCCAAACCAGGACTCCCTTTGCCGGGCAATATGATAATGGTGTTTGAGTGAAGAGATTACACCTGCAGCCTGGAATGCCTTACAAGAAAAGATGGCATGATATGACAGGGTCCCTGGCCTCCATCTGAAATAATTCTTTGGAAAAAGCACGGGGCAAGGCTGCCAGTCCTCGCTGATCTAATCAGCCTCCTCCATTTGGCCAGAGCATCTCTGACAGCCTTGCACGTGTCTCCTTGCTAGCACATGTGGTTTTCCTTAGTGGCTCAAAGCACATTCACCAAGCATTGCAGTGGAGATTTTGCTGTAAGAGCATGACTAGGCATGGCATTGAGTTTCTCTCCTGATTCAGGACTGTGCCCTATCCTTTGTGGCATCTTTAGGGAATCCTTCCAGAGCCATGATATATTGCACTGTCTTGGGATCTTTGTCCTCTGTATTAGGTGATAATGAAACGGACTCACTGGAACTCTGCTCCTTTTTGTGGTTGGCTAAATTTTGTCAGACAGATCCTTCCAGAGGGAAGGGGATTTCTTTGTATGTGGGCCAACTACTAGGCTGAGTGGAGGCCAATAAGCTCAATAGCATTGATATTCCTCGCCAGAAGGAGGAACGGGTGTCCTAGCTGGATGGATTTAGCTGGTAACTATATCTCATTGTTTCTGAATTGTAAACCTAGATGAGTTGATGGCTAGGGAAGATTTTGTGGGAACAGTGGTGTACCATGGTAAAAGGATACCAACAGCTGTGTGAATAGAAGTTTTGCCACTACCCTCTGAGCAGATATCTACAGTGTGTCTTGAAGGCCCTTTTTATTCTTCTCCATCACATTATGGAGATGAATCCATGCAGAGATACAGGCTCTGTAGTTCTCCCCAAAGTGAGGACCTCTAACAAGAGTTCTTCCTCCACACTCCTCTTCCAGTTGTCCTTCTTCCTCCCCACTCCTCTTCCAGTTGTCCCTGTCCTCAGATTTGTGGTAAGTCATAGTTTCTTTGCTTTTGTCTTACACTCGTGTCCAGTCCATTTGTGGCATATGGGCAGTGATGTCCATGTAGTAGGTGGCATTTTCAAAAACTTGATCCTACCTGCACAAATGTCTTAAATAAAATAAGGAAGGTGCTATACTCCACCTGGATTCATGTTGCCTTTGCCTCTGGCCCTGAAATGATGTATTGCAGCATGTTGTCCATTGTGCAGGAGGATGCTGTGGAAAGTATAGTAAGCATTGGGCACTCAAGGGGTTTTACTGTTTGGTGCTCTCAGGGAGTGTCTTGAATGTGCAGAAACTTGTCTCTCTTCTGAATGTGGCTGCCAGAAACCCTCTGGTACTTCAGATGTAGAAAAAGACTGGGCATCCTCCATTGCTTACAGAATTTCTCCTCTTGCTGGCAGTACAAAATGTTCCCTTTTTACATAATTATGAAACTCTTGTGTTTATACATAAGCAAAGAATTATATCCTTTTTGACAATGAGCAGCAGGCCTATCCACTCTATAGATTGTTTTACTGGTCTTCTTTCTTCTTCTTTTTTTCTTAAATCAAAACCTTATCCAGTCCCTCTGTCAGCTTCAATTTTAGCCTGACAGACTTAAGTCATCAATCTTTCAGCTGTGGTCTGGAAAAAATCCCCAAACTCGTTCCCAGATGTTCTGTTCACTTTTTTATCCAAAATGTGCACCCTGTTGGTGAATCTAAAATTTTAACCCAATCATGGGTACTTTTTTTCACAGTGGCATTATAAACTGCATGTTTTCCAGATCACTTGCAAACTCAATGCATAAGTAGCTTCACTAAATCATGAAATTTACCAATTTGGATTTTCCCAATTTGCTAAATTTGTCCACCACCACACAAACACATACTGGTTTTGTTTTCGTATTAGTTTGTGTATCTGCAGGGAGTAGGAGAGGTAATTAGCTTGTATTGGAGGGCCAACACTACTTTTAATGAAGGTATATGTATTTGCTGACGAGGTCCATTGGAGCAAGGTCATAGCCCCCATTTTGAAAACCTCTCAAGCTTTCATTCAGACAGTAGCTGTTTTGCTATGTGCAACATGGGGTCTAAAAGATTTCTGCATGCCATGATGTAGGCCACAAATACTCACTTCTTAGAAGTCTAAAGTAAAAGTCTAGGTTGTTTGTCCATGATCTAGAAGCGCGTTCTTCTGGCAGTTGGACCCTAAGAAATGCTGATATCGTGTTAAAAAAGGAAGGCTCTTTTATTTTTAAATACTTAACTCTTATTTGTGCTGCTTATTACTTTGATTTACTTCCCTGGACCTTCAGAACAATGGAAACTATTTTAGAATGCTCCAAGACATCCTCGTCTCCTCCATCACAGCACCTCTGCTTGGTTAATGGCTTTTAGAAAGCTGTACGTTCCAAGTAATGTGTAAATGATATATGACATGCTATTCCATCTTTTTGGTTGCTGCAGCAACATCACACTAAACTATGCATTAGTCAGTAGTCCAGGCCAGCAACTGTCTTGTTTCTAAAGCATGGTTTGCACATTATGAAGACTATTAGAAACAATTGCTAAAACAGATAATTAACTATATAAGCAGTTCCAGCAGAAGAATGTGCATGAGAAAGCATTACATTGACTGGGTTTAGAACTGAATCTGTATATTAAGCTCCATACATAAATCTTTCAAATTTCCCTCACCTCCTTTTTGTCCATGCAAGTACATATACCATTTTTTATATGCATGCTATGAGGAAAAAAAAAATACTTCAAAGGTAGGTAAAAACTGAGAACTAGAAGTTCTTTGTGATGACCTATGTATCTCTGTCCTGTATCTGCAATACTCAGTCGTATGATGTTGCTGTATTTGCCATGGTCTTTTTGTTTCTGTATGTAATATGATGACACAGATTTTAGGAAAATCAAGTAGAGTGATTATGTCTGAAAAACAGCTATCAAAACATCCTTCCCATGAGAAATAACATGAGATATTAAGGAACACTAGTCAGAAAATGGAAAATAAAATTTGAATGTTTCAATAAGTTCTAGATAAAGGGTAATGGGTTTTAAATTTTGGTATGAACAAAAAGGAAACACTTCTTATATGTAAAGCTGTGAATTTACTTTTATTATAATAAAGAGTCTAATAAAAAAATTCTTACTAGTCCAAATCTAATTGTTACAGAAAAAGAAAATAAAGAATGCAATTTCAGAAAAAGTCTCAAAAATAATAATACAATGAAAATTGTTGTGCACACAATTCCTAGTATCTACCTCTTTTTCTCCGCTTATCCTTTCACTGCCTCTGCCTGCTAAGGTCAACAATGCTGGTCTGCCTCGAGCAGAAAGGAAGGGGGAGCATTGCAGCAAACCATCAGTGCACCAAGTCTTTCACTGAGAGGAGTGAAATGTTGATGCTGGGGTTACTTGATCTTCTTTGCTAGGAGGAATATGATATTGGTGTTCGTGGTTTCTTCATCCCTTTCTTTAGAATACCCTTTGAGCCATTTTTATTTGTTTGCTAATGCTCTGTATCTTGCTATTTACTTACTGGTCTGCCAGTTTACATTACATCCAAGTATACTCTACTTGGTGGGTTTTACATATTTTGGATATTGTTCTTCATTAACTTAATTTTGCTCAGCTCAGTGTAGGCATTCTTTAACTGGCCATTGGCAAGTTGTTTATAGCCCTTGGATTTCTAGTGTCAGCTTGTCCCCCTTTTCTTATGTCCTGGTTTCGGCAGGGATAGAGTTAATTTCCTTCCTAGGAGCTGGTACAGTGCTGTGCTTTGGATTTAGGATGAGAACAAAGTTGATAAGGCACCGATGTTTTAGTTGTTGCTAAGTAGTGGTTACACTAGTCAAGGACTTTTCAGCTTCCCATGCTCTACCGACTGAGAAGGCTGGAGGTGCACAAGAAGCTGGGAGGGGGCACAGCCAAACTGGCCAAAGGGACATTCCATACCATGTGACGTCATGCTCAGTACATAAACTGGGGAAAGCTGGCCGGGGGGGCCGCTGCTCGGGGACTGGCTGGGCATCGGTCGGCAGGTGGTGAGCAATTGCACTGTGCATCACTTGCTTTGTGTATTAGTAGTATTATTATATTATTATTATTATCACCGACGAGTTTTTCTCACTTGTGCTCTTCCAATTCTCTCCCCCATCCCACCGGGGGGTGTGGGGGGGAGTGAGCGAGCGGCTGCGTGGTGCTCAGTTGCCGACTGAGGTTAAACCACAACATCTTATCAACCCATGCCTGAACTCCTCTGCATGGCATCCTGTGTCCTCATTCTCAAGGCTTCTGCTATGAGACCAGGCTTGTATTCCTCTACACTGTATCATTATGCCATTATTAAATATTTCATCGTATCAGAATAACTACGTGTTACTACCATATATAAAAAATACGGTTATACCATACAAAAAAGAGAATTAAAAGTAAAATAAATTAGAAAAAATATTACTACGCCTAAACAAGTCCCCAAAAAGGTGCAGGCAGGCCAACAAACGTTCAAAGTAAGCCTGACAAGCCTCGGTCCTGTGGACTTGCAAAGCCAGTACAGTCTGCAGCCCATTGCTAGCAATGGCAATAGTGTGTTTACAGGGCCACAGGGATACAGTAGAAAACAGCTATACCTTGAGAGAAAAATGGAATTGAATTTGAGATACAATTTGATCCTGGACCACAGTATGACAAGCGTCAAGGTGCTGTGATTTAAAGTATCTGCAAACACAATTAAAGGAATGGGAAGTCTCACATTAAATCAATATCTGGAAAACTAAATACTGGTAGTTTGAACTGACATGAATTTTTCAGTTTGCTTGTCAAGTAAATGCAAGATATCTATGGCAAATATTCAAAGTGTTGCCATTCTTGAAAGAAAAGTATTGAAGCTGTTGTTCACTTGGTAAACCTTTACATAAATTATCCTTCCATAGTTAACTTTTGTGAATTACAGTTCATCAGAATGAGAAAGAGGCTGATGATTTCACCATAAAATAAAAAAGAACTTGGTTAGCTTAAAAAGTTGCTTGAAATTCCATTCTAATTTGCAAATACTTAACAGTTTTACTTTCAAGGATGACCCTGAATGTGTTGATATGGGTACAGCCTTCACATGGTTTGTTTCCTAATTTCTGAGTAATTGTTCTCTTTTCTTGCATCACATTTTTCCTCTTGTTTGAAGATGTATCCCTGCTTACTATGCTAGAATTAGTCCAATTAAAGTTGGCACAAGTGGCAGTGAGATCAGGGGGATAGTCTTGGCCTTCTGTCAAACACTGTGATTCTGTTTTTCTTTAATCATGCAAGTTTTATATGCATTCCATTTCATGGAAAACCTGTTAATTTGAGTTTTGTGGGGTTTTTATATTTTGCCCAATAAACCAGAAATCTACTGGCTGGAAGTCATATGTACTATGTGTATCTTCAGCTAATGCTAAATTCAGTGAGATTTCTCTGTATATACTGGTCTGAATGTGGACAGTGCAGAGCAAAAGAAGAGATTAAAGTGTACATGGCGTTGGTATAGCAGGTAAAATAACTCAGTATTTAACTCAGAGGACTGCTTGCTATATATTTTTTACTGTTTATTGTTAGATATAAGATGGTAGCTCAGATGAGCTTTTGTCTAACCAGTTAGAGAAAGTGCAGTGCTTTACAAAAGAAAAATGTATGTGAATATTTTATTATCTTTTTTCCCACATAGTATTCTTAAGGGACTGATTAAAACCAGAGTAATTTCAGTATTGCAGATTCTTTACACGTTAATTACAAAGTTTAGTTGACTTAATTGTCTATGCTTACCAACTGCTGGTGTCATTTCTGTATCCTACTTCTCCCAACGGAAAAATCATCAGCTAGCATTCACAGACACTGAAAATACTGAACTAAAAATGAGAAATAAATCAAATCAATGCTTTGCACTATAAAAGGGAAAAATGAAGACACCAAAGTCTTTTGTTTTGGACTTTGTTTTATTTTCTGATTCAAGCTGGAGATCTTTTTCAAGACTCATGGAATATTTTAGTGCTGCATTTGGTGTTTGGCATTAAAAGCGGATCCTAGCAATGTCATGGAAGAAATAATTCTGTAATTAATAAAGGGTTTCATCTTGGGTCTGAAGAAATTGAATATACATGTTCACTGTATATATTCCTAGTAATTTTTTTTCCCTATTTCATATTGAGTTGCCATTTTTTATTCTCAGTAACACTGATTTTGACAGCAGTAGTTACTGCGGACAGTTTTGCAAGTTACGTAAGTAGTCTTACAGGCAACTCAGGCTTCTTGCAGTGTCACTGTTAGAGTATGTCTGAGCTCCACTTGGTACAGCCGCTATTTGGGTGTAAGCGTACTTCAAAGCCAACACTTCTTTTGTCAGAAGCAGCTGTAATATTTAGCTTAATTGGAAAGAGAGTGGGCAAGAAGGAGAATCTGTATTCTTAATACAGAACTAGGAAATAAATATTATTCACTGTTTAAATGTACTATCAATAAATGACAGTTGTTTTCTTGGAAAAAAGGATGTTAGACAAACTCTAAGACATTTTAAAGATGTGTGCATTTCAGCCAAGCAATATAATAATTAAACTTTTCCTCCTTCAAATCTTCATCTAAGATCAGATATCCTGATCTTGTGTCACACCAATCTTAATTATAAGTATTTTAGATAGGATCCATATTTTTCCTGGTAATCTCATTATTAGGTATCAGTATAATCAAGCAGAATAGAAGAGGATAACTATTTAAATTATGATTTGGAATGTCGGAGAGTTACCAGGGACCAATTAATTGGCTTTAGGCAAGATAATAAAGAATTTTCACTAGTTTTCATAATTAATACGCTGCTGAAATTAAAAATAAGATCCAACAAGTGGGAGATGATTTCAAGCTTGTGGAAGGTACCAGCAAGAAGCAGATAGAAGTTACAGTGAAAAGCACTGTATGTGTCTAGTAGGGTATGTTACCTTCATAGAATCATAGAATCATAGAATGGTTTGGGTTGAAAGGGGCCTCTAAAGGTCATCTAGTCCAACCCCCCTGCCGTGGGCAGGGACATCTTCAACTAGATCAGGTTGCTCAGAGCCCCGTCCAACCTGACCTGGAATGTTTCCAGGGATGGGGCATCCACCATCTCTCTGGGCAACCTGTGCCAGTCTTTCACCACCCTCAGTGTAAAAAATTTCTTCCTTCTATCTAGTCTAAATCTACCCCCCTTTAGTTTAAAGCCATTCAGATAGGAAGAATCTTGTGAACTATCTCCTGTGAGATTTCCAGATGTCTGTAGGTGCCTAGTGTGGCACTTAGGCAAAATCAAAGCATATAAATCCATCATTTGCAAAATATATCAGGTGCTGGTATTTTGATTTAGCAAGTTCCTAGAAGCTTAGGCTTCTGCATGTGTGCCATTGGTGTAGCTAGAAAGACTGGCTCTATTCAGCCTGCTGAAAACATGCCTAATTCATACAAACAATATAGCTCCTCTTTTCCCAGTTATAAAATACATTCTTTATTTAGGAGGGCTCCTGACCCAAAGTAGTTTCTTATTGTATCCTTAAAGTTTGCAGATCAAACCTTGGGTCCTATATGCAAAAGTGTAACAATAATAGTAAGAGCGTAAGTAAGTCCTTCCTCACGTACCAGACTCCTTGGGCTCTTCCTGTGGCAGCCCCAGCTGCCTCGCTAGCCCGTTGCTGGAGATCTCTTCTTCCTGGGCAGCATTAACAGCAAGAGCTGCAGGAGGGGAACTTGATCCGTATCTGCATCCAGGTCTGCTGAGTCTCTGTTGCCCTGCCTTTGCTGCAGCTTTTCCTCTACCGTTCACAACCTGTAATACAGTGGAACAAAATCAGCACTGGGGATCTAAAGTCCACAAAGCTTTTGGACAAGTGGAAACTGAAATTTATTATCCAGGCCCAAACCTAATAAATATCTCTTCCTCTTCAAGAGTCTGTGAGATTCGCTTTGTCAGCCAACAAAAGCTCTTTGTTTCACTGGTATTTAAGAAGTGGTTGTTATTTTAATTGAAGCTCAGTTACATATTCTGTATCAGTAGGTCCTAGTTCATCTTATATTTATAATCTTGTTTAAATAAAACCAAGGTTAACAGGATACTGATAGAGATTTTCCAAGGATTTTAGGAAGATAAGGCATCCAATGACTCAAGTATTTTGTCTCTAATAATGCCTGCTTTATTTCTAAGTAACCTTTTTTCTCTTAGCAGCTTGCCTATGTTTTCTGCTCTTCTTTTCTGTAGGCCAGCTGTCTGTATAGCAAACAAAAGTGGTTGAAAGTTGGTATGTCATGATAATAAAACTGAAATACATTATTGCAAGCTCGTTCGTTCATAGGTATTTTATGTGGTATTGTGTTCACCTGTTTGGCAAATGTCTAGATTAAGAGCTGAAAGAGTTCCTGCATTAAAACAGTATTCCTCTGCATTAAAATAGTTTTCAGTGATTTTCTGAGAAAAAATAGATGTAGCTGAATGGATCAATGTGTTTGTGACCGAGTCACAGATTGTAGCATAAAACTTACAGGAAATTTTTTTGAAATTAAAAAAAACAAAAATTATCACCCGTAATAATACATACCACTTGTTTGACAGAACATTTTTCAGCCCTGTGCTTTAGGCAGCAGTCTTCTTTTCTGTTGTGGGAAGGGCTGAAGGTTTGCGCTTACAGCATGGAATTTTCTGCTGCTGAGATTCACTTTTTCACAGCATTTTTATGCTACGATCAGTCTCAGTTCTGAGTTTCAAGTATGCTTTTATCTACGTCTACTTTCTAGAATTCTTTCCTAACTTACTTTCTTGCCAGTTTTCCTCATGGCTTCCTTAATTTGACCTGCTGTTTTGCTTTCAGCTTTGTGTTTGTCTATGTGGTCTTTCTTAGCCAATAGGGCATTAGAATAGCCAAGACAACCTGGTAGTTTCTTCTCATTCTTACCTTGTTGATTTGCATTATCCTGTGACGGAGCAGAGGTGCTTGCTTTACACTAAAGGAGCTCAAATTGGTGAGACCAGATGGCCAAACGTTTTGTGACTGAGCAGGGTTTCGGTGCTTTTGTAGAATCACACCAGTAAAAGAAAATACTTTCTCTGTTACCTCATGGCTGCAGACTTCATTGTAAATGTGCTTTACAGTGGTGGTGTACATAAATCTGAGGGCTTCTTTTCATGGATGTGTAAATCATTAACAGAACAGTATGTGTGGTCAGTAGTCAGCTTACGTTTTAAGTAAGTAGTGCTTACTTTTATCTAGGGCATCTAGTTACAGCAAAGCATAAAACTGGTAAAAGTTCAAATTCAGCCATACCTCATCTCTAGCTGCAAAAAAGACATCTGGAATTGTATATTTTATATGTACAGTAATTGCTCAAAATATAAATACTCCTTTTCCTTATAGACAAATCCAGCTACTGAAAAGCAGCTCGTGCATATAATCTGCTTAAACTAATCTTCGTTTCCTGCTTCACCCTTTTCTCCTGGAGTCAGGCCACTCAGGCTGGGGGATGAAGGGATTGAGAGCAGCCCTGCCGAGAAGGACTCGGG